>NC_060140.1:269398130-269710463 GCF_021461385.2 Schistocerca piceifrons | reverse complement strand
AATGAACAAATTCTGTATAAATAAATCCTATTTCCAATAGCCCAAGTGATTTGATCGGGGTAGTTGTTAGCACCCTTAGAGACACATTACAATTTAATGTTATATTTTTTCAGAACATGACTTTTCAAGTTGTTTTGGTATTACAAAAATCCAAACATGAAATTAGTACCATTATTTATATGAATTATCTTGTTTCTAAAATTCAGTTGGAGTTAGTTAGTTAGTTATGTGTTCCGTAGATCATTTTAACAATTCTTTTATCAGGACGATGTGCAATGAGTCAGTAAGGTATGGATACGTGATTAGTGTTACTACTAATCAACACAATAGTTTTTAGTCCTCCTCATGCCACTGCACTTAAAAACAAGGAGTTTTCTTTTCAGACTACCAGTTTTTAATTAGTTATTTGGTCATAGAGTAGGAGCCGCCCAGGAGAAATGATTGTAGGTAGATTTAAAGTTTGCTTTGTTACTTGTCAGGCATTTTATGCTACTGAGCAAATGACCAAAAAATTTTTTTGCTGCTTGTTAATCTCCTTTGAACCACTGACAGCTAATAATGGGTAATAAAGGGTGTTGTAGGTATAGACATCACCATTCTTCTCAAATTGTGATGGATTATTTACAACAAATTTCATAAGTGAATATATGTATTGTGATGGTGCAGTTAAAATTTCTAATTCCTTGATGAGGTACCTATGTAATTATGTAATTAATACTTGTATTTCATTCAGCTCACCAGTTTTGACATAATCTAAATGTGTTGTGCCTGTACTGCCATCTAAGCTTTCAGTGAGGTGTAAATTATTGAAAGATAAAAAGTTTTTATAAATGTGTATTTTAAAGCTCAGTATTTTACCATATTGCATATCATTTTGTATTCCCTATTCATTTGATTGACTTTTGGTTTTTATAACAGTGTTGCCATTGTCAAAGTAAATCAAGTAATAGTCTTAATTAAATTGCTTCTCAAGATAATATCTTTTGACCAAGATATTATCTTTTGATATGTATGTGGAGTAAATATGTGAGAATATAAAGTGAATGCATGTAAGTCTATGAGCATAAATATCCAGGACAGCATCCGGATGTGTATTTATTCATCTACAGGTTTTATGCATTTTGTAGTATCTGATACACAGCATATTTTGTTACAGTATATGCTCATATCAACTGAGCTTTAGGACCCACCTAATTAGTTGTTGCTGGGCTATTTTAAACTTAATAGCCATTGTAAAGCAGCAAAGTCTGTAATTACTGTACTGATCCCTCCTCCCCCTGTGGGGTTCACAATTCTTATGTGAATATGTGCTTGGCTACGATGGGACCCAAGCCTTTGCAGCATTACTTCCTTTCTGTGCTGTAACCTTATACTTCCAATAACCCTTTCCCCCTCTGCCTCTCCATTGGATGGTTTTCTTGGTGCAGACCCTGCTTGGCTGTGGTTTATGATTGGGCCTCGAGTTTCCATTTCCAGCTTTTTCTACAGCTTTTCATTAAATAAAAACACGGTCCCCATTGTTGTGTTTGACATACCACCAATTTTCAAAATTCTCCAGAAGTGCAGATTGTGCAGGGAAGATCACCCAGTGCGGTGTATGCTCCACCTTTGTGCCTTTCCATTAATTGCACCTTTCTCTTTAATAAAGTAATATACCCAAAACCCAGAACAGTAGCCATCCAGTTGTGGGAGATCGTCAAGTACCTGCATGATGGTAGCCCTGACCATGCAGGGATTGCCCAGTTGGTGCCTGAGCTGAAAACCCCCAATGTATGCCAAGAAGTTTGTGCCCATTGTGACTGGGCATGGAGAGTCCGAGCAATGGGTTACTCACCAGATAGCTGTTTCTGAGGTTGGGTGGTACTCGTGGGGAGAGTCCCAGTTTGAAGTGGGTGGCACCATGTCAGATGAGCCGAAATGTAGCAGATGAAGTTATCTCCTGCTGGTGGCCATACAGCTCCAGCAGTATCTGTGAAGGACAGTCCTCTTTTAATGCAGAGAGATAGGATCCTAAAATGTTCCCTTCCATGGCTATGCTGTGGGCAGAATGTGGGGCTAATCAGCAAGCAGGAAAATACTCACACCCCCACTACTTAGTTTGCAGAAGGACTGATGGGGATTCCATCTTGGCCACAAAGACTTTATTTTTTGGGGAAATTGCAGCCATCTCCAAAATTATGATTGGATCAGTTTTGATCAGAACAGCATCCCCTGCCTAATCACGCATCCAACTCACTTATAAGGAGCTGGGTGACATACCGGTAACTGTCACTCCCTACAACAGTCTAAATATGGTTCAGGTCAATGTTTTCCACTGAGACCTGCTCTTGCAATCTGATGATGAGCTACGCGCTGACTTGGAGCAACGGGGTGTGCACTCTGGCTGTCGTGTACATAGGGGGCCAAAGGACAATAGGGTCACTACTGGTGCCTTCATCTTGGCCCTTTGAGGACAATTTATTGCCTGAAAAGGTCAAGATGATGTTATATTATGCAGTGTGAAACTGTATGTCCCCCTTCCCATGCAGTGCCCCAAGTGCTTGAAATTCGGGCACATGTCTTCGCATTGAAGTGCTGGCCCCATCTGTAGAGATTGTGGACGAGTGCTGCATATGAAAGCTCCTTGTGCCCCTCCCCCCAATCTGTGTCAACTGTGGAAAGCACCATACTTCTTGCTCACCAGATTGCTCTGTTTTCCAGAGAGAGAAGGAGATACAAGAATAAAAGAGTCTAGATAAACTATCTTACCAAGAGGCCAAGAAGAAGTATGAGTGGTAGCATCCAGCATGTACAACAGTGTTATTTGCTATAGCTACGACAATGTCGCCCCCTTGGGCGAAGATACTCCCAACCATTACAGCTTCTACAGTGAGCCCTCAGGGCTTCCCCACCATGCTTCTTCCCTGACTGTTGAGCTCCTCTCTTGCTGCTTTCTTCACACCTACGTTAGGATTGATGGCTTCCCACCAACCAGGGACATTAGTCCCCACCTCCTAGACAGCGACGAATCACCTTCCTCCAGCTTCCCCTGCCAGGAAGGGATCCCTCAGGACACATTCTTCCAAGGTTTCCACATATCTACAACTGGAGTCTTTACCTTAAATTAATTCAGAGAAGAGCTCGCCATCATTGAAAACCTCTAAGGAGAGGAAAGACAAGAAAATGTCCTCCAACAGGAAGCACGTTTCAGTGGCCGCCACACCACCAAGTCTCATATGTTCCACTCCTGTGGCAGAGGTGGAGTTTCTGGTGCCACAACACAGCAGAATCCCGGAACCTATCTATATTAATGACGTAACCCCTCAAGCAGTGGCAGCAGTTGATTCTAGGACATAACCTGCCTCCTTGGTCCCATGGCCTCACAGTACATTGACAACATTATTCTCCAGTGGAATTGAGCTACGACATCTTTGAAACACTTTCCCCCATCTTCTACATTGTCCTTCAGGAGACTTGGTTTACAGCAATAGAGACACCGCCCCTTCATGGACACCAGGGATATTATAAGAATAGTCATACCTTTGACAGGGTGTCAGGTGGAGTTTGCACATATATTCTGGATCACTATATAGGAAACTTGTGCCTCTTAATACACCTTTGAAAGCTGTTGCTGTTTGGGTAAGGGTATTTCAGGATATTATCATCTGCATTGTTTTCCTCCCTCCCAGTGGTGAAGTGGGTCAGAACATATTGTTTGCATTGGTTTCTCAGCTCCACCCAGCTTTCCTAATCTTGGGAGATTTCAATGACCATAATCCTTTGTGGGGTAGAACCATGATCATTGACCACAATAACTTACTGATACAACTTGACCTTTGTCTCTTGATTACTGGTAGCCCCACATAATTCAGTGTGGCACACAGAACTTTCTCAGCCATTGACCTTTCCATTTGCAGCCCTTGTCTTCCCATCCACTGGAGAGTCCACGATAACCTGTGTGGTAGTGACCACTTCCTGATCTTCCTGTCCCTCCCTCAGCATCCCTCCCCTGGATGCCTGCCCAGATGGTCTCCCAACAGTGCTAAAAGAATACAACTACAGACATTCTTTCAGCAGCTGATGTAGCAATCCCCTGTTCCTTAGCCCACCCTGACAGAAGACAGTACCTTGGTGATCATAAGAAATCTCAGAAGCCATTAGAGATCATAGGAGAGCTCCCCAACACCATAAGTGGCACCCATCGACGGAGCACATCATTGCCTTTAAGCGGCTCCATACCTGGGTCCAGCACCTAATAAAACAACAGAAGCAAGAATGCTGGGAATGATGCATTTCAACTATCAGACCGTGTACCTCTCCTTCACAGGTTTGGACTGAGATCAGATGTCTCTACAGATACCAGACACCTACAGGTGTAGTTTGTATTACCTTGAATGGCACTGTCTACACTGACCTAGACGCTGTCGCAAAACATTTTGCTCTGTATTATGCTCAAGCCTCAGTACCTGAGAACTATCAGCCTGTCTATCATGTTCTAAAACACCAGGTGGCACAAAAGCAATTATCTTTTATTACAACCCACCTGGATCCATATAATGCACCATTCAGTGAGTGGGAATTCAGAACTCGTCATTGTCATAGTTTACTGCCCTGATATAGCCCCAGAGCTATGATCACGCACTGCCGGTGGATTGTCAGCATCATATCCTTCCCATCTTTAATTGCATGTGGATTGAGGGCAAGTCCCAATCACAGTGGCGAGAAAGCACATAAACACCCTCTAAAAATGGACAATTATCACCCAATAAGTCTTACCAATGTTTTATTAAGTTGCTTTAGTGCGTGGTGAGCTGGTGACTGTGTTGGCTCCTTGAGTCTCCATCCCAAGGTGGTTTTCACCACAGCCATTCCACTACTGATAAACTGGTTTACCTGTAGCCTGCCATCCGAGCAGCTTTTGCCCAACGTCAATGCCTTATAGCCATAACTGTCGACCTGCCAAAGGCTTATGACACCACATGGCAACACCACATCCTTGCTACCTTACACAAGTGAGGTCTCTGGGGTCTGCTCCCAATTTTTATACAGAACTTCCTGTTGTGCTGTATGTTCTGGGTTTCAGTTGGTGCTTCCCATATTACCCCCATATCCAAGAGAAACAGGCTCCTTCAGGGTTCTGTACTGAGTGTCTCTCTCTTTCTAGTAGTCATCAACGGTCTAGCAACAGCTGTGGGGCCCTCAGTATCAACATCCTTGTATGCTGAGAATGTTGGCCTCTACTATTGCTTCTCTAGTGTGTGTGTTGCCAAGCATTGACTGCAAGGTGCCATATGAGAGGGGTCCTCACAAATGGCTCTTGGTTTCCAGCTGCCAAGACTCGTGTCATGCACTTCTGTCTATGTTGTACCATTCACCCACAAACAGAACTTTGCTTGTTGACCAGCTACTCAATGTGATGGAGACTTATCACTTTTTAGGACTGGTCTTTGCTTCTTGGTTGATGAAATTTTCCATCTTTGCCAACTTAAGGGGAAGTGCTGGCTGCACCTTAATCTACTTTGCTGCCTGAGTAACACCAGCTGGGGTGCAAATCGCACAACTGTTCTGCAGCTCTACAAAGCCCTGATACAACCCCATCTTGATTATGGGAGTCTTGCATATTGATTGCATTGCTCTCAGCACTGTGGATACTGGATCCAATATACAACTGTAGGGTTTGACCTGCACAGGAGCCTTTTGAACTAGTCCTGTGAATAGATTCGGAGGATAATGCGCCAACAACAGCTTGTTATGAAACTTCCTGGCAGATTAAAACTGTGTGCTGGACCAAGACTCGATCTTGGGACCGGCCTGGTCCTCACCCTACCTGCTAATTTTCTGTTCTTCCCCCCTCTCGCATTGTCTGTTAGACTTGTTTATCTTTTGTCTCTCTGTGCTTCTCTTGCCCTGTTTGTGTTGTGAGTGTTTCCTAGTCAATTGTTTAGTGCGGTACCTCTGGTAAGTATTGGGTGTTGTGGGCTGTACATTCCCTCATTACACTCTGCTTTTGGGGGCTTCCAGATGCTCCTTAGATGGGACATCTTGTCTGCCTCTTTTCCTGTGTCTCCCTTTCTTTCTTTTGTCCCTTATCTCATCTTTGTTGACACTTCATGGACCTTGGGATTTTATTTCCCTGGGTTTTGTGCAGTAGACTATCTATGATCTGTTAGAGGATAAGGGGACTGATGACCTCGCAGTTTGGTCCCTTTAAACCTCCTGCCATTCAACCAACCAATCAACCAGTTGGTGCCCGTACAGGTTATACTTAAAGTAATGACTGCCAAAACAAGTGTCAGAAGTTCCTTTTCTGCAGTACTGTAGTTTTACACAACTCTATTCAGAGAACCTTATGTGTAATGAATTTTTTTTCTCACCGTCTTGTATTTAACTCCATACACAGTATGAAGCAAAGTTTCTAGCATCACATGACAAAATGAAAATTTGCTCAAAATTTGGATTAGCCAAGAGAGGTAAACATGTAAGAATTTCTTTTAATTTTAAAATGATACTCTCCAACTTTGCTGACCAGGCAAAAGGAGTTCCCTTCACTAGTAGTTTTGTGAGATGTTTCATGGTGGCTGTATAGTTCTCAACAAGATTTCACTGGTAATAGGCTACACTAAGAAACAATTGCAGTTTTTTAACATTTCTCAGTGTTGGAAAATCTTTTGCTGTGTATGTTAACTGTGGGTCTAGTTGTATACCATCTGCCTCAGTTATGTTCCCTAGACAGCACACTCGAGATTGTGAGAGACTACCATTTTTTGAATTCAGATTAGCAGTACTTATACAAGTTAGGCAGTTTCTCAGTCACACTGCAGGCTCTCTCATTATACTCAAAAAGACTATTATGTCACCAGGTACACTAGACACATGGTCGGCTTTAAAACTTGTAAAAGTAAATCAATGATACGCTGAAATAAGACATGAGCATTTTGGAGGCCAAAGGACATCCTTAGGTATTCATAGTCCCCAAAGGGCACAACAAAGGCTTTTCACTACCAATATTTCATAGTTTTTGCTTACCTAAGTTGGTGAAGAATTTGCATTTGCCGAGCTTATCCAGAGTGTCATTAATCCTTGATAGGGGATAGGTTTTCAGTGTTATGAACTCATTGACTGCTCTCATGTCTACACAGATGTGATAAGACTTTACTCCTTTACTGATTTTTGTAGGGGCTATCTCTGAAGATGAAGCTCAGAGATTGAAAGAAAGTTGACTTACTTTTGCATCTAGAAAACCTGAAATATTTCACTCTACCAAAGACTGCAAGTGATAAGTTATTTTATATGGTGATGGTGCTGCACCTGCAGGAACCTCATGGTATGTTGAGGAGGTTCATGGAAATCGTTTCTTCAGAGAAGGTTGCAAATTTGGCTAGAACAGGGTATGACACGTACTGATCTGCTTTACACAGGTGTTAAAATTTCTTTATATTTCTCTTTTTACAGGTAGTGTAAGTGAACTAAAATTTATATAAAATGTTGTTTCAGGCTCTTAATTTTAATGGCATGCTGTTATATTATCAATATTTAGTTCATGTACTTTGATGAATATGGTATTGGGGAATTTCAGTCTCGCTGCTTCCAAAATACACAGGTCTTCAAGTAAAAAAACTGCATACTTTTGGAGCTGTCTTTGTCTTATTTTTCATCACAATCCTCTTCAATGATTGTCTGCCATAATAACCAATTCTCATTTTTGTATGCATTATAACCTTGTGGATGACGTTTATCCATTTCACATGTATGTGGTATAAATCTTTGATATGGTGCGTCTTCAGTCACCAACACTTGAACTACCTTGTTTATTGAAGCACCCAGCATATGAGCACCAACATCTGCCCACATTTTGAGTCACTTAACTCCAGCATAACACACTCACAATTACACAGAACACTGTTTTGATCATAACTGACACTTGCAGCTTATTTAGGATATTGTACAGGTGCCGTTCATGGTCAGATACAACAGCACAACCAGCAGGCTTGGCTGGCATCTGCATTTACATTCAAGTATGCATTTCTGGCAGTGTTTCCATGTTTGTAAGTGGTAATATAATATTTTTCATGTGGTAATGTAATGTTTTTCAAATCAGTGGTTGTTAAATCATACATATCTAGAAATACCATAAAGTTGATCTTTGCAGAAACTTTTAAAAGACAAGAATCACAAATTTAAAAGTGAAAAAGAAATGCTGAAGAACAAAATAGAAGCATTAAAAAAATGTCAGCCATCAGCTAAGGATGCAGCTCATTTACAGTCATGTTGGTAAGTTTTCAAGGTGAAATTAAAAACATTTTATATTTTTATTAGACTCTCTAAACGCTCTGAGAATTCAGTCATGTATGTCTTTTTATTTCTTTGTTTTTATCTTTACTTCCAAATTCAGTTACATCCTCAAGGAGATCTCTTGACTTCTCGAAACAAATATTGGACAGTTGCTACCGTTAGATTAATGGCAAACAGTGACAGATAATTTTACAACAGTAATAGACTTGAACAGTGATACAAATTATTGAATGAGTAAAGTAACCACTCATTATTCGATTGAGGCATTCAGCTCTTGTCAGGCTCATAAGACTGAAATTATTAGTTTCTCTGTGTGATCCACAACTGTTTGTTGAGTTAATGAAAAGGCGACTCCAATTGCTTTGTAGAACTTTATTCGGTCCATAACCAGTTTCAGCTTTTTACTAAGCCATTCTCAAGTGGATCTGATATTGCTATATGTATGATAGAAGTATACATGTATATGATTGAAGATGAAAAAACAAAGCTTACATATGTTCATGTAATGCACACTTAAAGTTACTCAGCAAATTTGTAACTGTATCAAAATGGTATTTAGATGTTTGTAAATATGCCCTGTTAGCATCCCGCAACACATTAAAGCTATGCCAAAAAACTCTTTAGTTCCCTGTAGTTCAACTTTTGTCACACTAGGACTATAATTCTTTACTTGACCTGGACGCTGTAACAGTATTGCATTTTTATTTAAAAAAACAAGAAGTGTTTTCACCCTCTTACTTATACAGCATGCAAATTCAAATATGTCCAAATATAAAGCCATCTCTCAGTGTATGATCACCAATTATATCAGTAACCTGTAATTTATTGTCAGACAAATTAATTAGATTCTTTCTGTTTAAGTAAATAACCTTCTCAGTGCTGGAACTCTTTAGAAACCAAGACTCTGACTTTCACAATACATTATTTCTGGTTAGGTGGCAACTTTTTTTACATTTTTGAGACTGATAGCAAAAGTTAAACTGCACATAAGTTTGATGGTATTTCTTTATCTCCTTTGTTATACAGATGGTAAACTTTAGCACATCTCAACCAACCAGTAAATGTTCTGGTGGCAAATAAGTAGCTATGCAAATAACTTAGTATGTTACTAAACTTGGAACACTAATTAACTCTGCTGATATTTCATTATAACCACTAGATTTTTTATTTCAAAAATTTTATGCTGTTTATTACTTCTTCTAGTGTAGAGAGAGCCACATTCATATTACTAGAGTTATTAGTAACAGCTAGTGTGAGATGTTCAACGGCAGCATCTATTCAACATGAAAACCCTGTCTTATGAGCAATAGTTTATGAAATGTTTGTTAAAAGTCTTGTCACTAGAATGAAATTTTCACTCTTCAGTGAAGTGTGCGATGATATGAAATTTCCTGCCAGATTAAAACTGTGTGCTGGACCGAGACTCGAATTCAGGGCCTAGCCTTTCATAGGCAAGTGCTCTACTGCCTGAGCTACCCAAGCATGACTCCTAACTTGTCCTTGCAGCTTAACTTCTGCCAGTGCCTCAGTCTTGAGTTAGTCTTGGTCTGGTACACAGTTTTAATCTGCCAGGAAGTGTCAGTTTTGCAACTCTCCACACATTTGCTACCAATATTTCATTTACTCTTGATACTATAAACTAGTTCACTCTCAAAAATGTTGGGCTCAGGACATGGATTTATATAAAAAGACAGTGGAAGAGACCTATGTGGCAATATATCCCATCACATATTTGATCTCTATCATAATTTATATCCATTGTACTTGAAAATAATTTTCGGCTAAAATTTTTGTAATCATACTGAGAACAAAATAAGAATACGACAGTTGCTGGCAGCTATGGAGTTGTTCCGTTAAATCTTAGTTTACTGCCTTCTACTAGCATTCAGATCCTAGCCCACTGCTCGTTTCTGGCTTTCTCATTCACTCACAACATACCTGTTTATATCAGTGCATAACATCAGTCTCTAGTAAATTTGAAGTTTACTCTTTGAAGAGCAGCATTCAATAAAAATAATTTACACAGCATGAAGGACCAGCAGTGAAACATAGGTATAGGAGTGTGTTGAGAAGTAATGCCTCCAAATTTTTTTATTCTGTCCTCAAAATCAGTTGATGTATTACCTGTCATGCATATTACTCAGTCGCTGATGCAAGTTGCAAACCTCTACTGCTAGAGGGCTGTGAATTATAGTGTGGTGGTATGTAATGTAACTATATCACTGAACTATCAGACCCTCAGAAAACTGAAAGCTTGAATTCGATGAGTTCGTCCTCACATGGAGCATCCTCTCCTTCAGCATGACAATGCTGCATTAGTCTGAAGCCTTGGATTCACTGTCATTGATAATCTTCTGTACAGTCCTGACTTGACCCTATCTGATTTTCATCTCTTTCTAAAGCTTAAAGAACACTTTCAAGGACTTCACTTTGATAGTGATGAAGTGGTGCAAGCAGAGGTGTGGTTGTGGCTCTGTCATCAAAGTCAAACACTGTACAGTGACAGTGTCAACCAACTGATCTCCTGTTGGGAGAAAAGTGTTCATCGCGAAGGTGACTGTGTTGAGAAATAAATGTTTAAACATGAAGAATAAAGACGTAAAATGTCAGTACTGTTTGTTTCATTTAAAAAGCCTTAAGAATTTTCACATATAGGAAGCATTACTTCTCAGCAGGAGGCCCTTGTGGATTAAGTCCAAATGGCGTAATATAATATTGGAAAGTGGAAAAAAGTAATGGAATGAGTTAAGGTAAACGCTCACATTATAGCTGAGATACTGAGCAATCAACAAGGGCATAAAAAAGATTAAAACTCTTGTTAAGAGTCGTAATAATGTCTTTCCACAGGGTAAAGTGATCCACCCCTGTCGTAAGGCCCCTCAGTTCACTCTATGGCCTCACTGCAATCTATCATCTTGCAGTGTTCTATCCCTTGCCTCTGAAATCACAACACTGTGTGACACAAGCAACTTCTCTGTGCCAAAGCAGGCTTACCAGTGCCACATTTGTATCTTTTATGTTGATACTCCTTCCCTCCCTCCCAGCCAAGAGCCGCCCTTCCCTCCATCCCTTCCTACCCTTCATTCCTCTCATCCACTCAACCTGACACACCTCCTAATTATGATTACACTGTAGCACTAGGATAGTATTACCATGCGTCTATATGTGTGTGTTTTTATTAGTTCCTTAGCTCTGATGAGAGATATTTCTGAAGGATTAATGACAATTCCAGTCTTATTTAATGAAAAGGCCACTACAGTTGCTTTGTAGAACCTTACTTAGTACACTAGCAGTTTCAGCTTTTTTGTTTAGCGATTCTCAAGTGGATCTGAAACTACCACACATATACAGATGTATACATACATATGATTAAAGATGAATAAAACAAGGCTTGTGGAGAAGTGCTCCGCAAAAGATACAAGTCTGGTAGATGTAAAATCTTGACTATCTAATGATGTCATGAGAATACAGTCATCTAAAGATTGTTTAATTTATTATGTTATAATTCTATCTTTTGCTTATATTGGAGTTCAAATTACTCACACTGTACTCAATCAATATTTGATAATGAGCACTTAGTGACTTTAAACTTATATCAAACCATTTTTAAACTTTTTTCACTTACGTACTTAACGTCAAATATGTAACACATTAACTCATTTGTAAAGTAATCAAATGTTTGAAGCTGTTTAATATATGGGCATCCAATTCTTTAAAGAATCGGGGGGGGGGGGGGGGGGGGGGTTTGCTAATACTGTAGTAATCAGTGTGTAGTGTGTAGCCAAAAGTGGGCACACGGCATTAGATGTGATCTGTCGCGTCCACCAGTGACGGTCCGCAAATTATTGGCCCTAACTAAAATATATGTGAAACAAGTGTGTTCTGAGGGCCAATTCATTTCCAAAATGAATTTTTCACTCTGCAGGAGAATAGGAGCAGGAGGAGATACTGGCTGAATTGGAGCTGTGAGGATCTGCCTCAATAGTTCAGTCGGTTAGAGCATTTCCCACAAATGAGAAATTCTGGGTTTGAGTCTCAGACCTGAACAGTTTTAATGT
This sequence comes from Schistocerca piceifrons, assembly GCF_021461385.2. Classification (NCBI taxonomy): domain Eukaryota; kingdom Metazoa; phylum Arthropoda; class Insecta; order Orthoptera; family Acrididae; genus Schistocerca; species Schistocerca piceifrons. Next base: position 269,698,134 of record NC_060140.1, on the reverse strand, counting down.
GCCATAAAGTTTCAAAACAGCTTATTAATGTTTATTACCTCTCACAGAATGATCCTTGCTGTGATATTGTTGTTTCATTAATTTGTCACGATATTTGCTGTCAGTTTGGGAAGTATATCTTTTGTAGACCATGATCAATTAATTTTCAGATTTTTTTGTGAGCAATGGTCATAACTGGACATTTGTAGAGTGAAATGGATGACAGATGAGAAAGAGTTGTACAGTAATTTATTGGTGAATTGTAGATTGACGGTAATCTACTGTGGGGTAAATTCTGGCATACGAATGGTGAATTTGATGAAGAGGGTGCTGCGGGTGTCAGCATTGGCAATGTTTCGAGAAGACTAGTAGTTGCAGTTGTCAGAACCAAGAATGGGTTTGTCAGGGAAGCACAACTTCCATGTTGTGCAAAATCAACAGAAGACCACTATCAGAGTCAGATGACTTCGACGAACTTTGAGAAGGGATTTGAAGAAAAGGTGTGAAAAAAGATGTGTTGTACACTCTAGTTTGTGTGGATAAGCCACCTGAGAAGTCATATGTCATGGACTTGGCTGAAAACAAGGTACTGTGTCATACACTCACACTTATAATCGCAATCTAAACACAATGGAATTAGTACAGGAAAATATCGAAAGGCGTACTTGGGGCGCAACATATCAGGGGACTTGTGGAATCTTAAAAGCACTTCCATCCAGTTAGTTACTGCCAAGGGCTGAGAAGGATTTAGGAGTAAAGGGCAGAAGTAGAGGAGGAATAGTAGGTGCTGCTGTTCAGCACCGATTAAGTCAAAAAATAATTGGCATGTGATGGTGTCATTGAAATTGCTGCCAATGAAATCATCATAATACAGCCACATCTGATATCAATGAAATCATAAATATAACTGCATCTGATGTAAGTGATTAATTTTCTTTCTGTTGTATAAGTGTATATAACTATTGCAGTTAGGGTCTTTATTAAATATGTCAATACATAAGGTGATTTCAGTGTTGACTGTGAACAAAATTTAAGTGATCTTTACCTCCATGTGTGTCTTCTGCTTTTGCGAAAGTGTGAAGTACTGGAGATAGGCAAGGCTGGGCTCGCTTTCTCCACTCCCTGCAACACCCTCTGCAATCAGCCTGCTTACAATTAACACACAGTATGTCCCTCAGACTAACTTAAATATAAATTAATAACTGTAACTGAAATTTTCTTGAGGTAATTAGCTTAGATCACTTGCTTGCAATTATTTGTTTGTTTACAGGCTCAAATACCGGCTTTACAAGGACATAACTGGAGTGTGCTGGGATTATAAAGCTAATGCACCTCAGGGCTGTATCCTTTAATGGAATAACATATTTCTTCTGATTATGGTGTACAGTGATGACCAGCTGAGTTAAAAAAGTATTCACTATAGCATGTAGCACCATCTTTTACTATTATCATGATAATTATTCATCATGCTGTGGAGTCTGCGAAAGACATGTTTTGGAAGACAAAACTGTTCAATTTCAACCACAATTTATGAAGAACAGTCATGCACATCCCACATTTGCTCAATGTGATGAAACTCATATGACTCTTGGGGCAATCAAGCAACTTCATGGAGAGCAAATTAAATTGCTTTTACGTAACTCAAGAGTGAATAGAGTAGTGTCCTGTTAGATATATACGTTTTAAGTAGGTGAACAGACAAGTGCACATGATCTACCAACAGGTTGGGATACTTTTGTGTTATGAAGAACGTTGACATACAGACTATTGTGTGTGCTTTCCTCATTCACAAGTATTTACCATACAGGAATGTTGCTATTAATGTGAAGAATATCTCACTTTTTGAGTGACTTACACTTTGTCGTTTGTGTGTACTAACCAGTTCCATAATTTCATAGTCAAGGAAGCAGCCTTTTACAGTGTGCGCATGTATTAGAAGTGTTGTGCATTCATGTGTATTTTGTCAGGTGCCACAAACATGGATACCAGAAAGATAGTTTATCACTGCTACTTTGAGTCAGTTATTCGTTATGGCATAATCTTCTGGGGAAATTCAGCAAATGTCACTAGGCTCCTAGTATTACAAAAGAAAGTAATTAGAAACATGTGTGTTGCAAAAAAACAGGAATCCTGTTGACCACTGTTAAAAAATTTAAAAATACTATCTATCCCCTCACTTTACATATATGAGATGGTGGTGTTCCAATATAGAAATCAACATACACTAGACACTTTCCATTTTGACCACAATACAGCACTCGCCACAGAGATAACTTCAAACTTCCAACACATCGTTTAAAGCTTTATGCCCAAATGCCAGAGTATATGGGCTTAAAAATTTTCAATAAAATAAAAGGCAGTAATATATTTAAAATGGAGATTGGTTCACTGAAAAGATTGCTCTTTACTCTTCTGGTGGAAAAGTGTTGTTATTCTGTCGATGAATTCATTGAGGACAGCTTCACAATCTGAACACAGGGATTGTATTACATGTATTATTTTATGTACATGTGTAGCTGTAACTTAGAAATGTAAAATATAATTAAACTTTTGTATTTCTCTTAAAAAAGTGAAAAAATTTCTTTTGTAAACCTTGACATGTCTCCTGTACATCAAATCAAATGATTTGAAAATTGTATGTAATGAGATGAATAAACCACATATCACATGTTTATCTGTGTGCTCTATGATGCAGGGCTAGTAGAGTATTCGGCTCTGTGTTTCTCAGTGAGGTAATGGCTTTGATGGGAATATCATTTCACATATTGTTGTTGCTTTTTAACATTGAATTGTTTGCTCTTATAATCTAAACTAGACTATTGCTGTCAGGTGATGGTGTTAACATTAAGAATTGGCCCTGATGATTGTGATTTTTCCCAAGTCAGTGTATTCATAGTAAACTTGTCTCATGGTGGGCAACTGAGAGCTCAGGGCACAGCATCAGAATGGAAATTTCTCATGTGTCTGATCATGATCAAACATACAGAAATCTCATGCGATTCCCACTTGGACTGCCAATACAAGGTCTGATGGCACCATGGTTGTATGCCTAGTTGAAATATTGCCGTTGTTCAGATAAGGCTAGTACCTCTAATTCAGTTACCTGTCAGTATACTTTTTGTCTAAATATTTTAATAAACGTGTTTTAGGCAGTACATGACACTTCCATACACTCGGTATACATTTAATTTTTGGGCTCAAAAATAAGTCGATTACGAGCGTCATATTCATTTTGTGAAGTATCATTTCTTTCTTCCTGTACATTTCAATAGATACGTTGTAATTGTTACTTCACGTTGATCAGTTACCTCATTTCTGACTTTCGACGTGCTACTACAAAAACGTGCTACTAGAAACAAGTATTTCATTACGCCTCTTACATAATTTACAACTTCTGCATTTCACTGTAAATGTTACAGTGGACAATATGACAATAAAAGTATTGCACGGTTGTAATTGTTGCAAGATTTTATGTATGCAATTGTTTTAAAGTTATGTGAGAAAGGAAGTAAGGTCACAGCTTAATGCCTTGTTACTTTTGAAGGCATTGGAGGCAGAGTAACAGTACTAACAATATTATGAAAATGATTGTTGCTACTAACCATATAGCGGAGATGCTGAGTCGCAGATAGGCACAATGAAAAGACTGTCACAAAATAAGCTACACACACACACACAGAGAGAGAGAGAGAGAGAGAGAGAGAGAGAGAGAGAGAGAGAGATGACTGCTCAACACTACACAGACTTAGTCAGATATGATGATGAATTAAAGTGGGTCTGCCTTCTTGCAAGAACACAATTTTTGTTTTGGTTTATTTAGTTGCAGGAAGGAAATTCATTATTATTTTCTGCAAGAATGGAACAATGCTTAAAATTTGATTGTAATAATAGTTGGATATGGAGGTGGACTTGATTGTGGCCTTATTTAACGAACCATCCTAGCATTCACATGACCTGCACGTTATGGTAGAATAACAGTCTACCATGAAGAACTTTTGCTCTATGTTTAATTAGTTTAGTTTTAATAGTGTGTAACATCATGGTAATTCCTATATACAGAAAAACCTGCTTTTAAGAAATTCCTGAACATAGAAAAATTTAGCTTTTAAGTATGTCAAACAATTTTCAAATTCAAACCTATTTTTGACAAAATTCCCAAAATTCCTGAGAGTTTGTGGCTAATCTTTATTTTTTCAAATGTCACACTATAATTCTAACAGAGTGAGTGTCACATTTCACAGCTGATTCTTACTGTCAACATCTTAGTGTTTTGGTCGATATTCTTGTGCCTCATTCTCCTAGTAATTGTGAGTTTACTGTTAAATTCATAGTCTACAATGAAGTCATTGTGTTATGTTAAATAGCTCCATGACCATCAGGATGTGAAATGCGTACTTGAGTTTAGTCTTGAAGTACACTACTTTAATTGTAGAACATAGATGATATTTTGAGAAAACAATAAAAAACTGGCATTATTTCTTTTTTACAGAGAAGTTTCTAAATTGGGAAACATAGTACTAAGCTAAGATGACCAATCAGAAATCAAAGATATATGCAGCAATTTCCACTCAGATTTTCATGCTGGACTGTAACGTAAGTCATGTTACCCAGTGTGACAAATTTTGCAAAAACACTGAAATCTTTAATTGCATCCTTATAAAGTGCATGTTTAAACTTAAGACTGCAAAAACAATTGTTCATTATTTATGTCAATAGAGTTGCTGCTGTAGGTTACAATTCTTTGTTTAATTTGTTTTCCACATGACACATTTTGGGTGTTATATGTTAAATTGAGTTAAATGTTATGCTTGCTGTGTGTGAAGTACTGTGTTGTTCTAGAAACAAGAAGCTACAATTTATTGTTATTAATGCTTTACATTAGATAGATATTATGCAGCAAAATTTCTTTCACATTTCCCAGAATCTGTAGGAGAAGCATAGTCAGCAGCAATAAATTTTCATGTTTTCAAAATTAGATTTGTTGCTGTCTTTGTGTGGTGCATTTAATGGCCTCCCTGCAGTGGAAACAAAAAACAATTTTTTTTAAATCCTTGTTGCTGGTTTTGTAAAGACCTCATCGCTACTGTTGTGCAGGCCGAGTTGCCACTGTTTTTATGGAAGGCCGTGTTCGTGAGTTGGTGAAATGGCTTCTGGTGCAGTACATTGCTAAGTCTATTTTTCTCTGCTACTATTACACAGCTATGCCCTAGGGTCACGTAACAGGATAGGACAACGAGGGTTCTACAACACTCCAACAATTTATGGCAAAGTCACACAAATGAGTTAAAAAGGTTTATTTGTTTTTGTGATTTGTTGAATAATGAAGTCTTCCACACTACATGTAATATAACACAAAAAAGGCCCTCAATGGCTAAGTGCAAATAATAGTATGTAAGCTTCACAGTAACAGAAAATGCAAATTACAACTGTCTGTTGACTTCTAAGTGTTCACTAAAGAACAGTCCCTGTCTAAGTCAGCTCTGGACGAGGATCTATAACCAAGTGGGTGAGAACTGCTCTTCTGTCTTCTGAGTAGCCTTCTGTCTGTTGTTGTCTGGTCATTGGCGGATTGTACTCAGCTGGCAATTGGCTGAGGCAAATTTGATATCTTCAGCCTCAACACTGCCTGTGGTGCTGGTGAAACTCGCGCAAGTGGTGAGTGTCTATGGCACTGGCACCAGCTCCCATCATTGTGCCTGTGGTGCTTTTTCCCTGGCTGTGTCTTGTTCAGAAGACACAGCACCCCCTCCCCTCCCCCCTCCACAAACCACTGCACCATTGTCATGTACGTCTGAGCACCATATTGATAGTGAGGGGGAGGCATGGTTGTTGGAACCAGAGCTGGAGCAGCGACAGTTGCTATACCCGATGCTAAGTCACACCCTGACATCCCTCTTGAGACTGCGAGGGAACACCGGCAGAAAAACGATGCAGAAAGTGCATCCCAGCACCCTTCAGCAGGGCATCTTCTTGATGATGTCAATCCGCGACAGCATCTGTCTAACTGGAGGCCCCTCGGGAGGCCTCGGCGTGGGGTTTACCCAGTAGTGGTGACATGGCAGGTGCTGCTGGACGTCCACTAGTGGGCGGGTGCAGCATCGGAGTGATGTCCACCAGCTCGAGGTCCGAAAACAGCATTGCGTGACCCCACTGTGAAGGATGGCGCTTGGGTTGCATCAACCAGGAATCTGTGAACATATAAGAAGTGGCAGAACATTGCAAATGACAAAGGCAAAACTGATTTAGGTGCCGCTTCTGCAATTCATCTGGACCTCAAATCTGAAACATATGCGAACTAATTGAATTAGTAATGAAGCCACACTCCCTTGACTTCTTTCTGCCATAGATTCTGTAAAACATATGTTGGCTAATCTGGTATGTTGGCTGACTGGAATCTGTAGGTCCCAGCTGTAGCGGGGAATGGAGGAAATGCAAGAGCATGCAGTGGCGTCGCCCATGTAGCAAATCTGCCAATGAAGGCCCGTTGTGGGGCTGGGAGTGACAAGTGGACATGAAGCAAAGCAAGGCTTGTTCGCGTCGATGATGCAAGCGAAGTTTGTCCATTTGCTTTCTGAACATGCAAACAAAACGTTCAGCCTCACCATTCGATTCTGGGTTGAATGGTGCTGAGGTGAGAGGTGTATGCCATTTGCCGTACAGAAATCTTCAAATTCTGCCGAGACAAATTGAGGTCCATTGTCCACAATGAGCAATTCAGGTAGACCTTCGATGCAGAACATGGACTGAAGTGCTAGCAAAGTGAAGGAAGATGTTGTCGATGACATGGGAACGACAAAGGGGAATTTACTGTATGCATCAACATCTACTAACCAGCGAGTGTTCCAGTAGGTGTGAGCAAAGTCTACGTGCACATGCTGCCCAGGTGCCTCTGCCTTGCACGCTGAATCTTTTGTGCAGACAACACCCCAATGATGATGCAATAAGCTGAGTGCATGTGTTTGAAGCACTTTTGGTACCACCACACGCGAATGTCCTGTGTGAAGCAAAATGACACCATGAACAACAGAAAGATCATATCAATGTGCAAAATATCGACGAATAATGAGGCTAACAATGTGCTCAATAGAAGATGGCCATCCGGTAGAAATGTATCGGAGCAAAATCTGCATATTGGGATCGGAAGAAGTGGCTTGTGCTACTTTGCGATAATCCAGGGGAAACTGCCCAACAACATGAATTTCTTGTGCATCAATTTGAAAACATGCTGCTTCAGAAATGTTTAAGTCAGCATCAGGCCACATAGGAAGACGTGAGAGAGTGTGTGCATTCACATGCTTAGAAGTGGGCCAATAAGTGATCTCATACTGGTAGTGGGAGAGAAGAAGAGCCCAACATTGCAGTACAAATAGGAATTGGTTTGGGCAGATTGAAGAGTGACTGCAAAGCCTTGTGGTCTGTGATCAAATAGAATTTTCGACCATATAAGTACTGGTGAAAATAGTCACTCCAAAAATGATGGCGAGAGCTTCCTTTTCTATTTGTGAATAGCTCTGCTGAGCTCTGTTAAGGAGCTTGGAAGCGAAGGCAATAGATTTGTCTGACAAACCAATCCAGTATGACAAGTCAGCAGCAATTCCATAGGACAATGTGTCCATGGCCAAAATGACAGGTTGGTAGGATTGAAATAAACCAAGCATCGATCACTGAGAAATGCCGCTTTCAGTTTCTGAAAGGCTATGTTACAATCTTGGGACCAAACAAAAGGAACATTTTTGCGGCGAAGGTGATGCAAGGGAGCCGCTGTATGAGCTGCGTTAGGGATGAAGCGAATGTAATAATTGAGCTTCCCTAAGACAGATTGCAATTTTTTGACATTCTGAGGTGGTTTGAGATCATGTATTGCTTGCAAATGTGCCTGTGTCAGATGAAAAACTCGAGAATTGCAGCCAGCAACAACAATATCATCCTGGTAATTTGTACATGAAGGTACAGAAGTAGTTAGCTGTTCTAGGTGGTGTTGAAAAGTAGCAGGTGCTGATGTGCTACTGAAAGGCAAACAAAGGAACTTGAAAAGTCCTAAATGTGTGTTGAAGACAAACACATTTTGCGAAGCTTCATCAAGAGGAACCTGAAGGTAGGCATTGTGAAGGTAAGTCTTTGAAAATTAGAGACCTGTGCCTAAGCGATCCATGAGTCTGTCATGTCGAGGTAATGGATAAGTATCCACAACTGCAGAGGACTGACAGTGGCTTTGAAATCAGTACAAATCCTAATTTTTCCTGATTATTTGTGAACATAAACTATACGGGAAGACCACTGACTTGCATAGATGGTTTGAGTATGCCATTATCTTGCCAGTGAGCCAGTTCTTTTGCAACCTGTTCACAAAGAGCAATAGGCACTGCACATGCTGTGAAAAAGCATGGCTGTGCATTGTCTTTAAGCATGATGTGCTCTACAAAGTTATTGTCTTTACCTACATCAGTAGCAAACAATTCTTGAAATTCAACACAGAGCTTACCAATACTGTCACTTGAATTGAAATGAGACACAGCTAGCACATTGTCCACAGTGTTTAGTCCGAACAAGTCGAGACCAAAAATATTAACTGATTGTGTACTTTGTAGCACTTGAAAGGAAATTGTCTTCTGCAGATTGCGATGCGTGACTGCAATGTTAAGTGTTCGTATCACTGAAATGTTCTGGCCTTTGTACGCTGTAAGCATATTTGTAGATTGACACAGTTGTGGTTTGCCTAACAGTTCATAAGTTTCATAATTTAACAAGGACTCAGAATGCACCTGTATCTAACTGAAGTTTGACCATATGGCCTGGAATCACTAAAGGTACATACAATTTAGTAGAGAGATGTTGCACAGGGTAACTATTGATTGTTCTGTGGGAGCAACCTGTTCTGAATTTACAACATGCACTTGCATAGCATGGAGCAAGTGTTTCACATTGTGATCCGTGGACTTTTGTCTTTTTAAGCAAACACTTCGTACATATCCAGTTCGGTGGCAGGAATAGCAAGTGGCTTGGGATGACAGGCAATGTTCACATTTATGTACTGTACAGCATTGGGGACAAGATTTTGTACCACGCTGTTGGTGAGCAAAGCACAGCTTGCACTTAAGCTCTTGACATGTTACGATATTCTGTCTGTGAGGCTGTTTGTGTGCCGTTAAGTGTGGCTGTTTACGGGACCATGTAGCACTGGCGCTATTTGCGGCTATCCACACTACACCACAAATGTTACCAGAGTGCTGAAAACTGTCTACAGCAAAATCACAAGAGCCTCAGTAATCAGTGATCTGCAATACTTGCTCAAGAGCAGGATTGGAATATTTCACAATCTTTTCTCTGATCCTATTGCCTGTCAGTCACATTCTGTGTGACTGCATCCCTGATCATACAGTCACTGTAATATTGTCCACATTCACAACAGAACTTGCATTTCTGTGCTAAGCCTTGTAATTCCGTGACCCACTGACTGTATGTTTGTTGTGGCTGCTTCTTAAAACAAAAAAACTTAAACCTGGTAGCCGCAATGGTGCTAAGGTCTTCATAGTATTTATTTATTGCACCAACCAATGTATCAAAGTTGGTGTCCGCAGGCTGTGATGTAGAGAAGAGTTTTGTAAGAGTCCTATACAATAATACATCAACGATGGAAAGGACGTAAGCCTGCATCACAGTACCTGATTTGTAGTGGGCTGCTAGGTTGGCCCCAAATCGTACAGCATACACTGTCCAGTCTTATGCGTTTCCGTCAAAGGTATGATACAGTGGCAAGAACTGTGGCACAGAAGCTGCAGGCGTGGCTGCCGAAACACTGCTTACTGTTTGAGCTGCTGCTCGATGTGTGACAAATTGTATCATGATTTTGGCCAGCTTCTGAAACAACTCCATTTGAAACTGAAGGAACGTATAAAGATCCGGTGGCAATTGCACATCCACATAAGGTAATGGTTCGGTAGGAACAGATACAATTGGTGGATGCTGTGGATTTGAAGCTGGAGTCGATGCAGGCATAGGTGACGGTTGCACCACAGGATAATGAATTATAAATTGTGGTTGGGTAGTTGGTGGGGTTGACATAACTAGTTAGACAATAGCAATGACACAAAAGCAAAAGGTGTGACATACATGACATGCTCCCACAACTGGAATAAAAAATCTCACAAATGTGCAGTGTTGGATTAGGAGAAACAATGCAAATAAGAACACTAACTTCAAAGCAAAACTCACTCCAGCCTTTGTTGCCACTGCTTCCGGCTTGGGAAGCCGCCACCTCGTTACCAGTTTTGTAAACTCATCACCAGTTTTGTAAAGGCCTCATTGCTACTGCTGTGGAGGCCAAGTTGGCACTATTGTTACAGCAGGCCGAGTTTGTGTGTTCGTGAAGCGGTTTCTGTTGCAGTGCACCATTAAGATGATTTCTCCCTGCCACTATTACACAACTATGCTCCACGGACAGACAACAGGATAGAAGAACGAAGGTTCTACAACACTCCAACAAATTTGCAACAAAGTCACACAAATGAGTTAAAGTCTTTGTGACTTGTTGAACAGTGAAGTCTCCAACACTGCATGTAATATAACACAAAAAACGCCCTTAACCCTTTGAATGTCAAGGTACCGATCTATCGTTACCCCCTGCTGACTAAAGTTGTGGCGATTCGTGAATGAGTCGTTCATTTGAACGACTCTAAATAAAGAATCGTAAGAATCGAATCGTGATATGGACGAATCGTCGTTCAAAAGCATCGTAAGAACGATTGCGTGTTACCGAATCGTAACGATTCCAAGTCCCAACGGTTCATCGATTCTTAGTACGCAATACGCTATGCTTCGATCGAAGGCAACTTCCGAATCATGCCGATTGCCGAATGATTATGACCGCCAGATGGCAGTCAAGTCGAGGATGCGTGTGAACAAATGAAGCAATTTTGCGCCACCTTTCGCACAAATCGACTCCTCTTCCCTGGCATACTGAAATAAAACAATAGATGCAATCAAATCAAACGTGAACTTTCGTCAATTAAGGCATTACAAGTATAAATCGAGAATCACACTTGTAACGTCATATGCATGTTTACTCAAAAATAAGCTACTTCTGACAGAGTTCGATTTTAACCCCATTACCGATTTCAGACATGTCCTGCCATTTGTGAGTAAGAATCGTGCCATCGCAGACTATAATGAATCGTGAACGAATCGTAGGAATCGAATGGGGAAAAACAGTCGTGTTGCCCAACTCTACGTACTGACGCTGTATACTGTCAGGGTGCCGTAATGCCGATTCGTCTGTACTACTACTACTAAGCTTAGTCTTGTTTAGCTTACAGAATCGGGCGCTAAATGGTACTGGGGTGCTGATTACCGATGCTCTTTCCCTCGAGCTATGTATAGGTCGATAGCTATTAGCTATCGACAATTGAGCATCGTTTCGGTGAAATATTAGAGTTCGATTATTCCGCTTTTGCATCGTTTGTTTATTGACGTTGTGTTTAGCAGTACACGTTTACATGTATTATACGTTCTTGTTTTTGTGCAGTACTGTTATTTATCATTGTTTCTGTGTGTTTTTCTTCACGAGAAGAGTTTACAGTTTGTTTATTTCCTCCACTTTTTGTGAAAAATGCGACCTACATCAGGCCACAGCAGAGGACTTACCGACGAAGAAATTTGTGAACTTTTAGAATGTACTAGTGATACAGAGTGTTTTAGCGAAAGTAGCAACAGATCAGAAAGTGACAGTGATGTACGTGACGATACTGTAAACGAAAGTGAAGACGAAATGGAAGATGTACAATACACTGAAGTACTTGCACCGAAAACGCTACAGCCATTGCCACATCCATTTCAAGAGCTGCGAGGACCAAAACATATGCCGCCAGCAGGATCTCCTGTGATAGAATATTTCAATCTATTCTTTACTACAACGTTGCTGCATCTCATTGTAACTGAAACAAATCACTCAGCTAAACAGTTTATAGCTAAACATGCTACATTGTCCAAACTGTATAAGAAATGGAAGAATGTGACAGCATACCCCCGTTCTCTAATTGTCAAGTTAAGTTGGTGCTGCTGACATTGAAGTCCAAAATAAAAATAAAACAGTAAAAATGCCAGAAATAACACACCAGTACAACCAGTATATGGGTGGAATAGACACATCCGAAATGATGCTGTATGCGTATTTGGATGAGAGGCGAACTCTTCGTTTCTGGAAAAAGGCAGCTTTTAACATAATGTCAAGAATGGTGCTGAACCCTTACATATTATACAAAGAGCATAATAAAGGAAGGAAAGTTGTTTCCAGTTATGTATATACTGCAATGCTAATTGAAGCCTTGTCATATGAATGGCTGCAAGAAAAAAAATGCAACTGATAATCCTCGTGGTTCTCTGAGTTTGAAAAAACTTCCAGAGAAGAAAGAGTCAAGATGCTGTCTGTATACTAGTGAGGGAAGGAAAAGGAGGTCAAGAACTGTTTGTAATAGATGTAATAAGGGGTTGCATGGTGAATGTTTTCCTAAACACAAATGCTAAGTCATACTGTAGACATGGAAATTCTGTAATGTTCTCTTCAAATAAATAATTATTATCTTTCTAAATTCTAACACAAATTTCATATCCCTCATGTCATTTTACTCAGAAATGTGTGTAGATTCTATGGACTGTAGTTATCCTTCTTAAATTGAAGTACAGTGCTGGATATATGGAATCAAAGTCAAATTTATAATATTTAAAAAATATATATTTTATTTGGACTGTCACAATCAAATTCATTTGAAACATTATGATAATCTGTGGAAGCCATGATATTCTACATACTTTTATGGATAAGTGGTAATTTTTTTTTATATTTTTAAAGTGAATACTGTGCGATATAGGCCTATGGCAATTTAAATAAAATGTAGCATAACAGTATAAATACGCATGACATTTTTAGCACACGCCACTCCGAATCGGCTGACTGCAAGAGGGTTAGTGGCTAAATGCAAATAATTATAGGTAAACTTCACAGTACATAGCAAATACATTTTATGACAACTGTCGGTTCACTTCTAAGAGTTCATTAAATGACATTCCGTGTCGAAGTCAGCCCTGGACAATGATCTATAACCAAGTGAACGAGAGCAGCTCTTCTGTCTTCCGAGTAGGCTTCTGTCCATTGTCATCCAGTCATTGGCGAATTGTACTCACCCGGCAATTGGTGAGGCGAAGTTGATATCTTCATCCTCAGCACTGCCTGTTCTGTTGGTGGAACTCGTGCACATGGCAAATCTCTATAGCACGGGAACCAGCTCGCATCTTTGTGTCTGTGGTGCTATTTCCCTGGCTGTGTCTTGTAGGGATAACACAGCAAAATTAGTGTGGCATCACTGAAAAACTTAGATTTATTCTCCTAAAAATGGTTCCATGGATTGAAGCTTAGAAGAATTTTCATTGCACAGTCACATCAACACTATTATTTTTATGTTATTTATTTATTTATTAATTTATGTATGTGTCACACTTCTATTCAATTTTTAGTCCAGCTGGCTATTGACGATGCCAGGTTCCAGCTTCACAGCTTAGCAGATTATAAGAAATAGTTTTTGAGACTGCTACTCTGAAACTAGTGACAAAGAAAGATCAATAAAGTGTAACAGTGGAAAAGCTGTTTTCAGAAGAACAGAACATTCCTATAGGTGCAAAAATATTGTGAGAAGATACTGTACTATAAATTATGCTTAAGAAAGATTGAAGACAAAATGCATCAAATTGCTAATTAGATCAGTCAGGAAACATCATTACTTTAACTGCAGAAAGGAGGAAAAGGATGCAGAGAAAACAATTGCACTAAGAATAAAGCAAATAAATGAACTGTGTGATGGCAAAAGTAGACAAGCAGTAGATGATAGGAATGGAGTAAGAATATGTGTGCTACAGAGACAAGAAGCAACGTAGGTGTGTGTAAAAGATTAAAATTAAATACAGATAAGTTAAGTATAAAAAGAAAAACAAGACTAACTGAAAGCCAAATAAAAAAAAGGTAGAAAAACTATAGCAACAGAATAAAAATAGGAGATTACATTATGCAATACAGATTTTGCTCTACCTGTGCAAGAACTTGATACTGCAATGAGATATTTTTCCTTACTTCATTCAGTTTGAGTTTTCTCTTGTAACATTTATCCAGTGCCTTAGTTGAACAAAACAATTCTTGAACAAAATGATGTCTTATTTTTCTTGATGCCTTATTATTTAAATGATGCCTTATTATTTAAATGATGACAGCATTGGTGATTTTAACATGTGGCTCAAAAGTGAGAACCTGACTACATACTAAGCCTCACTTTACCTTACAGTGTATGATTGCTTATGGTTCAAGGGTACATACACGATCTAAAAATGTCCCAGTTAAGGTTATGGTTTGTCTATCAGTGCAATTCCTCTAAACTCTAATTTAAGAAAAAATTAATAGCCTTCTCAGGATTATTGGTTAGAAAGAAGTTTATTGTTATTCACCCATCAACATATTTCAATGAAATAAATTAGTGATATTGGGTGTTGTAAAGTAAGTCATATACAAATGTTCTCCACTGCAGTCTTCTGTCTGACTGATGAAATGAAATACAAACATAATTATTCTTTGATTGGCAGGCAGTCTAATTAACCATGCAGACAACCAACAAATTAAAACAATAGTTGTTAAGTGTTGGCATTTTATGTGTATTGTCACTTGAAGCCAATATGACTCTTGTTGAGGCTTAGTTATTCGTATTCGTCACAATAATTACATGATGTACAACTGTTATCCCCAATGAGCATATCTTCAGTGGCATAGCTGTAGCAGATGTGCGATTTGACACTCAGGCCAAAATTGTGTGTGACATCTCCGTACTTTACAGATATTACAAATGAAAACATACAGTTACAATTTTTAAAGTAATAAAAAAAGACCCCACTTCTCATATATTCTTTGCTCATCATCATAATCTTGCCAGTCAATTCCTGTAAAACTTCTTGAGCACTCCTACCACATAAATCATATTCTGACATATCTTTATGACACTGAGGGGCCTTACATTCAGAGCAGTTGCCATCTAGGTAGAATTTATACAGGTCAGCTTTTAGAGCCCATAGCCTGAGGAGCAACGTATGGAGATTATTTGGAATATAGAAACTGGTAGACAGTGTTAGTCTTCCTGAAAAAGCTGAGTTTAGAGCTAACAGAGGTTGCTGAGAGCAACTCCTAGCTTTGACATCACACATTGAGTAAGGACCCCAGATCGGCCTAGAAACAACAGTTATATTCATGGAAATAACTGTTGCTTAGGACCCAGTGTGGTTATGTGCATTCAAGCTGAAACTAAAAAAAATAATTCCTTGTGCAACATTTACCAGATTCATAGAGAACGTGACAAGAAATTTATACTTCAGAGTCACCTTAGCATAACTTTTATGTTCCTAAAATTCCAATAACACTCTCAGCAAGCTGGAACAGCTGAATATTATTAGGAGGTTGTGACTGAGTCCAAATCCAGCCAAAACAGAAATTGTGCACCCCACCTCGGTAACCACATAGCAGAGACAAAACTGAATGTTTCAGATTGGAACAAACTAATAAATCACTGGCAGCACTATTGACCATTCTGTGACACACAAAAAATACTAGTAGCTAATGGGCAAAAACTCAAACCAGAAATAACATAATAAGAAAATTTACTCCCCAAGTGGTGGTGGGAACACACACGTAAAAGGTATTACAGTTTGCAAGCTTTTGGAGCCAGTGGCTCCTTCCTCTGGCAGAATCCCGGGTCAGGGGAGACTTACCGGATGGGATGAGAAGGAAAGATCAATTGTTGGGGACTGCCCCAGACGAGTTGTGCAAACCGGAGACCTTATAGGAGGAAGATAGGTAATATACAAGATGCAGATTTCTGTTGAAAAATCGTGCATGAGTTATGAAGAGTGAAAAGCTGAGGGTGTTGCATGTGATAAAGGTGAGCAGGGGAAGGTGAAAAATAGGTTAGAAAATGAACGATGTAGAAAACAAAAGGAGAGTGAAGAAAGGAATAGTTACCGTGAAGAAATGCTGAGACCAAAGAAATTGCTGTAAATTAAGGCCAGGTGGGTGGCAACAACCAAGGAGACGTTGTAGTGCCAGTTTTCACCTGTGGTGTTGTGAGAAACTGGTGTCTGGTGGAAAAATGCAGATGGCACGTGTGGTGAGACAGGCATTGATGTTACCAGGTTGTAGAGCATGCTTTGCAACAGGATATTGTGTGTTACCAGTTTTCACCCTCTGCCTATGCCCATTCATCCTAACTGATAACTTGCTGTTAGTAATGCCAATGTAAAAGGCCAAATAGTGTTTACGTAGCAGCAGGTATGTGGCGTGTCACTGCATAGGTGACTGTCCTTTTCATAATGTATGTTTGGAAGTCACAGGGCTGATATAGGTGGTGCCTGGAGAGTGCATAGGGCAAGTCTTGCAGTGGGGATGGTCACATGTAGGAGCCATAGGGTAGGAAGATGGCTGCAGAAGGAACATGGGGTTTGACAGGAATATTGTTGAGATTAGGATGGCAACAAAAAGCTGTTACAGATGTGGTGGGCAAAATCTTTGGCAGAATAGACCTCATTTCAGAGCATGCTTTTAGGAAGAAGGAAGAAAGGAAGATTGAGTTTAATGTCCCATTGACATTGAGATCATTAGAGATGCAGCAGGAGCTTGTATCGTGTCGAGGATGGGAAGGAAATCGGCCATGCTCTTTCAAAAGGAACCATCCTGGCATTTGCCTGCAGCGATGTGAGGAAATCGTGGACAACCTAAATCTGGATGGCTGGACGCGGGTTTGAACTGTTGTCCTCCCGAATGTGAGTCTATTGTGGTAACCACTGCACCACCTCACTTTGTTGCTTTTAGGATGTCATAGCCATGTCAAAATAGCTGATTGATACATTTAAGATCAGGATAATACTGAGAGACAAATGGTGTACTCTTCTATTGTTTTTTGGAGGGATCAGCAGTACCAGGATTGGTTGGGATGGCCGGGAAATCAACTTTTGAACTTTGCTGGTGGAGTAATTACGTCAAGTGAAGGCTGAGGTGAAAATGGTGGTGTATTGCCGTAAAGAGCCAGCATATGAAAAAAAAAAAAAAAAAAAAAAAAAAAACATTTGTCCCAAATGCCAAGGCTGTATGGGAGGGAATGTTTGACAAGGAAAGTCAAAGTGAAAGTACAAAGTACTGCTGTTTGTTAGTATGTTTAATGTGAATGGAAGAGTGTAGCTGACCTTTGGTGAGAATGAGATCAATATCAAGGAAAATGGCATGGGATTTGTAATAGGACCATGTGAAATTTAATTGGGAGGATGTATTAAAAAATTCCAGAAATTTTAACACCATGAGTTCATACTACAAAGGTGCCATCAGTGTATATAAACCAGACCAGGGGCTGAAGGCCTATGGATCCCTGGAAAGACCCCTCCAAGCAACCCATGAAAATTTTAGCATAGGAAGAAACTTTCCTGGTTCCCATGGCTGGACCTCTGATCTGTTTGTATGTCTGCCCCTCAAAGGTGAAGTTGTTGGTATGTATGAAGTTGAAGGCTGAGGTGAGAATGGTGGTGTATTACCGTAAAGAGTCTGCATATGAACAAATACGTTTGCCTCACTAGTCCTTTTTCTTCAGTCATCCTTCCTGTCAGAAGAAGGAGTCAGTGGCTCCGAAAGCTTGCAAGCTGTAATATCTTTTATATATGTGTTCTCATGCTGCCACTTGGTGAGTAGGTTTTTTATCTGTCCAGTTCCTTATATTTTCAAAAATTGAACATCCCTTAATTGGGCAGGTAGGTTATAAAATTTAAAAAGGGAAATGGATATGTTAAAGTTAGATATAGTGGGAATTAGTGAAGTTCGGTGGCAGGAGGAACAAGACTTTTGGTCAGGCGAATACAGGGTTATAAATACAAAGTCAAATAGGGGGAATGCAGGAGTAGGTTTAATAATGAATAAAAAAAATAGGAGTGCGGGTAAGCTACTACAAACAGCATAGTGAATGCATTATTGTGGCCAAGATAGACACGAAGCCCACGCCTACCACAGTAGTACAAGTTTATATGCCAACTAGCTCTGCAGATGACGAAGAAATTGATGAAATGTATGATGAAATAAAAGAAATTATTCAGATAGTGAAGGGAGACGAAAATTTAATAGACATGGGTGACTGGAATTCAGTAGTAGGAAAAGGGAGAGAGGGAAACGTAGTAGGTGAATATGGATTGGGGGTAAGAAATGAAAGAGGAAGCCGCCTGGTAGAATTTTGCACAGAGCACAACTTAATCATAGCTAACACTTGGTTCAAGAATCATAAAAGAAGGTTGTGTACATGGAAGAACCCTGGAGATACTAAAAGGTTTCAGATAGGTTATATAATGGTAAGACAGAGATTTAGGAACCAGGTTTTAAATTGTAAGACATTTCCAGGGGCAGATGTGGACTCTGACCACAATCTATTGGTTATGAACTGTAGATTAAAACTGAAGAAACTGCAAAAAGGTGGGAATTTAAGGAGATTGGACCTGGATAAACTGACTAAACCAGAGGTTGTACAGAGTTTCAAGGAGAGCATAAGGTAACAATTGACAGGAATGAGGGAAAGAAATACAGTAGATGAAGAATGGGTAGCTTTGAGGGATGAAGTAGTGAAGGCAGTAGAGGATAAAGTAGGTGAAAAGACAAGGGCTAGTAGAAATGCTTGGGTAACAGAAGAAATATTGAATTTAATTGATGAAAGGAGAAAATATAAAAATGCAGTAAATGAAGCAGGCAAAAAAAAGAATACAAACGTTTCAAAAATGAGATTGACAGGAAGTGCGAAATGGCTAAGCAGGGATGGCTAGAGGACAAATGTAAGGATGTAGGGGCTTATCTCACTAGGGGTAAGATAGAACTGCCTACAGGAAAATTAAAGAGACCTTTGGCGAAAAGGAACCACTTGTATGAATATCAAAAGCTCAGATGGAAACCCAGTTCTAAGCAAAGAAGGGAAAGCAGAAAGGTGGAAGGAGTATATAGAGGGTCTATACAAGGGGGATGTACTTGAGGACAATATTATGGAAATGGAAGAGGATGTAGATGAAGATGAAAGGGGAGATATAATATTGCGTGAACAGTTTGACATAGCACTGAAAGACCTAAGTCGAAACAAGGCCCCGGGAGTAGACAAAATTCCATCACAACTACTGACAGCCTTGGGAAAGCCAGTCCTGACAAAACTCCACCATCTGGTGAGCAAGATGTACGAGACAGGCGAAATGCCCTCAGACTTCAAGAAGAATATAATAATTCCAATCCCAAAGAAAGCAGGGGTTGACAGATGTGAAAATTACCGAACTATCAGTTTAATAAGTCACGGCTGCAAAATACTAACGCGAATTCTTTACAGACGAATGGAAAAACTAGTAGAAGCCGACCTCAGGGAAGATCAGTTTGGATTCCGTAGAAATATTGGAACACATGAGGCAATACTGACCCTACGACTTATCTTAGAAGCTAAATTAAGGAAAGGTAAACCTACGTTTCTAGCATTTGTAGACTTAGAGAAAGTTTTTGACAATGTTGACTGGAATATTCTCTTTCAAATTCTGAAGGTGGCAGGGGTAAAATACAGGGTGCGAAAGTCTATTTACAATTTGTATGGAAACCAAATGGCAATTTTCATTGTTGTAATAAGGAAATCAGCGTTAACAGCCTGGAGGGCGTAAGCAGATGTGTTACACTCCACTACATATTCTGTAGTGCACTCAGCTGCAAAGGTATTGTGCGCTAGTTCAGTATAGGAACTCTCTCTCTCTCTCTCTCTCTCTCTCTGTCAAACACACACACACACACACACACACACACACACACACACACACACACACACACACCAACAAAATAGATATCCATGTAGATGAGGCAGTGCACATTATAACTGTAAAGCTGAAACTTACACTAACATCTTAGCTCCATTCCATTTCAGACATAAACTGCAACAGACCTGACAACGGACCACAATTAAAGAGTGGAACAGGCTTTGTGTCCCATATGCCCAAGTGTGCTTACTATACCCTTCATTGTGGATAATGCCTCACACACAGACCTGGTGGAAGATGATGTTCTGTTGCAGTATCAATCCTTTATCTTGGATGAAGCTTCGAAAGAGAGATGGAAATCCTTTCAAGGTTTTCATCATAACAGTTACAAAAACTGTGCTGTGCCCATCTTCGAGTTCCAAACTACTTAGAAAGTTTTGTTGCTGCCTAAATAGGATCAGAACCAGGCACACCAGAATGAGGATTGCTGAACACAGATAGCTTTGAATGTGACTGCAGAGCAAACCTTGGAGCACATTGTTCAACATTACTCCAAGACAAGATACTATGGAAAATTGAGTGATGCCTTGGAAGCTTCATCAGGAGTAGTTAATGATTATCAAATATAGATATAGATACTGATACTGGTAGACCTGTTATATGTAGATTCGTTATTTGCTTTTTTCGTGTATATGCAGTTTTATTTTTAAGTCCAGTGGTGCCATCTGTTAACAAAATGTGGAAGGAGTAATGCATTAGCACATCTCAGTATTCTTCTTCTTTCATTGTTGTTGAGATATGAATAATCATTTCAGGTCAGCAGAGCTGTGTAGTTGCACTTGAGTGTTTGTGTGTATTTAAAATGTTGTGTAAAAGGAAAGAAAGTGTGGCTGTCAAGGAAAAAAAATGTATGGAGGTCATATTCATTGGAAACAAAGAAGTTTTTTCAATTGCTATGACGAATCAAAGAGACCACTGGCTGGCATAATATCAAAAGTTAGTTAGTTCATTAGTTAGTTACACATTCCATGGATCATTTTGCACAATAGATTGTAATGATGTGAAATGAGTTATTTTACATTCACATCGCAAATAAATTTGTGCATATGGTTAAATTCTGAACATTTTTCAGTTTTTTCTTTCTTTTTTTTTTTTTTTTAAGAAAAAGAAAAAAGATATACAGCTGTGAGTTAGTACTTCCTACCCACCACCTATTACACATTATAGTAATAGAAATTCTTCTGCAGAATAGGAGGAATTGTCAAAGAGACACTTTGTCAGTTTGTTATCAAATTTTACATTTTTATCAAAGGGTAAGTGATAAAAAATATTTATTGCAGCATTGTGCATCCCATTTTGTGCTAAGGACAACCTTAATTTTGAGTAATGAATGTCAGTTTTTCCTTCTGGTACTGTAATTTTGAACTATTGTGCATTATTTACAAGAAACTTAATGAGGGAATAAATATACTGTGAAGCCATAGTCAGAATGCCCAATTCCATAAATAGGTGGCTAAAAGAGGATCATGGGTGAATACCACATATTATTCTTATGGCACTTTTTGTGCAATGAAGACTTTCTTAAAGATGAGTGACCCCAGAACATTATCCCATATGACATTATTGAACATCTCGTATTACATTATTCAACAAATCATTTCTTCTGTTTCTGTATATGTGCTTGGATTGATTACAATACTAGTACCATCTGCAAAAAGAATTAATTGTACTTATTGTATACTAGATGGAAGATCATTTACATATATGAGGAACAGTAGTGGACCTAAGGTTGGACCTTGTGGAACCCCATATGTGATTTCTCCCCAGTGGGAATCATGTCCCTGGACTATATTGAATTACTAAGTACAACTTTCTGCATTCTTTTGGTTAGATATGTCATTATCCACTGATTGGCTATACCAGCAATCCCATAAAATGTCTACCTAGGAGGATTTCGTGATTCACAGAGTCAAGTGCTTTTGGGAGGTCGCAGAAAATACCGACACTATTATATTATTTAATGCTTGTCAAATATGGTGAGTGAACATGTAAATAGCATTCTCAGTAGAGCAACCCTTCTGAAACCCAGACTATGATTTGCCAAGGATACTGTTGTTGCTAAGGTGAGATATTATTCTTGACTACACCAACTTCTCAAAAATTTTGGAGAATATTGTCAGCACTGAAACAGATGAGTAGTTATTGATATATCTCTTAGCATCTTTCATAAAGAGGGGTTTAATAACAGCATATTTCAGTCTCTGTGGAAAAACACCTTGAGTTAGCGATGCATTATATATTTCAGGTAGGACTGGCCTTATTACAGGGGAACAGATTTTTAGTACTCTACTGGAAACACCTTTAAAACCAGATGAGCTTTAATTTTTGAGAGAATATGTAAGTTTCTTAATTTCAGAAGGAGAAGTTCTTGATACATTCGTATGATTGAATTTTATGGAAGTTAAATTTTCAACATACTGCTATGATTTTGCTTCTGAACTGTTTGTCCCTATGCTTTCCGCTATATTTGAGAAATGTTTAGTAATACTATTGCATGATCTACTTGTTCTTGCCAAAAGACACATTACCATTAAATGAATTTGCAACTGTCAATGAGGACTACCATCAGCAGTAGAATGGAATGACAACAATGAAAATTTGTGCCAGACCGGGACTCGAAATTGGATTTCCTGCTTATTGCTAGTAGTCACCTTACCATTTGGCTATCTGTGCATGACTCACAGCCAGACCCAAACTTCCATATGTCACCAACCATGCGTCTGCAACCTGTATTCGTACATCCATTATGTATATTCCCATACAGGTCAGACATTGTACTTGAAAGTGACTTGCCTGGTATCGGCAGATAAATACAACATTGCAGTGCCTGTGTTGTTCTGATTATGATGCAAAGTTCCTTTGGACATGTGAGCATGTCCAAAGGAACTTTGCATCATAATCAGAATAACACAGGCACTGCAATACCATAGATGCATTTCCCTTTTCCTTTCACAAGATACTTTAATCCCTCTAGTGTCTTTTCTGATTAGCTTATGATATTTTAATCAAAGAATGGTATGAATATATCATGGAATAGATTTAATTTTATGTTAGCATTTGGTTCGTTACAAATTACCCCCATGTCATCTCATCCAAACTATTCTTAAAAACATTTATCAGCAACCAAATAAATAAAAATACTAAAAGAATGTACAGAAAGAATTGGCCAGCAAATCTCTTTCCAGCAGTCTGCATTCTTCTGCTCAAAATTACACACAATGTGGCAAGATAAACAGAGTTATATATTTCAGATATCTAGGTGACATCCTTAAACCTGCAGAAATAGAAAAGACTTCACTATAAAAAATGAAGAGAGCAAATGGGAAAACACAAGATGTATATAAAAAGAAATACATATCCTTTCAGACCAAGATCAGACACCAAAACATAGTAATCAAGCCTGAAATACTGTATGCAAGTGTGACACTAACACTCTGTACAGAAAGCAAGATGGAAAACATACTGAAGGATGAATGCAAAATCATGAGAAAAATTCTTGGTCTAACGTTGACCTAGCAGCAGATGTCAGCAGGCTATCATCAACATGACTCACCAACAGAATTGTGACATACAGACAATTCCATGGGCCACACTAGTCAAACTTGACTTAGAAAGAACCCAAATTGATCCAGTGGAAACTGAATACAGAAACATTATACAGAGACAAGATATACAACTAGAATGTTAGGTCAGAGAATGCACTCCAAAGGAAACTAGGAACAAAGTGCACTGAAGGTAGAAAGAAACTCCAAGGAGAAAAAGACGAGAGAATTATAGGCAATTCTTTGTATGAGCCAACAGGAGCTCTATGAAAATAGTACATGGACTCTTCTTCCAGGATTGATATGCTGTGTCACTTTTTGCCTCTTACATTAAACAAAAATCTTTAACTTTTCTATTTTTAATGCATTTATTTGGCTACTAGGAAGTTAATGCAATAGATCATTGAAAACAATATCGTGATTGACATATGGCAGTCAGTGTGATTCTGTGGCCAAAGGGGCAAACATGAATGTACTTTGATGTTATCCATATTTTGAGATTGCAAGTGGCAGTCACATTTGTATTAATATTTAGATTTTCTGTGGATACCATTAGCAGTCCACATACTCACTGGGCATCAGTATTCCTTGTTGCTCATTATCTAGTAGCAATGCTGCTTACCCCCAATAGTAGTCCATCTCAGTTAAAATTGTTGGGACCTACTGTCATTTCCAGATCTTCTTGCACTTTCCTCTGGAGCATGTGCAGCTCATTAACAAGTGTAGAACTACTTTTAAAGTTGACTATCTGCCCAAATTCATTGCCATATTTGGCAATTGTGAGTTGTAATGGATGGTTTAAGCCTGTTTGTCACTTATGGTAATTTGTGTTGTGGAACCTTACTGCATCTGTATAATTATCATTACAGACACAAACCAACATATCTGTGTTGTTTTCCTGTATTATATTGAAACAAGTTAATTTTTTATCTTCTGAATGCTAGAAAATATGGCTGAACTTCTTTCCTTCTGAGTTTCCTATAGTATTCATTAATGCAACTGGTGCAGGGCAGAATTGCAATTTGATGTTGTGCCCTTGACCTGCTTTGATGTTGATCAAATTTCTATTGATTGCAATTGTCTTCCTCAAGAACCAAAGTTCTTGTCCTATACGTTCAACTTCACTGATGTGATCAACTCATCCGGACCATGTCCCAAGGACAACCAGATTTTCTGCAAGAGAGTGAGTTGAGACCACCTCAGATAGCTGAGGTTCTGAAAGCCGTACTACATTACATTTTCTACTAATATCTTGCAAACAAGCACATCTAGAGCTGCAACTTCAGTGACAGTATCGAAAAAGGTGGCGCATTTCTTGAGATACTGGACTCACATTTGGAAGGACTGGTGTTCAAATTTCTGTTCAACCATAGAGATGTAGATGGGCTGTGGTTTTCCTAAATTTTGAAGGTAGATGTCAGGCTGGTTCCTTTGAAAAGGCCACAGCCAATTTCCCTACCAACATTCCCAAGCTCGAGCTTGTGCTCTGACTCTAATGACCCCATTGTTGACAGGACAATTAAATTGTGATCTTCCTTTTAATATTGTCAGTCTCCTCAATTGTTAAGATTATGTCGAGGTGACTGCCATTTAGATGTTTGTGGTTGGTTGGTTGGTTGGTTTGGGGAAGGAGACCAGACAGCGAGGTCATCGGTCCCATCGGATTAGGGAAGGACGGGGAAGGAAGTCGGCCGTGCCCTTTGAAAGGAACCATCCCGGCATTTGCCTGGAGCGGTTTAGGGAAATCACGGAAAACCTAAATCAGGATGGCCGGACGCGGGATTGAACCGTCGTCCTCCCGAATGCGAGTCCAGCGTCTAACCACTGCGCCACCTCGCTCGGTGGATGTTTGTGGTACCCTTCAAGCTCTTTCTTCCTATATTCCAGATCATGAGAGTGTTTCTGTATAGCAGATGGCTGGCACTTATTCAAGAACACGTAAAGAAACACTTTGGAAACACACACATTCTTGCTGCAGAAGATAAGAGAATCTCATGCAGTGCCTCAATAATTTTAATTGTTTTCATACTGGCTACTAGGGACTCTGATACTTGGCACTGATGTGTCTTGTTGATTGCTACTTAGAAAATGTAAAGATCAACATAAGCAAGAACCCAAGTTTACCACTTGCCCCTCAATTACCACAGTGGCAGTCAGTCACAATGCAGCTACATTTTCGTATGCCATCAGCAATTACCAGCCAGTGAAATGTATTGCAACATAAATAAGTGGGGTTTGCATCTAATACAAGTGAAGTAATTAGGAAGAGCACAGCAGTGCAGCTTAGTTAGCCGTAGAAGAAGACTCCAACATCGGAATTGAAACATTGGACATCTTACTGTGTTTGGCATGGTTTTCTTTAGTTCATAATACAAAAGGTTTGGATAATGATTTATCTGTTCCTGTATTTTAAAATGGATTAAAAGAGTCTTGACTGCAATAAAATATTTTTTAGTAATGGTACTCAGTTGAGCAGCAGACTTTGTGGAGCAATGACACCTTCTCTGTTCACTGCCACCACTTACCATTGCAGTATAAATGATCTGAAGATGGCCACATTCTGACTGAAACCAGTTACCATTGTAAATAAGTATTTTATTGCAACCAAAACTATTTTTAATCCATTTTAAAATATTTTAGCTAGGCTGCTGATTTTCTTGAAGAGAAATGATCTAAAAATTAAATTACTCATTCCTGTATTACAAAACTGTTCAGCTGTTTCCTGTTCTGTTGACAGTTATAGAGCTTTGTAAGCCATCAGTTATCAACTATCAATATAATCTTTTTTGCATAATTTCCTTTTCTCTCTTTAGTTTTGTACTTTGTTTGGTGTAGAGCTTAAACTACCTCTGCAATTAAGGTCACTAATGCATACATGTGTGATTGCACTTGACTCAGAGACTGATACTTTCAAAACCTAGTGGTATAAGAATTTTGCAGTGGCACTATTTGGCTGGCATGTGCAGGAGTCATATAAAGATTATGACAACATCTTGGATTACATTACAAACTGATCGTCAGTGTCCTTTGGAGTGACGGTGTGATACGATGGTGATGATGTGTCTGTCAGATGCAAATGTTAAAATCAATTAACAGTAGCCTATATGCTGAGCCCTGGTTTCATGTTTCCTTTCCCTTCATCCATATCAATACAGACACAACATTACACAATACAAGCGTTTCCCACAGTTACCAACACAACAAACACTTCATAACAGGTTGGAGGAAGACAGCTACGAAACACTTCCACTAGGATCTTTCCGAGTGAGGTGGTGTGGTGGTTAGCACATTTGACTTGCATTTGGGAGAATGATGGTTCAAACCCCTGTCCGGCCATCCTGATTTAGATTTTCCTTGAGTTCCCTTAAATCACTTCAGGGAAATGCTGTGATGGTTCCTGTGAAAGGGCACGGCTGACTTCATTCCCCATCCTTCCCTAATCCGATGGGACTGATGACATTGGTGTTTGGTCCCCTCCAACGAATCAGCCATCAGCTCCTAGGATCTTATCCAAGATGATGATGCATGATTCCCGCATCTGCCTCCAACACTCATTTCATGAGTTAGTAACTGACTTTTCAAATGATGTTCATATTCTGTAATTCATTTGTTGAACTGTTTGAATATAAAAATACTGATACATGTGTTGACTCTTCACTTTGATATTAATATGATATAAAACTCAATTTGTCTGCCTTCAGTTGCCTGTTAAATGTGCTTTGAGAATTCAGTATGCTGCAATTAGAGCCTTTAAACACCTTGGGAAAAAATCAAAGAGCATTTATATGTGTGTATTATACACTGATTTAATGAGCTCTTGTAGGTATTTCAGTAAACTGTCTTTAGATATTGTATATATAAGTTAAAACTTCTGCATGATTTGTTGTGAAAGTTTTCCTTAATTATACTTCAGATGTTGTGAATGAGAAGACTTACTATGTGAAACCGTTTTCACTGGAATCTCCCAATGAAGATAAGTTGCGGGAGGAAATTACAAAAGCCAGCCCTGCAGACTGGAGTGCTTTTTCTTGTGAATGAATCATAAAATGCACAGAAAAATCTGAATTAATCACGTTAAGCATTGCTGTTGTTATCATTATCATCATCCAGCATTTTGTGCTGACAAAGTTTCATCTTCAAACTGCCTTTCTCGTTGCGTCTAGCTAGATGGAATAGGCTGTAAGATGATACGGCAAGGATTTCCACTGTTAATAATTTTCCCTAATATGCTCAGTTGATAATTTTTTTGACCCTAGTAAGTACTTTATGAAAGCTTACACTGTAGTATTTCTATAAACAACAATGTCAAAAGTATTTGTGTGGAGGAATTTGTTTGTTGCATAGAAATCCTCTGTATGCAAGTTAATGTAATAGTTGATGTCCTGCAGACACTTTTTTTGACATATTAACAACTCATGAATTGTTTCTTGGATAACCTAACCCAAAGCACTGTACTATGTATACTGTAACATTCTCACCTCCATTATGTGAACTGGTACCCTCTGATCCTTCTGCACAAGCCACGGCAGGAAAGCAAGGCTGTTTGTGCTGTACCACCAGCGCTGATGCTGTGGTATCAGCACTGATGTTATGATACGACAAGGGTTGGAACTTTAATAATGGCAACTATTTATTTACAGCTTGTACAAAATAGATACAAGTTTCAAAGTTTTACTGACCTTCAAAGTAGTTACCAGCATTGTTTATAGCCTGTTGCCAGCGATGTGGAAGTCATAGGATACTCTTAGCAGTGCCAGTAGTGTAGACAGTTTGAGCAGCGCGGTCTATTGCCTGACGAATTTGTAGCAGTTCTGAAGTGAATGCTTTGAAGTGTTTCCTCCAATTTAGAAATCAAGTTGAACTCACGAGGGCTTAAGTCAGGGGAGTGCACTAGGTGGTATAGCACTTAGCAGCCCCATCAGTCAAACAAATCAGTAACAGCTTGCACTGTACGTGCTTGAGCATTGTCCTGCAAAATGATGGTCAGGTCCTGCAGAAAGTGTCATCACTTCTGTATCTATGCTGTTAATTTTTGGAACACAACCTGTGACCAGCTTAGACCAGACCAGTGCCAGACCTCAAATGACAAAAAAAATCGATTTTTTCCAAGAGGTCCATAAATTTGCCCTTCTCACCTCAACGTAGCAACCTCAAATATGAGGTCAAAGATGGGACACTGTTCCCACTTTCAATCACCAAGCAAGGTACTGCAGTGGTTAGCACACTGGACTTAGGTTCAGAAGGACGATGGCTCCAACCCATGTCTTGTCATCCTTATTTAGGTTTTCCATGATTTCCCTAAATCGCTTCACTCAAGTGCTGAGATGATTCCTTTGAATGGGCACAGCTGACTTCCTTTCCCATCCTTCCCTAACCCAATGGGACCGATGACCTCACTGTTTTGTCCCCTTCCCCAAATCAAACAACCAACCACTTTCAGTGAGGTGGGCAGTGAAGTCAAATTTTTTGGCTATATCTCATCTTTCTAGGGCTATGTGTTCACAAAACCTAATTTTGAGTCACCTTCCCATCCACCCCACATACTGGGCATCACAGTCTGGACATTCTAATTTACAAACAACTGATTCATGATAAATGTTTCTTGTGTCAACAATATTAAAATATGACCAATGTTATACATGGTCAAAAATGAAACTATAGTTTTATACTTTTTAAAAACTGATGCCACTCTCATACTAATTTTATCAAATATTGTAAACACATGTATTTTCTCTAATTTTTAGTTTAATGCTCACAACAGGTACAGCTTCTTGTTGACTTTGAATTGCATTTTTGTTGTACATATTACTCACATACTTATTCACTTTTACACTGTATTTAATGATATCTAACTCTAGTTGTTGCTCAGCCTGTGATAATGGAAGATTAAATAAGGGATTAATAGCAAAATTAAAAAAAGGCTTTTTTATGCAGACTTAAGTTGTTTGAATGGAAGTCTGTAATGCCACCAGTGCAAGAACTGTTCTGGAAAATCCCAAAAACATGTTCTGTATTTCACTCCTAATATTCAGATCTAAAAAGTTTATAGAGCCATTAATTTCCATCTTACAGGTAAATTTGATTTTTTCATATAAACCAATCAACGTTGTGACAATTGTATTGATATCATCATCATCATAATCATCATCATTACCATTAATTAATGAAAGTATAAATCTGTAAAAGGTTACCACTGAATTAAGCTTTGTACATGCTAGCATCGCATAATAACATTTACAAGCCTGTTGAGTCCACATTTGCTCTATAAAGGTATGTTACTTACTGTAGAATCTCCAGTTCTGTATGACTGTGATGTAGATGTCGATGTTTGATCCCTTCGTATGTCTTATAGTTATACTGTAGCTGAAATATAGATCTGCAATAAAGTACAGACTGAATAGTGAATGTTTGCTGATGTCTTTCCTGTGTGAAATAAATTAGTCACTGCACCCAACGGCTCTAGAGAAATCCCACCTGATGAGTTAAATGTTACTAAAACTTCAATTATAAGTGTAATTTTCTTATTTAATATTATAGGACCAAAAACACAGATTAAATTATACCTGAGCATTCATTTCAGATCAATCACCACACTACTGTTAATGTTCCATTTATATAAAATGGAATCTGCAACCTGCTGAGAGTAAATGCAATGGGACAAAGAGACAACTTTACAAGATTTGAGGTAAGTAGACCTCTCCTAAAGAGTTCAGTGAACTACTGAGTGCAAACCATTAGAATCTACTTTTGCAGTTTATCCAATGCAGCCCAGCATATACAACTTTTCGTGAGAAACAACTTATGAAGTTAATATATTTATATACAGTGATGTGTTGGGGTCAGAACACGAATGCCACACCATGACATATACTCACCATAAATTGGCAGTTTTGACCAGGCCCACAAATGATGAATATCCTTCCCACCTCTCACAAAATAGTGTTCTACTGCCACCCAGTCTATGAAATATTCCGATCTGTCCTTATGTCACACCTACTCACAACCCCTTACCACAGGTATCATATCCCTGTGGGAGACCCTAGCAAGACCTATTTCTGTGCATCCACCCACCATGCTCTGTTCCAGTTCTGTCATAGATATATGCAATCATCAGATGCAGGACCATCTGTAAAAGCAGTCTGCTGTAATTTTTGCAGACAGTTTGAGTGTGCATGACCACCAAACAACTGTCACCTAAATGTAAGGTCATCCCTCCTACACCTCCCCTCCCCCGTCCCCCAGTACAGTATAGTTGGCAAAATGTTGCATGAAGTATGATCTCAACATGTTCATAAGACACACCTGGTTTTGTGTGGTGGAGAAAGGAGCTGATTCAGACCTTGCAGTGACTGTGTGTGTGTCCACATTGTTTGTCTGTATGTCCACATTGTTTGTCTGCCTCATTTCAGGAAACACTGAGTTAATTTTGTTTACAAGCTCATAAAGTACAAGGCTAATTTAAGCCATATTATTCTTTTGGAAATCATTGGATCGCATGGGTCAGATACTACGAGCATATAATTACATACCTAGAAATGCGATGTGAGACCAGCCAATAGAGTTGACAAGAAAACTGATGATGTACAAAGCCAAGATGTTACAAGAAAAAGCTGTAACTGCAGCAATGATACTGAAAACTGCCATTTGTTGGACAATATGTTATTTCCACAGTACGAATAGTGAATACACACTATTGAGAGCAGTACATCCAGATATGGAAAAAAAATGTGTAAGCTGCTGGGTTCCATGAAAGATTAAGAGAGATTTAAGTTGCAGATGGAAAAAACAACAAAAAGATCAGAAGGTATTAACGAGGAAGGAAGAAACACCCTAAGAGTGGACGCATTATTTCATAGACACTGAGAAGTGTAGTAATAGTGGAAAGTCTGTTATCTGCACTTCTTATAGACCACTCATTATTTTTGGAGTGATCAGACAGACATAAGTTTTATCACAGATTTCTAAGAAAAGTGAGCCATTATTGTGAATGCTAATGCTAAAATCAGTTTGCACCTAATGTGTTATTAAATATTTAAGTATGAAATAAAATATTTTGATTATGTTTGTCACAACATTAAAGTTATCCAACACTTGCCTTTTCAATTTGGAATGCTGAAATAATTTATTGACTTTCATGAAAATGTATTTTGTCTCATGAATTTAGTTAAAAAGCAGAGCTTTACGATCAACAAAGGAAGTGTCTAACATTTAAAATTGATGCTGTTCTCAGTGTATCTGAACAATCAGTTCTCATATTACCTTCTTACATAATCCTTATTTAAAGGCAATCAATCAAATTTGTGCTACTGTGAAACAAAATTTATGAAAGGAGAATGTCACATTCACATTGGATGGTGCACTCAAAATGTAAGGGATCAGTTTTTTATTATAAAGTAGCAGTAGGCTTCTTATTATAGTCGCATTTGTAAATTCAAAGAGGAATAACTCTTGACACAATGACAGAACAATTCGTTGACTACAGTCCAGTGACACTATTGGTAGATAGAATAATAATGTAAGCAGCAGTGACATCTCACATGACACCAAGAATAGCTGTCTACAGCAGCATCGCTTATGTGAGTGGCTGTAGCCTTGTTGTATGGATATGTGTTATATGATGCCCCATTATTTTTTAAAGTGAGTAGTAGCAGGCTTGCATTGCCCCCAGGCTTATGGTCCCCACTGCAAGGTTGCTTTCTTCACCTTACGGACAGCTTACAGCTTGCGCTACAACTCAATGACTATTCATCCTTTGATCCCACAATTCTCCTGGACTCAATCTCAATGAGCTCCTGCCCCACACCAATCTACTGGACCCTCAAATAGACTGTGAGCTGCTTCCATCACTCCTTTCATTATTTTGTTTCTGTTCATATCTTCCTGTTATTGAAACTATAATAATGCTACAGAAAAATAACAGGGCAAATGGCGTATCAGCAGATGTTGCACATTTCTCACAAGATCACTTTTATCACTGAAACTGGACATAAACATGTCATTGAATACATGCTAATAATATCACTCTATTGCAGAACTAGAAAAAGTATAGGATACTGACATCAATGCTAAATTATAGTCCTACAGGTTAGGAGGTAATGTGTTGAATAGGTTATTTGGTGTTTCCAACTGTGGATCTAGAAATATCAAAGATGAAAGTTTACAAAGCTGCAGGAAGTATATTAAGATGCATCATACTGTTTGAGTGTTAGTAGCATTATGCAGGCTTAATTGGAGACTCATGATTTTTCGTGAATTTAATATTGATTTTCTGCATCATGTTATTGTTTGAGGACATCTGGAGTTGTTGATGCCTCACAATAAATTTCCCAACAGAACTGAAAATCATAGTACAGCAGCCAATGGCCACTTGTTATTACACCCAAATAGCTTCAGTGATTTATATGTGAAATTAATAGGTAGAGACAAGGAAAAACTGTTACATTTTATGTCCAATTTCAGTATTGTTAGTTTTAGTTGTCAATGTTATTTTTAGGTGTTATTTACTGCAGGCTTGTTTCTCTTCTCAGTCATTTATTGTCATCCTCTGTAACAATTTTTCAATGCTATGGGGTATCTGTTGAGAGGCCAGACAAACGTATGGTTCCTGAAGAGGGGCAGCAGCCTTTTCGGTAGTTGCAGGGACAGCAGTCTGGATGATTGACTGATCTGGCCTTATAACACTAACCAAAATGGCCTTGCTGTGCTGGTACTGCGAATGGCTGAAGGCAAGGGGAAAGTACAGCCGTAATTTTTCCCGAGGGCATGCAGCTTTACTGTATGGTTAAATGATGATGGCATCCTCTTGGGTAAAATATTCTGGAGGTAAAATAGTCCGCCATTTGGATCTCCGGGCGGGGACTACTCAAGAGGACATTGTTATCAGGAGAAACAAAACTGGCATTCTACAGATCGGAGCGTGGAATGTCAGATCCCTTAATCAGGCAGGTAGGTTAGAAAATTTAAAAAGGGAAATGGATAGGTTGAAGTTAGATATAATGGGAATTAGTGAAGTTTGGTGGCTGGAGGAACAAGTCTATTGGTCAGGTGAATACAGGGTTATAATTACAAAATCAAATAGGGGTAATGCAGGAGTAGGTTTAATAATGAATAAAAAAAATAGGAGTGCAGGTAAGCTACTACAAACAGCATAGTGAATGCATTATTGTGGCCAAGATAGACACGAAGCCCATGCCTACTACAGTAGTACAAGTTTATATGCCAACTAGCTCCGCAGATGATGAAGAAATTGATGAAATGTATGACGAGATAAAAGAAATTATTCAGGTAGTGAAGGGAGACGAAAATTTAATAGTCATGGGTGACTGGAATTCATCAGTAGGCAAAGGGAGAGAAGGAAACATAGTAGGTGAATATGGATTGGGGGGAAGAAATGAAAGAGGAAGCCGCCTTGTTGAATTTTGCACAGAGCATAACTTAATCATAGCTAACACTTGGTTCAAGAATCATGAAAGAAGGTTGTATACATGGAAGAAGCCTGGAGATACTAGAAGGTATCAGATAGATTATATAATGGTAAGACAGAGATTTAGGAACCAGGTTTTAGATTGTAAGACATTTCCAGGGGCAGATGTGGACTCTGACCACAATCTATTGGTTATGAACTGTAGATTAAAACTGAAGAAACTGCAAAAAGGTGGGAATTTAAGTAGATGGGACCTCCATAAACTGATTAAACCAGAGGTTGTACAGAGTTTCAGGGAGAGCATAAGGGAACGATTGTCAGGAATGGGGGAAAGAAATACAGTAGAAGAAGAATGGGTAGCTTTGAGGGATGAAACAGTGAAGGCAGCAGAGGATCAAGTAGGTAAAAACACAAGGGTTAGTAGAAATCCTTAGGTAACAGAAGATATATTGAATTTAATTGATGAAATGATAAAATATAAAAATGCAGTAAATGAAGCAGTCAAAAAAAGAATACAAACGTCTCAAAAATGAGATCAACATGGAAGTGCAAAATGGCTAAGCAGGGATGGCTAGAGGACAAATGGAAGGATGTCGAGGCTTATGTCACTAGGGGCAAGATAGATACTGCCTACAGGAAAATTAAAGAGACCTTTGGAGGAAAGAGAGCCACTTGTATGAATATCAAGAGCTCAGTTGGAAACCCAGTTCTAAGCAAAGAAGGGAAAGCAGGAAGGTGGAAGGAGTATATAGAGGGTCTATACAAGGGGGATGTACTTGAGGACAATATTATGGAAATGGAAGAGGATGTAGATGAAGATGAAATAGAGGATATGAATCTGCATGAAGAGTTCGACAGAGCACTGAAAGACCTGAGTCGAAACAAGGCCCCGGGAGTAGACAACATTCCATTAGAACTACTGATGGCGTTGGGAGAGCCAGTCCTGACAAAACTCTACCATCTGGTGAGCAAGATGTATGAGACAGATGAAATAACCTCAGACTTCAAGAAGAATATAATAATTCCAATCCTAAAGAAAGCATGTGTTGACAGATGTGAAAATTACCGAACTATCAGTTTAATAAGTCACAGCTGCAAAATACTAACACGAATTCTTTACAGACGAATGGAAAAACTGGTAGAAGCAGACCTCGGGGAAGATCAGTTTGGATTCCGTAGAAATGTTGGAACATGTGAGGCAATACTAACCTTACGACTTATCTTAGAAGAAAGATTAAGAAAAGGCAAACCTACGTTTCTAGCATTTGTAGACTTAGAGAAAGCTTTTGACAATGTTGACTGGAATACACTCTTTCACATTCTAAAGGTGGCAGGGGTAAAATACAGGGAGCGAAAGGCTATTTACAATTTGTACAGAACCCAGATGGCAGTTATAAGAGTCAAGGGGCACGAAAGGGAAGCAGTGGTTGGGAAGGGTGTGAGACAGGGTTGTAGCCTCTCCCCGATGTTATTCAATCTGTATATTGAGCAAGCAGTAAAGGAAACAAAAGAAAAATTCGGAGTAGTTATTAAAATCCATGGAGAAGAAATAAAAACTTTGAGGTTCGCCGATGACATTGTAATTCTGTCAGAGACAGCAAGGACTTGGAAGAGCAGTTGAATGGAATGGGCAGTGTCTTGAAAGGCGGATATAAGATGAACATCAACAAAAGCAAAACGAGGATAATGGAATGTAGTCGAATTAAATTGGGTGATGCTGAGGGAATTAGAAATTTGTTAACATCGAGTATAGATTTAAGTGTCAGGAAGTCGTTTCTGAAAGTATTTGTATGGAGTGTAGCCATGTATGGAAGTGAAACATGGATGACAAATAGTTTGGACAAGAAGAGAATAGAAGCTTTCTAAATGGGGTGCTACAGAAGAATGGTGAAGATTAGATGGGTAGATCATATAACTAATGAGGAGGTATTGAATAGAATTGGGGAGAAGAGGAGTTTGTGGCACAACTTGACAAGAAGAAGGGACCAGTTGGTAGGACATGTTCAGAGGCATCAGGGGATCACATATTTAGCATTGGAGGGCAGCGTGGAGGTTAAAAATCATAGAGGGAGACCAAGAGATGAATACACTAAGCAGATTCAGAAGGGTGTAGGTTGCAGTAAGTACTGGGAGATGAAGCAGCTTGCACAGGATAGAGCAGCATGGAGAGCTGCATCAAACCAGTCTCAGGACTGAAGACCACAACAACAACAACAACAACAACAACAATGGGGAAAATGAAACTATAACTATGGTTTATATTTATACACCACACGTATAACATTTATTTGTATCACACAGACATGAAAAAGATAAACATGTTATATTTGATAATTAAAGAAAAAGAAGAAAACACTTTATCGGTCAAACACTGCAGACAGTTTTTCAAATGATAGCATTGTCGTGATTCGTAGGCTGTCTTTTAAGACACTGTCTTATCGATTTATCAACTCTTCACTGTATTTAGAAAATAGCCTGTCATTGTCTAAATTGGAAATGGAATCCCAAAAGCCTTTATTGCATCAACTGCAAATTTTGATTATGAATTCATGTTGCCTGCAGACATTTGATAAAGTCAGCATATCCTGAAGGCATGTGCATTTGCTTTACATCCAAATTCTGAAGTGATTTATACCCCCCTTCATTGTATCTGCACTACTGAGACTAGTCATTCCAGGTACAGACTACGAGATCCTGGCCATGTCTAAATTAATAGGGTTCAAGCTTATTGTCCTTGTGCTAAAAATGTTAATGCAGAAAAGTAACATTTTTTACCTCACCATATTAAATTTCTTTTAAATTTGGTGCATCCAGTGATCCAGATAAGATGTGGAAAACTACCAATCTGCAAAGGTATATGGCACTTGTGAAGCAAGTTAGAGGACAGTTAAGTTTGGAAACTGTGAAATTGGAATGCATCTGTCTCAACGCAAATGACACTTATTCTGTTTCTCTTCTAGACACAGCAGTGAAACTTATATCTTCAAAAAGCTAACAAGTAAAGCTTTACATTGATATGCAACATGATGAGTTTCTAAGAATTTCCACATGCAAGATCATTGACTTTGTACTTTGACCTTTAATATCTCAAAACAACCTACTGTCAATTGTTCTTTGAAAATATATTATTGCTCCAGGGTGTTACTATAAACAAAGGTAAATATCAAGATCATGCTCAAAAGTTTATTTAGTCTACATAATCACACTTTCAAAATGCAGTAAGTAGCACCATCGTAAACACAATGTAAGAAACACACATCACAACTATAACTAGGGAGACGGTCAAAGAGATAATGAAAACTGGAAATCTGAACTGGCTATAGCTAAACAGCACAAGTTAATAACAGTACATGTATGAGAGAAGTGTCATTATTATTTTGGGCTCTATAGCTAACTGGAGCCCTTGTAGTTTAATAACAAGTGTGCCATTTATATTTTTGCTAATAAAGTGTTTATTGTTATTTGTCTACAAAGGAAGTTGTTTTGGCTCAGTGAGTCCTTCTCAGGTCTCTTCAGTCAATTTTGATGAGGATTTAAGTGAATTCCACAAAAACTTTTCCACAGTTCCCAGGCTAGACAATTTTTCACATACCTAGTGCACTAATGTTCACTTCTCATTTGAGTACATCAGCTGAACTCACCACCCAAGTGCTCATACTCTTGCAAAACATGCGGCAGGCACAGGAACTCATGTTGGAAAAGGTGGCTGCCATCACTGTGTCCCCAGATGTTTTCAACCATCTTTCCTACATTACTTCCATGGCAAAAGGATGTTGGACTTCAACACTGCCACCATTTCCTGTGTTTCACAAGAAAGCAGAACTGTGGGCCAGTTATGCTACCCACCTGGAACAGCATTTCATCTCACATGGAATCTTTGATGATACTTATCTATGAGCTTTCTTATTACAATACTCTGGTGCCAAAGTCCATTGCCTCCTTCATCAATTTACTCTGGAGGTCAAATCGCATGACTTGTCTTATGATAAGCAGAACACAAAATTAATGGAATATTTTGATTATCAAATCCATATGGCAACTGCCTGCCTCACAGAAAAAAAGTGGCCAAACATACCACAAATGGATTGTACAGTTACAGGACCTGTTTCAGGACTGTTGCTTTCATTACACAAATGTCTAGTGCAAAGAATCATACATTGACTTGTTTCTGAGAGATATGATACTTATCCATTTGCCCAATGAGTATGTCAACAATTATCTCCTGAAACTCATTGCCAGAGTGCCTTCTGATTATTAGAGCATTTTAACAAATGCCCACTTATTTGGCGACCTTATGGGGCTCCTTACAACTGTTCTCCACTTGTCATCTCCACAGGATTCTTGCTAATAGTGAACTGTGTCCCTGCCGGATATGGCATCCCATTTTTCTGAGGTTCAGGCAGCTGTGCTTCCTGGGAGTTGTTGACTTGTAGTAATTGTTTTCTTACTCACCAATGGCATCAATGCTATTTTTCAAAATAGAAGTGTACATTTTGTAGTAAATCAGGTCACTAGGCAACAATATGTAACTTCGCATCTGAGATGAATGTGGATAGCACACAATGTGGGAGCATGGGCTCGGCTTCCAAAGCTTATAAATGGCACTCAGGTCTAGTCATCCTACACGTGCAAGCTGTATTACATATTTCTGATCTGTTAATAATGTTGGAAGTGTTCCTTAATGATATTTCCTGCACATTCCACATCGACACAGGATCATCCACCACGATAATCTGCCAGCTTACAGGCAGCTAGGATTACCATCACTTCAATCTTTTACCAAGCACGTGAAGAATTACAGCAATGATAGCATTTAGCTGACAGGATAGTTTTGCCTTACAATCAAATATCATGAGTATTCCCTGATGGTTCTCATATAGGTTGTTGCCACCAAGGGGGCCTCTCAGGTTTTAGGCTTGGAACTTTTTCACATACTAGGGCTCAAAATGCATGATTCTCCTTGACATGGTGTCACTTGGGATCACTTACCGACACAGCATGGTCAACAGGCTCTGACAGTGCACCCGGCATCTGCTCACACACAGACAGTGAGTTGGCAACTTTCATCCCACACCTTCCAGCTCCATCCCAGGCCACTGTCCATGTTCTCCAGCCACTCCACCGGCCCACTGGCCTTTTTGTTACAAAGTTACCATATCTGGGCTCCAGGCTGATTCATCCCCTGTGGCAGTATCTCCACAAGATGGAGTGTATCCTGGAGCTACATGGGTGCACTCGGTGTCCCCAGCTCTTATCAGTAGACTCTACAACTCTTCACCAAGGCTTTGTCATTGACACTATTGACTCCATGATGAGGTGTGGACAAATGATCCTAATGTTGCCTTATGATGGAGGTCCAGCCGCAGGTCCACTCACTGTCCTGCAAACACCTCAAACAGCTGCACCCTCACAGAGCATCGGCTGTTTCGAGGTCAACTTCACCATTATCTCTGTTCCCTATCCCTCAGATCTGTGATTT
Organism: Schistocerca piceifrons; assembly: GCF_021461385.2. Taxonomy (NCBI): domain Eukaryota; kingdom Metazoa; phylum Arthropoda; class Insecta; order Orthoptera; family Acrididae; genus Schistocerca; species Schistocerca piceifrons. Next base: position 269,658,830 of record NC_060140.1, on the reverse strand, counting down.
AAGTGAAACTAACCACCACAGCACCAGCAGTGCCCTCAGGAACAGGAGCCTGCTGGTCAACATGACACTGGGATTCACAACAGATCATCAATTGCTGCCAACACTTCCCGTCCCACAGATGTTGACAGCGAGGTCCCAGAGGCTTCACTTCCAGCAGTCATCGACGATGAGTCCAACAGACTCTGTGACATCTAGCTCTGTAGGGCCACATCATCATTAAAAAAAGTGCCAGTGGGCAACAGTAAAAACGGTTTGTTGTCATGGGAAATTCAGGCAGCCATTGCTGTGATCAGAAGCGTCTGTTTCGCCAACAGGGAGTGTCCATACTGACATTAGGATGTGTGGCTGTTGCTGCACTACTTACTTCGGGATAGCATGTGGCCACAAGTAGTACCTGCCGTATTCATCCACTAAGGATGTATTTAGGCCACTGCATGGCGACAGCCAGACAGTTGTAACAGATGCATCACCCTGGACATTCCTGCCTTCAAAGCTTCCATGGTTTACCGGCAATCTACAATGAGCACCGCTCATCAACGTTTACCTCTACACAATCAGGAACCAGGAACTGGTGTCCAACAGCCTTATAATTTTTTGTGATTGTGAATACCGGACAGCTGTGCAACCAGAGGTCCATCTGAACACAGAATTTATACTGTTAGATACACAGTGATAGTTTTTCACTACGAAACTTGAATTCGGATGTACCAAAGATTATGCAGCAACCACAGTTTGAAAGTTCTGATTGTTCAAAGAAGTGATGTTGTCTTTCTGTGAATGAATTGACTGCAGTTCTTGTGCTTTAATAAGAAGTGTCTCTTTATGTTTTTGGTATGGTAAGGGATTTTGAGGCATTCAAGGTTCAGTGAACCTGCACGTGAAAATTCTTACTGACCCACCATGTTGCATATCGCTGTAAAGCTCTACTCATTAGTTTTTCATTGATGTAAGCCTCATTGATATATCTGGATTAGAATCAGAATTATAGTCATTTGTAAGACTGATGTATTTAAATTTCACACAATTTCCTAACTTTGCAGACCTTTAACTTTCTTCACAATTGTAATATACCTCTGCAAATTGGTAGCTTTCCATCTCTCACCTGGATCACTGAATATACAAAATTTTAAAGAAATCAGAGTGAGTCAGTTTGCGTGGTGCATTGAATTGACATGGAATTATGCAAACTTGAGCGCGAATTATTGAAGACTGATTTGTTGTATCTGTGGCTATGAGAGTTGACAACCTTGTCTGAAGGTGCAGCCCAGTGCACTTCAATCCCTCAACTTCTGTGTGAAGCATTTGCCTCTTCACCATTTAAAAAAAAATTATTATTATTATTATTTTCATTACCAAAAATTCCATTCTTTGCATTACAGAAACATTATTTAAGCTGTTTTGACTTTGAATAAAGCTTGTGTGAAACAGAATATTTCAAAGCCTCTAAGAAGACAGTCTTATTAATTCATTGGCATGTTCTTCAACAAATGTGGCCTCAACCAGAATCCAGTTCACTTTGTCATCTGACACTAAACTGACGTCCTCAGTGCCTGCATTAGAAAGCTCTGCCATATCCTCATGTGGAAGAATTCAGTCATTTCTTCAAAATATTCTGCAAAGTAAGTGTCTGTGGAGAGCTATGAGTTCCAGTGTGCTAAAACTGTAACAGGAAAAATCAAATTTTTCCTTTTCCTTGTGTTCAAGAAAGCACTCTTTAAATTGCGTATCATGGAGTTTAACTTACTAAATTCCTTCAAAAAAAGCATTTTCAGTCAAATTCAGTTTATTTACCAAGCATTGAATGGTTTACATCAGGTCTGGGCACTCTTTGGGACCCATGGGCCTCATTCACATTCTAAATTAAGCTGATAGGTTGCTTCATCATGTGACGCAACAGCAACTCTCCAAGCACATAAAGTGAAAATTGTACCATCCATGACATTAATGTTTCTAGGGGAACACGCCAGTATGAATGGCACCTCTCTCCTGCCACAGCACACCAACAAACCATGCATCAAAACATGCGTTTTTCAGGGTACATTTGTTTCATTTTCACCCCATATTCAGATGCTTGCATTTATTTGTGCATAGTGAACATTTTATCTTTAGTTACAATGTTTTACAATAGCTGTCTTAAAAAATTCCATTGCAAAGTTCTGCATTGCTGTTAGCAAAGAAACAATGTTCATGACACATAATTAAATAAGAAATTCTGGAGATTGGTTGACAGTTATCTTGAAATGTCATCATGGGAAAATAAATGCCTATAAAAGCAACTAGTTGCAGCTAATTCATTATAAATTACCTTCCATCTCAACAGTTGTAGTGTTCTAATAGATCCACAATGGACAATAATTATTCACTAGCATTAACATGAGAAAGAATAGAAGAACAGAATAGGGCATTGTGATAGGCAATACCAGTTGACAAATAATTAGGAGTAACTTTGTGAATTTCTTCTGGGGGCCATTTGAAACCAATCGTGGGCTGGATCCAGGCCGCTGGTTGCCCATCTGTGGTTTAAATGATCATCTATGATTGTTTCCAAAGACTCAACACATGTGTTCATGTTACTGTCACTCGCTACCGCTTTCACATTATCCCACCATATACTGTATTTCTGAAAAGTCCCTCAAAATTGCATGAGCTCATTGTGTTGAGTTTGCTGTCTCAAAAACCTGTATACTTGCAACAAAACATTTCTGCTTGTTCCACGCTTCAGCAGTTCTCAACAACAGTGAAAACACAATGACCTCTCCTGTTAGTGGTCTTTTTGTTTAATATGATGACATTGTTTGCTGCTAGCTGCTCGATTATACCATTGTTGTGTTGATGGCACTATAGTCCCCTTTATCGTTTCCACATATTGAGGTGTTACCAGAATCTAAAAAGGAACAATTATTTTATTAGTTGTCTAATTTTTAAAATAATTTGAAACTGTACTAGAGAAAATATATTACTTTTTTTAGTGTTATCTTTTAACTTTTAATACTGTTAAGGTCAAACTACATTCACAGTTAACAGACCACTGCTCACCCTCAATGAATTTGTTAATCCACTGCCAAGAATCTTCATTTTTGAGTGGAATGCTGGCATTAAAAATTGTTTCCACAGTCCTTGTGCCAGACATCCACAGTTACTTTTCTTCTTTTTCACAGCTTCAAAGTTGCTACTGATTGAAGATTGCTGCTTTATTGGAAAACTAGTCTGGTTCATTTTATTGTTATTATGCTTTCCAATCTGCACAAGCATCAAAATAGTGTCTTTACATATCCATTAGATTCTGCTATTGCAGTATTAAAAAATTAAAATAAATAATGAACAAAAAATCTAATTTATTGGGAGCATAAAACCTTTCAATTTCAAATTTCCATGGCCTCTGCAGGCTTTATCATTTTCACAGCCATGCATTACTTTAGAACATATGCTCATCATCAAGTTTAGGGTATAATTGAGGGGATGAATCTCATTTAGGGACTACTGGTAACATGACCCTGCTTGGATAGTTGCCAGGCCACTTGGAGGTCAAGAAGTTTATCATCTCTTATTACAATTCTTCCATTTTTGTTTTCATTTTGTAATAAATTGCATTGTGTTCCAGGATGTGTGTATTGCACTCTTTGAATTCCATTAATGATGCTTATATTGTGCTTGACATTTGCTTTTGTCCATAAAATTAAGTAGAGTAAATGATTCCAAGTTTGTTTTGTTTCATATAAAGTTTTAGTAAACTCTAGTTATACAGAATTCACTAGTACATCCAGTGATGAAACCATGAGAGTAAAGCATTATTGCTTAAGAATTTTCATTGGTGTATGAGGATGATTCTAGTAAATTGATTTGTGCTAAAAATTATTGTTTGTTGTACCTGTTCATAACATCTAAACACATCTGTGTAACTACAGTTGCATTTTTAGAATTTTTAAGGAAGAGTGCTGTGTTTATACTGTTCTATTTGGTATTACACAGTACTTTAAAATAGGAGCTGAATGAGTCTCCACTGAATAGGAGTTTTCAGGCTTTCCTGGTGGATCTGTTGTAAATATACTTCTCGGCTTTGCCACCAGATCCAATATTTCATCGATACAACTATTTGACATCTTCAGGGGTGGTAGCTGCTGTTGTCGCTGCTGAAAGACGTGACTGTTGACAACTGTGCGCCAGTATCGAAATTTATCAGACCAGGAGCAGGCAATAAGTGTGTGCGGGAAGACACTCGCATGTGGAGGAAAGTGGCACTCATAGTGCCTCCTGCTGAAAGGCTCAGAAAGGCCTTCCACATGTGGGCTGTAGGCAATGACTGTGCTGCCAGACTCTCCTCCAGTTAAAATCTGAATTAAATCTCAGCTGTGCACTGTGCCAAGGCATGAATCAGATGTTCTTGTTCCTCCTTTTTTAATTTAATAGCAGCCCGTAATTGGAAACCTGCATCCTTGTTGATAAAATAGTCTGTCGTATGGGTATGTATGGCTTCCTTAAGAACACAGTCGCAGAAATATGATGCCACGGATAAAACTTCAGTCTTCTTGTAAAGCATGTGATGCTCCATGCCCAGGCGATGCTCCACTGCTGCTGATTTATCAGGTTGCCCCAGGCATGTATGACGAGAGTGTTCACACACTGGCACTGGATCTTATATATGCCACATTTTCTAAGTTCAAGATCGTCTTTGACCAAACACAACAAATTCCTAAATTTTGCTGGTGGTCAAAAAACACTTGATGTCATGTCTCTTGAGGAGTCTTCCTATTCTTGAAGATAAGTCACCAAAATACAGCAAGAATGTGGTTGCAACGGGTGCCTCTGCATCTTCATTTACATTCCTGCTTTGAACTTGCTTAGAATGGAAGGCATGGCATATCTGTGAACTCTCAGAATAGCCGTACTGTCGGAACATCATTCTTAGGTGTTGTAGCTCACTAGGCAGGCAGTCAGAATTTGAGACCACATGTTCTCTCTGTATCAAAAAGCGTAAGACTCTATCACATTGTGCAGGATAACTCTGCCATTGCCGGTCCCAATCCCAGGGCCCCATCTGACAAGTCATGGGGAAGGAGGAGGGGGAGGAGTAACAACCTCATAAAAAAAATCTGGGTCCATCTGGCTCTGGATGGTAGCACCCAGTTAGGGCCCCTACCTAGGGATACAGGCAAAGCCTGGCCAACGATCTCGAAGGTGGAAGAGGAACGTCACTTCCCAATGGCAGAGAGAGCAGAAGAGCCACTGAAACATATCAGGTAGTGGCTGTACTCCATGTTAGGGGTGGCTACCAAAGGCGTCTGTGTCCACATGTCAGGGGCGGCCTGAACACATCTTCTGGGGCTAACAACTTCAGTCGTATAACTGGACAGACATGAGCCGTCCCATCAAAAAAATTTTTTAGCTCATGGAATGGATCGCACAATGGAATCGAGATTACCCCAGGGGGACAATCTCCCATTGACCAAGGTCGACGCAAGGAGGCATTTAGAGTCTGGGGGACCTGCCAAAAATTGCATAAGGGAAGAGTCGGAGCTCCCAAGAACCTCAATGAAAATTAAAACTAAAAAGACTTTTAGAATTGGAACCATAAATGTACAGACAATGATTAAGACTGGTAAACTTAAACAGGTAATAGATGAGATGAAAGAGAGAAGCATTGGAATATTAGCAATGCAAGAAACAAGATACACTGACAAAGATACAGTGGAGTCAGAAGGCTTCATAATACTGAAGGTGAAACCCAGAGTTAAAGTGGGAAAGGAAAGACATGCATCTAGGCACTTTGGTACAGGGTTCATAGTAGACAAGAGATACAAGGATGGCATAACTGAAATGAAGAGCAGGTCAGAAAGGATATCAGAACTGACATTTCAAGCAGAGAGCAAAAAGTATACAATAATAAATGGACATGCACTCACAAATAACAAGAACAAGAAAGACAAGAAAGTTGCACATAGTTTCTGGGAAGAGCTAATGATACACTGAAAAACAAACCATACAGACATGTAAAGATACTCATAGGAGATTATAATGTAATGCACAGATTGGAAGAGAGAAGCAACATAAAGGAGTAGTGGGTGAGACTAATTGAACTGTGTTGAGAACACAAAATGAGACTGATGAAAACACACTTCAAGGCCAAACAGTGCAAGAAAAAGACATGGGCAAAACCATGCCCCCGCCTTGGGGAATTCTAAATTGACCACATAGCAATCAGCTGGACAGATGCTAAAGAGATCATGAACACAAAGGTCAGGAAGAAAATAGAATAGAATCATATCACTATCTTACAGAAGTTAAATGCCTTTGGATTCCAAACAGGGACAGACTGCCACAGACGAATAGAAGAACAGAAAACATAAAGGTAGACAGAGACAAATTAAGACACAATAGATCCAGATATGAGGAAGGAATTGGATCATTCAATGAATGGGACAACATGAACTGAAATATGGTGAAACAGGCTGAACTATGTGGAAAGGAAGAAAAGAAACAGAAGCACTGGTGGTGGAACAAGGAATGTGAGGAAGTGGTAGAGACTTGCAGGAAATCCTGGAGAGACTGGAGCAGCAAGAAGGAACCAGAAAAATGGGAAGTTTTCTTAGGAGCAAGAAAGGAAGTGGCCCAAACAATAAGATGGGCCAGAAGACAGAAGATGAAGCAGGAACTGGATGAGATTGAGACCAACTTCAGGAAAAACAACAGCAGACATCTTTTTGGGAAATTCAAAAAGAGTCTGATTGGATACAAGGGTAGAGAAATGCTTCTAAGAGATAAGAAATGGGAGCTGGCTGTTATTGCAAAGGAGAACTGTCAGATTTTTGCAGAGCTCTTTCACGACCTGCTGAACTGTGAACCACCTGAAGAAGAGCTGGAACTGGTGACTGACACAGAAGAGAGAAAGCCACGCCCTCCATCCAAGGATGAAGTCGCACATGTCATAAGTGATCTAAAGAATAATAAGGCAACTGGAGAAGATGGTATAGCAGCCGAGATGATAAAGTGGGGAGGCAACAAAGCAATAGACAACATGACCAACATAATTCATGAGATCTGGAGAACAAAGAAGTTGCCAGAAGGATGGAAGAATGCAATTGTAGTACCAATTCATAAGAAGGGGGACAAGAGAGATGCAAACAACTACAGAGGAATATCACTGCTAGAGGTCAGATACAAGGTGCTGTCAAAACTATTGCTCAAGAGAGTAGAAGAACAGGTAGAAAGTACAGTTGGCTACTACCAAGTGGGATTCAGGAAGGGAAGAGGCTGTATAGAACAGATATTTATCCTGAAGCAACTGGTAGAACATAGGGTCTTAAAAAACAAAAAGACAGTAATAACCTTCATGGACTTCACAAAGACATATGACTCCACTGACAGACAGACTCTCGTTAGGATCCTGAAGAACAGAGGACTTGATGGAACTACACAAGAACTCATATAAGAAATTCTGACAGACACAAAAGCAAGTGTGAGATTCAGAGAAGCAATGTCAGAAGAATTTGAGATCAAGACTGGTGTTAAATAGGGAGATGGGTTGTCACCATTGTTGTTCAATATAGCACTGGACGAAGTGATCAGGCAATGGAGAGCAATAAACAAGGAAATGGGAAAACCAAAGACCCATGTGGGGGACAAAAAGGACAACAGGGTTCAAGTGGACTGCCTAGCCTTTGCAGATGACATAGCAATAGTAAGTGAGATGGAACAAGATGCAAAGACACAACTTGACAACTTATGTAAGGTAGCCAGAAAGGTGGGACTGAGGATTGCCTATAACAAGACAAAGACATTAAATACCACTGCAGACTGAGAAACACTGGAAGGCACTGTGCAAATGGTGGACAATTTTAAATATCTGGGAGAATTTATAACAGGAAGGAACAGGAGCGAGGAGGGAATAACAGAGAGGATAAAGAAGATGAGGTCAGCCTTCCGCATGATGAGAGACATATACAATAAAAAGAATATATCCACAGAGGCAAAGATACGCCACTACAAGGCAACGGTGAGGAATGCAGTATTATAAGGTGCTGAGATGATGACATTAGGAAGAAGTGGGGCAGAACAACTAGAGAAAGAAGAGAGAAAAATAATAAGAAAAATACTACGCCCCAAAAGAGGTGGGGAGAGGTGGATGTGAAGACCTAGGGAAGAACTGTACCAGAACATGAGAACAATATCCGGGGAAATCAGACTCAAAAGGGCAAGGTTTACTGGACATGTAGTTAAGATGAGTATGGACAGAATGACGAAGAGAGTGTGGGAAACAACAGGGAAGACAAGGGGAAAGACAGAAACCAAGTGGGTTGTTGAACTTCGGAAGGACTGGTTGCAATTGGGGATCAAGGTCGAAGGAAGGGAAAATTGGAGGAACAAATATACACCGACCGAAATGCTGGAGATCAATAACAGAGAAGAATACAGGAAAAGCTTAGAGTGTCACCAGTGGAGCCAACAGGAGAAACAGAAACTGAAGATCATGGAAGAAGAGTGGGAGAGAAGAAGAGAAAGAATGAAGAGGTTCTGGGAGAAGAAGAGGAAAATGCAGTCCACGAAGGGGATACCCATGGTCCTACAGAGGCCGTAATGCAAGAAGAGGAAGAAGAAGAAGAAGACATTGTGCAGGATGATGACAGCTTGTGACCTGCAAATACAACTCTGCGTGAGTTGCTTTGAAGCTGACTCTACGTCCCAGTGTACCATCAGCTTTTCCTCTAACCATGACATCCAGGAATGGTAAGATGCCATCTTTTTCCAGTTCCACGATGGCCAGAGAAACATAGGCAATATCTCTATTCTTTTGGGCCACACCACAAATATATCATCTACATATCACAAGAAGCAGGAAGATTGGAGACTTGCTGACTGCAGTTCTTTTCCCTCATTGTCTCCCAAAAAATAGTTGGCCACCATTTGAGTCAGAGGACTTTCTGTAGTGACACCATCCACTTGTTCAAAATGCTATTTGTTGAATAAGAGATAAGCTAAAGAAGCACATGTTTAAACAATGCCACAATGTCTTTCTCAAACTTGTTGGTGATAAGCTCTAACAAGTTCTCCTGAGGGACTTTCGTAAATAAAGATACAACATCAAAGCTAACCAAAAGATCCAAGAGTTGTAGCTTAATTCATCTTCAGGAATTCTATGAATACCTCTGAATTCATCACCTAAAGATCTTAAAAGGGTGTATTGATGAAATATTGTAGGATTTTCACAGTATGATCCGGCAGCAAACCCAAGAAGTGCATTTCCACTGAATGTTGTTACATGTTGCCCCCGAATTGAACTGTAATTGTAGTATTGCAAGTGTCTCCTGCCTGCCATCCTCCTCCTCCTCAAATAGTAAATATTCTGCACACTACATGGTTCTCTCTCTACTTAAAAAGTGTTTTTACTGATGTAATGACAAAGGTTGTAACAACTCGACAGCATGTTACCCTCCATTCAAATGCTACACAAAGCAGGTCCTTCAAGTAGCATGACATTTGCACATACGCAATATTCATTGAGTGTTCAGCATGATGTAATAAAATTGTTTAGTTCAAATTCACAGCATTAAATATTTATCATAACATATATGAAAAATTGTATTATTTATTTGTTCATTCTTCACAGTTACAGGCTGTTATCCAGATAGCTAAAATAGGCCACAAAAATCATATTTTCTCAGATAATAGTAATCACCAGATTCTCATATAAAAATGGGTTGTTAGAAGTAAGCAGTGTCAATGGTCTTTTGATTAGTAGTTCATGGGGGAAAAAGCTACAAAAATAATATATCATTTATCTTTCATCTCTTTAAAAACTGGAAATGTAGAAAAAAATTGGTTTTTCATTTGAAAGTTTATTTAGACCTTACACTGACAAAGGCGGGACGGGTGGGGGGGGGGAGGAGTGAGGAAGAAAGGGGGAAGGGGGTGGGGGGGGGGTAGTAGCTTATATCTGATTGAACTCAGAGATAACAGAAAGGTTGGGAACCACTGCTCTACACGATGTGCGAAGTTACGTCATTTGGCCAGAAATAACTCTTAGATACCTTATTACTGTGCTTTTCCTAATTGTTACATAATTTAATTTTATTTTAGTGCTTCCTGCTAGGTTCCCTTTCAGCTGGAAGTGTGGTGTTTTGTGAGGTGCTAGTGACAATTTAAGATTTAAGTACCAGCCCTCAAGTTAATGGATCACCACTTTACACTCGTCTTCTACAATTCTTGTGAAGTCACCACTTACAACAAATAGCACATCATCTTCAAATACTACCAGTCCACTTATGTTACTGCTGTCATGTAACTTCTGTAGTATGGGCTCAAATTCTATATTGAAAAATTCTTAACCGCGCACTGATCCTTGCAGACAGCATTTTGTTATTGTCTTCGTTATTTTCTTTCCTGGGTATATTAAAGAAGCATGTCACCTGTGGCTATACTCTCTGGGATAGTTGACCAGCATTTCTGGACACTTTTACTCATGACCTAAGGAAGAAAGGCACTATAGGCTGTCAAGAGCCACAGCAATCCTGATCATCATGATAGAGCATATGTAGGTGGAGTATCTGTTGCTAGTGAAATTACATTATTAATTGTGTCTTCCGCAGTTGGTTTACCTCTTCTACACACATACTGGTGAGCGCTCATCCAGCATAGTGGTCTATGATCTTGTAATCTCTTGTATAATAGTTTTTCAAATATCTTGATGAGAATGTTCAAAAAGACAAATTGGTTTTTAGGATTGGGTATAACTGGATCATTTTCCTGCCATTTACTAACTGTTACCACTTCAACAGTCTTCCATCATGTAGGGACCATTTCTTGCAAGAGACACTCATTGTACAGTTCACACACTTAACTGTCGAATTGGTCACATACGGGTTGTATTGCTTCAGCATGAATCCCATCCAGGTCCTGTAGATTTTTTCTTTTTAAATATCACATAATTTGCCTAACTTCTTCTTGTGTGAATGGCTACACAAGTTTATTGTTTCTAGTCATCTCATTCCATGTTTTGCAACTTAAACTGATCTTCTGTCTCAGCTTCTTTTCCATCATCTGGAAGTAGTGTTTCTTTTAGCAGGGCAGCTGACTATTCCCAACTTTTTGTTACCTTTCCATCATTCCTTTTGAGTATGGATAATAGTGTTGATGATCATATTTTCTCAAAGACTATTTTATATAGTATGCCCCAGGGATCAGTTTCTATGTTAGCCTCCAAAAATTGCTTCATCGTTCCATTTTTGTTTTCCATAATTCTTCCGTAAAACATTGTTTAACATACCTGTATCTATGCAACCTTTGGACTCTTTCTTCTTGGGTCAGTCTGCTCTGATATAGCCACCTGGCTCTTCTTGTCTCACATCTTAATTTTTGCAGTGCCCCAGCCCACATGCTAGATTCTCTTTTAGAATGATCTCTCCTGGCAGGTATTGATGCCTCCATTCATCTCCTTCTCTCTCTCTCTCTCTCTCTCTCTCTCTCTCTCTCTCTCTCTCCCTCTCTCTCTCCCTCTCTCTCTCTCTCTCTCTCCCTCTCTATTTCTAATTCCACTGTTAACCTTCCAGCCTTTCACATGGCATGATGCTACCATATTTACTAAAGTGACATCAATGTTTGACATTGTTCTGACCATTCCTTTTGTAAGTTGGCAGATTGGGAGGTGCAATTAATACCTGTAGGTTGAGCTCAATAATAACTTCTAGTTGTCTCCCAAGGTCATTAGTCAGACACCTATGACTTCACATTTGCATCAGTGGGGTACACAGGAGGCTCACTTCATCTATGTGACTAATTTCCTGCAGTCTTAGCAGACAATCATCAATCTCATAACTTTCCTTCTCATCCTGCCTGGTAAACCTCCCATGACCTGGAGTTCTGGGTGACTTTTCTGAAATGCACCCCTTTTCCTAAACCTGTCCAGTCCTTTTCCTTCAACCCTCAACCCTCCCCTTCAATCCTTTGGCCAGAAGAAGGAGCTCCAAAACCTTGTGAAAGTTAAATCTTTTTGTGTGTGTGTTCTTCTGCCACTGCTTGGAGAGTAGGTTTTTTGTCAATCCATTTACATTGTATTTTCAATAATTGATTATTTTCATTGTTACATCATCACTAAATTGAAAATACATGGAAACCAGGATGCAACTCTCCCTTCTGCTTAACATTTCCAGACAGATTACATGTTCTGAATAATATTATGATATTTTCGTCACTGTTATGACCTGGCTAAACACTATTATTGTTGCCCTAGGATGTTGCCCTTGGATGACTATCTGGGCAGTTATTGGCACACTGTGGTCCTTTCCTGACTTAGTATATTGTTCTTGGAGGCACAGTACATCTAACTGCCACTTTTCTAACCTCATGCAATATGCTGACACTTCTCATGGCATTAAGCTGTCCTATTTTTATCTCTATTATGGATTATGGATATATTTTGAACAGCCTTGCCTTACACATCTGTAATTCCAATATTTACAGCTGTGCATCATCACAAATTGCTTGTATAACATATCTAAGGAGAATGATTCCTTGCACAAGTGACTGGATTTGGTTTTTATTGTGTAGAACCATTCGATGCAGTTGCATTACAGATCGGTGCTGGATAAATTTACTGTAATATTAAATAAGTAGCAGAATATACAGATAAGGAGTGTAAATGAGAAAATCTTTTTTTCTCATACCATTTTATTGAAGTAGCCCATTGCCAAGATTACAGGCCATAGGTCTACTTAGTGACAATAACCAATGTCTGTCAGTACAGGAAAGTAGCACATATCTTCAGTGTTAGGAAGCAATAGCATTAAATAAGTATAGAATCACTATTTTCACAACCTGCACTGCTACTACAAGTTATTGCTTTAAAATAAGCCACCAGCTTAAGCTCAGCAACTCTCCCTCCCACCATAAAAAATTCTGCATTCAATTTGCTCTATCTCTGTGAGGACTAAAGCATCACACTGAAATATTTTTCTCGTTATGTACAAAAAAAAACATGTTTCTGTAAGAGAGGGTGGTTAACCTCATGTAAATATTATTGTATCTGAAAGGAGTGTTAGTTTTCATAATGTTAAACAAAGCAGAATGACAACTGTATTCAAAATTAAATTGATTTGTGAACACTTCCTAAAGAAAACTCATATGTGAAATATGTATACTATCCATGTTGTCAGAATCTAATTTTTATTTTTTATTAACATTTTTATTTCAGAATTTTTTGTTTTAATGGCACTTTGGGAAGCGAAGATGAATTGTACAGGAAAGAAAAATTAGAATTTAGGATTGAAATACTCTTGTAAGATTTCTGAATGCAATAGTGGCAATTTTTTAAACTTAAATGCAAACGCAAAATGCCAGATTAACACTATAAATTCCTAGCTGCATTAGAGAGAGATTATTTTAAAAAATGGGAGTTAAGTTGCAATTTAACTGAATATGTTAACTATAGTTATTATTATGTGTGCGAAGATGAATTCGAGCTAGCAGATTTTGTAAACATCACTAGGCACAGGTATTCCAGAACCTATTTGCCCTGTTTAGGTTACATGGGTGATGGTGGTCATAGTAGTAGTAGTAGTAGTAGTGGTAGTGGTAGTGGTGGTAGTACTGTGGACGATGTTTTCACCGATCAGATGCAAATATAACTGTGCATGACATAGGTTGCAGTACAAACCATAAAATATTGGAAGAGCCAACCAGTTCCCATTTTCAGCACACAGAGAATGATGAGAACAGCTTCTTATTCACACTGGTTTATGATGGTGAAAGTAGTGAGGATGTAACAGGACCTAGAGTTTCAAAATTTGATTCAATTCCAAGAAAAGATATAATGTATAAATTGCATCAAAGTACAGGTTACAGATTAGGTAAATTTGAAAAACAGCTATAAAATGAGGAGAACCAGTTGAAAAGACTAAAAAAGCTATATGATAACTGGAAATTTCAGTTAATTGAAAAGTTACATGATGTCACCAAAACATTTATTAATAGCCAGTTAAGGAATGCCAGTAAAACATCCATAGCAATATGATGGTTTGTATACGATAAAGCATTTGCTCTATCCATTTATAAGAGTAGTTCCCAATTGTAGAAATACTTGGCCACATGCCCTCTGTCTGTCTGACTTTTCCAGTCTGTGCATTCCTGCTTACTAATTGATACAGGATTTAATCTGCTTTGCTAAACATCTTACTCTTTGATGAAATATCTCTGGCTCATGGTACATATTATAGGCACACAAACAGCTTATCAATGGCTTTCAAGTCATAGAGTTTGATCATTTAGGATGACTACCTATACTTTTAATCATGCAGTAATTTTTTTTACTAAAAGGCATCCACAGAACTTGGAAACAAGTTCTTGCATATTACTTTACTGCAACCGCTTTTCACTATGATCATTTGAAAACACTATTGTCCACATCACAAGTGAATTTCAGAATGTTGGATTCAAAGTAGTTTGTACAATATGTGATCAGAATGCAACTGACCAGAAGGCTCTTTAAGAACTGTGGGCAGCAAATTTGTCAAAGCACAGTATATTTCATTTTTGTGTAAATAATCTATTTTTTATATAACACATTACTTAGAAATGAAGGAAATGTATTGATAGATAATAAAATCCAATTTGAACATTTTTAAGAAGTAAAATTTGAGTATATAAGTAAACTCTTCTAATTCCTATATCTAAATGAAGGTAAATTTTGCTGCTACACAAATGAGCCACATCTGCACAAATATTACCATCTCAAGTTATAAGCAGTTGAGTATGTAGAAAAGATAGATAATCTATTTGATCCACTCAACAGTAATGAGCATCTTCCAAAAGATGGGAAAATACTTAAGTTTAATTGATTAAAAAATCCACCGCACATAGATATATCATGTTGACAAGCAGCTGGCAAATAATAGATTTGAAACCATGTAGAAACAAGACTAATGTGTTTAGTTTTATAAAATGTTGGCAGATTACATTTAAGTCTTTTATTTTTCTACTGGAAGTCTTTAAAAGAAGTTGGCTTTAAGTGCTTAAATTTAAAGGGCTTCATTCACATTGCTCCAGAGAATGTTTCTGTTTTATAAGGCAATATGCTATTGCTAACACAAATCCAACTTGTTTTCAGTTTGTACAAGCTCTGAGGGCTTGTTTTATGAATCATTTGGCTTTGACTTTCAAAACCATTCATGTAAGTACTGTGAAAGTGATGATTACACTCCACTGAACAATTTAAGTCACTAATCTGCCTCAGTTAATTTTTAATTCTTACTCAGTTTAGTGAGCCTGTAGAAGACTACTAGGCCTTAAGTTACAAAGCAGACTATGTACTGAAAAATGTAGATGTACTATGTGATTGTGAAACCTGTAAAACCAGTCTTTCCTCATCTATTATCACTGAAAATCATTTATTTACATCATTTAAAGAAACACGTGAGTACAAGCATTATCATGATCATGTTTATGACTATCTAAATAGCCACGGTCTCTCAATAAGGGTACATCATAATTTAAAAAAATATTCTCTCTGTCCCATACAGTATTTTACAATGAACATGCCATAGAAGACAATTATACCATTTATCATATTTAAGTATGTGCAAAAAAGAAAAAAAGCTGAACAAATGGCAACTGTGTGTAAAATAACATAAAAAGAGGACAAAATTTAAATCATTTCAGTAATCTTTGCATAATATTATTCATCATATCCAAAATTACAGTAACTGCCTTCTACATATGCAAATACGTGGTGTTTCCGAAGCCAATCTTGAAGCTGCAGAAACCAATGGGACATATGTTGCAATATACACTGATAAGTCAAAACATTATGACCACTGTCCACTGCAATGCTGGATGCCACCCGGTGATGTTGCAGGCACATGATGCGATAACAGAAGCATGTGAGCGGAACAAACAAGGACGAGGGATCACCCTAGTGAAGATATGGGCCTCTAATGAGGAGATCTATTGAGATAAGTGACTTTGACAAAGGGCAGATTTTACTATGCAGAGCCTGTGAACAAGTATCTTGCAAACAATGAAGCTGGTCAAATGTTCACATGCTACTGCTATGATCATCTACATAAAGAGGTAGAATGGTAGTGAAACTACCACTAGGTGCTAAATGGTTGAACATCCACAATTTTTTAGAGAATGTTGGAGGCTTGTCTGCTCTGTAAAGTTAGATAGATGGTGATCTGTAGCATCTTTGCTGAAAGAGCAAAATGTTGGTGCACACACAAGTGTTTTTGAGCACACCGTTCACTGTACATAGTTGAACATGGATCTCTGCAGCAGACCACCCCTACATGTTCACATGTTGACCCAACTACACTGTCAATTAGGATTGCTATGGGCATGGGACCATTGGGATTCAACCATCGATCAATGGAAATGTGTTGATTCTTCAGGTGAATCACATTTTTGCTACACTAGGTCTATGATTGTCTCCACAAACACCCTCATCAAGGTGAGTGGCAGCACCCACGCAGTGTGCCACAGACATAGGCTAGTGGGAGCAGTATTATACTGTGTGAGACATTCTCCTGCACATGCACAGGACCTGTGATAGTAATCAAAGACACACTGACAGCTGTGAACCACCTGTACTCCCCCGTACTTGATGACTTCCACATGGCAATGTCATTATTCAGCAGTATAATTGTCAATATCTCGGAGACAGAACCGTGCTATGGTGGCTTAAGAAGCATTATAATGAATACACATTGATGTCTCAGCAACCAAATTTGTCTGATGTAAATCCTCTAGAAAACATCATCACCACATACATAAATCAGAACTGATGATGATGTTTGGTTTGTGGGGCGCACAACTGCATGGTCATCAGTACCCGTACACATTCCCAATCTGAACACAGTCCAGTCTCACCACTTTTCATGAGTGATGATGGGATGATGAGGACAACACAAATACCCAATCCCTGGGCAGAGAAAATCCCCAACCTGGCTGCGATTTGAACCCGGGACCTCGTGATCCAGAGGTAGCAACACTAACCACTAGATCACAAGCTGTAGACACATAAATCAGTGGCCCATTATTCACACATATTGCATGACCTGTGCATAGACATCTAATGCCACATACCTCCACAAACCTACCAACAAGTGGCTTATTGGTGTACAATGCTACAATATGCTCAACTGTGGGTCCCTTTACATGCAAGCAAGAACAACTCTGACATGTGAGTTACAGTGGTGTCGTAGTTTAGGATACACTGCAGGTATACTATAAGAGGTTGTAGGATGACAGGGTTTTTTAGAGCAGAATGTAAAACAAATTGTTCTTTAGAAGAATTTATACAATTTAAGTGATTATGTTGGCTTAAAAAAATTATTAAGTGCACACAAAATTGCTGACAATATTTTTGATCTTATACTAAGTGTGTCCTTATGCAGAAGAATGTTTCTGTTGTTGGTCCTTTGTTTTTTTCTGTTCTGGGTGCACCTATAGATCATGAACATGATGGGAATCCGGCAAAAGAAGAGTTGTGAATTATAATGACTGAAGTGCTGTTGGCAAGAATCCATGTGTTCATTTTCAGAAATGTACTACCCAATGTTTTCAAAGGACAAATAAGTAAATAGAAGTGTCAAAAACAAATGTTGAACTTACAACTCATTTCATCACTTAAAAGCCAATGGTGCAGCCAAAAGAAATTGCACATTTGGGAAAGAGATGATAAAAATTTATCATGTGTAATGTTTTCTTTGCATGTCATTAACAAAATAATTTTTGGTAGACTCATGCAGTGTGCGCTTCCTTGGCTACCAATTTGTTTTTCAGCCAACGTGAAGAAATATTTTATGAGTTTCATAAATTTAATTTGCATGAAACAGACTGTACAGAAAGACAATTTCTAGTGACTGAATACACAGAAATTAAAATAAATCAGTTGTAGTAGAAGTCAGAGCATGTCCGTATTTTGCAATGTAGAATGTTACTCTCAGTTTTTTATTGAGAATCTCACATACACACTACAATAAAAAAAGTTAAAAAAAAATAAAAAGAGAGAGAGAGAGAGAGAGAGAGAGAGAGAGAGAGAGAGAGAGAGATGCATCATGAAGGTATGATCCGAACAGGATGGAAATTGATAGATGTGTTTTTCATGTGCAGGCAACATATGGTTTTAATTTCAGAAAATTTGAATGATTTATTCAAGAGAAAGAACTTCACAAATCAAGCAAATTGAAAGTGTGTTGGTCTACCTCTGACCCTTATGCAAGCAGTTATTCAGCTTGGTATTGATTGACAGGGTTGTTGGATCTCCTCCGGAGGGATATTGTGCCAAATTCTGTCCAATTGGCACGTTATGTCATCAAAATCCTGAGCTGGTTGGAGTCCCCTGCCAATAATGCTCCAAACATTCTCACCTGGGCAGATATCTGGCGACCTTGTCAGCCAAGACAGGATTTGGCAGGCATGATGTCAGACAGTTGAAACTCTCCCCATGTGTGGGTGGGTGTTATGTTGCTTAAACTTAAACTCAGGATGGCTTGCCATTAATGGCAACAAAATGGGGCATGGAATATTGTCGGCCTACCCTGTGCCGTAAGGGTGCTCCAGATGACAACCAAAGGGTTCTTGCTATGAAATGAAATGGCAATCAAGACCCTCACTCCTTGTTGATAGGCCACATGACTGGCAACAGTCAGGTTGGTATCCCACCGCTGTCCAGAGCATCTCCAGACACACCTTTTCTGGTCATCGGGGTTCAATTTGGAGTCATCACTTGAGATAATTCTACTCCAGTCAATGCAATTCCATGATGAAGATGTGTCTGGAGATTCCATAGACCACAATCGGATATAAACCTGACTGTCACCTGACAGACAGCCCAGCAACCAGGAGTAGTGACCTGGGGTGCCATTTCTT
This sequence comes from Schistocerca piceifrons, assembly GCF_021461385.2. Lineage (NCBI taxonomy): Eukaryota > Metazoa > Arthropoda > Insecta > Orthoptera > Acrididae > Schistocerca > Schistocerca piceifrons. The sequence goes on along the minus strand of NC_060140.1, from coordinate 269,639,975 downwards.
TTCATAGCAAGACACCTTTGGTTTTCATCCATGGCACCCTTGCAGCACAGTGGTAAGTCAACAATATTCTATGCCCAATTTTGTTGCCCTTCATGGCAAGGCATCTTGGGCTTACATTTCAGCAAGTTAATGCCCATCCACACATGACGAGTGTTTCTACTGCTTGTCTTTACGCTTGCCAAACCATACCTTGGACACCAAGGTTACCAGATCTCTACCCAATGAGATCATTTGGAGCATTGTGGGCATTGCTCTCCAACCATCCCAGGATTCTAAAAAAAATTGCCATCTAAGCCCATTTTGAAATGCAAGAATTCATATTTTCTTCACATATGTTCCCGTATATGAACAGGTGTAATGATGAAAAAATACATGTATGGATGAAAGGACTTGGTGTACTTGCTGAAAATGTAACTCTAACTGGTGATGTAACTTTGTATTATAATTATTAATAAAGTGTGATCTGTAGCGTCAGCCATTAACAAGACAAGGGTACATCTCGAACCGGGGACTCAAGGATGCAACAGATTGAAAAAATTTACAAAGCATAGTGCTGCACTGCCTGCTGGGTGCCTAGCCAGCTGGTTACGCAATCCATTGGCTCGGCACCAGGCCGTCGTACCAGCAGACGCGCACACCTAGAACACCCAGTGTGCGCGTACGGGATTATGCTCGCTTGCTGGTGCCTGCAGAGTCTAACTCCCTTATCATCTCCATTACGTTACGTAACCATGGAAAAATATGGGTCCATTCAATATAACACTTTGTGCGGTTCCATTTGTGCAAAGTTTATTTTCGAGGCTTAATATGTGTTTGTAGACAGGCATGCGGTGGCAGCGTTGACGATACACACATCGACGAGGCATAGTGCTTCAATGCTGTTGCAGACAGAGCTCACAGCAGAATGATTCCGTTGGTGTGCACTGCCCACTTATATAGGGAGCGAATGACCTTGGTTACAAAACCCTCTGGCTCCTACCCTTGTAACCGCCCCCAGTGTAAAACCTGTCCAATGCACCCTCCCACCATCACCTACTCCAGTCCTGTAATCCGGAAGGTGTACAAGATCAAAAGCAGAGCCACGTGTGGAAGCACCCACATGATTCACCAACTGACCTGCCTACACTGTGAAGCTTTCTATGTGGCGATGACCAGCAACAAACTGTCCATTCGCATGAATGGACACAGGCAGACAGTGTTTGTTGGTAATGAGGATCACCTTGTGGCTAAACATGCCTTGGTGCACGGCCAGCACACCTTGGCACAGTGTTACACCGTCCGGGTTATCTGGATACTTCTCACTAACATCAACCTGCCAGAACTCTGGAGATGGGAACTTGCCCTTCAGTATATCCTCTCTTCTCGTTATCCGCCAGGCCTCAACCTCTGCTAATTTCAAGTTTCCGCCGCTCATACCTCACCTGTCTTTCAACAACATCTTTGCCTCTGTACTTCCGCCTCGAATGACATCTCTGCCCAAACTCTTTGCCTTTACAAATGTCTGCTTGTGTCTGTGTATGTGCGGATGGATATGTGTGTGTGTGGGAGTGTATACCTGTCCTTTTTTTCCCCCTAAGGTAAGTCTTTCCGCTCCCGGGATTGGAATGACTCCTTACCCTCTCCCTTAAAACCCACATCCTTTCATCTCTCCCTCTCCTTCCCTCTTTCCTGATGAGGCAACCGTTGGTTGCGAAAGCTAGAATTTTGTGTCTATGTTTGTGTTTGTTTGTGTGTCTATCGACCTGCCAGCGCTTTCGTTCAGTAAGTCACCTCATCTTTGTTTTTATATATAATTTTTCCCACGTGGAATGTTTCCCTCTATTTTTTTATATACGCACACACACTATAGCTGTGATGAACGATATTCAGAGTTTAAATTGTACAATGTTTTTGCCTTTTGACATGTTCACTAAAGTCAGTTACAAATTACATTTAATATTTTTATGTTTTTTTTTCACAAAAACACAATAAAATCAGCCATCATCACGGTTTTACATTATTTACACATACACAATAACAGTGACTCCATGTTAAGGTATGTATCTGATCTCGAAGTATAAAATGTTTATCATCCTGTTAGTGTATCATAGCTTGTACTGTTTAACAGTAGAAACTACATGACACTTTGACTGACTTACATAATTCACAAGTGTTTTAACTTCAGAATCTTACATACACTGCTGGTCATCATCAATGGTCAATTTCTTATTAGAAGACTGTTATATACCCTTTGCTCTCTACATTAAATGTTATGACTTAGTCTCAAGTGCATATATTTTTTGCTCATAGGCCAACAAACTCAGAAATAGGTCCTTCATTCAATGCTTTCATTCCTCCAACCTCCTTTTTACTTACGAGTAGGACAATCTATCTGTAAGTTACAGAAAAACAAGTGACTTGTCCATGTGCTGTTTTTGACCACTGATCCATTCAGGTATTACGTGATAGCCACCACAGTCCTTCAACAGCTGCTGCAATGAGGTACCAGATGACAGCTGCAGATTCTGCAACATTGAATGAGAAAAGTATCCCTGAGTCACAGCAAGTAATTAGTAGGTGAAAGAGGTAAGATTGTTAATAATAATATAGATGGCAGACTTAAATTTTTCATTTTTTGTGTGCATACCTGGAGAAAAGCATTGAATGACAATGATGGCACAATGCCAACAGTTAGTTTCAAGTGAGAGCCTCTGTAAGAGCCTTCTATAACCCCTTTGCTGCTGAGTCAGCCAATCAGTTCCGAATAGTTCCAATGTGTAGAAACTTGTTTCAGAAGGTAAAAGCGATAAGTCAACAAGTTGTCACAAGTCTTGCCTTGTCAACATATGCATCATCTGAATGGACTCGAATGCACAAGGAACAGGAATCACCCTCTCAAATGCAGAGGTGTCCTTAAGATATGCACATTCAAAACAATTTAACCCAATTCAAATGCACATTTTGTCTCTTCCCCTCTATGCTGCCATCATATTTTGATAAACCAACATGAATACATATGTACCTCCAGATTTCAAGGAACTGGAAACACAGTCTTTAAGGCAGGTATATCTCAAGACATACACACAATCTCAAATGCACGAAATTCAAGAAATTATATTTAATACTGAAGCAGGCTGAAAATAATTCTTCCCATGCAAATTTTGCTAGTGGAACTGGAAAGAGGGTCTGTTAGTGGTACCCGAAGTAACCTATGGCACACACCATAGAGTGGGTTGCAAAGTATGATGCAGATGTAGGTGTAGATGAATTGAAGTCCTGGCAGTACTAAACAAGAAAAGTTAATCTGTTGCTATATTTTGTGATCCTGCCAAAGCATTTGATTGTGTGAATCACAAAATTATGTTCAGCAAATTAAAGTGTAATGGTATTAATGACATTCCTGTTAGATTGTGGATTCTTACCATTATAATAAAAAGCAAAGAAACTCATTAACAGACACTGTCACAAGCACAGAACTAACCTCAGAACAGAGGAACATAATATATGGAGTCTCAGAGGTATCAGCATTGGTGCCAGTTGAGCCTACTGGCGTGACTTCACTGTTGTGGCGCAATACAAGGTGGCATGACTGCATGCCATTGCAAGTCTTGCAGTGATTTCTGAATCAAGTGCAGTCTCTCCAGGGAGAGGGAGAAGGGAAGAGACGATAGTTGGGGCACGAAGCAGTGCCCGAGTTGAAATAGTGTGTTGCCTTTGTTACAGGAAAACAATACACTGCAATGGAATGCAGAGGTTGCTTTTGCCTGTCATATTGTCATAATTGGCTCCTTCTACTGACCCCCAGGCTCTGATGATATAGTTGCTGAACAGTTCAGAGAAAATTTGAGTCTCGTAACAAATAAATACCCCACTCATACGGTTATAGTTGGTGGAGACTTCAACCTTCCCTCGATATGTTGGCAAAAATACTTGTTCAAAACCGGTGGTAGGCAGAAAACATCTTCCGAGATTGTCCTAAATGCTTTCTCCGAAAATTATTTCGAGCAGTTAGTCCACAAACCCACGCGAATTGTAAATGGTTGCGAAAACACACTTGACCTCTTAGCCACAAACAATCCAGAGCTAATAGAGAGCATCATGACTGATACAGGGATTAGTGATCGCAAGGCCGTTATAGCTAGGCTCAATACCATTTCTTCCAAATCCGCCAGAAACAAATGCAAAATAACTTTATTTAAAAAAGAAGATAAAGTGTCACTAGAAGCCTTCCTAAGAGACAATCTCCATTCCTTCCAAACTGACCATGCAAATGTAGATGAGATATGGCTCAAATTCAAAGATATAGTAGCAACAGCAATTGAGAGATTCATACCTCATAAATTGGTAAGAGATGGAACTGATCCCCCATGGTACACAAAACAGGTCCGAATGCTATTGCAGAGGCAACAGAAAAAGCATGCGAAGTTCAGAAGAACGCGAAATCTTGAAGATTGGCTAAAATTTACAGACGCGCAAAATTTTGCATGGACTTCAATGCGAGATGCCTTTAATAGGTTCCACAATGAAACATTGTCTAGAAATTTGGTAGAAAATCTGAAGAAATTCTGGTCATATGTAAAGTACACAAGCAGCAAGACGCAGTCAATACCTTCGCTGCGCAGTGCTGATGGTACTGTTACCGACGACTGTGCTGCTAAAGTGGAGTTATTAAATGCAGTTTTCCGAAATTCCTGCGCCAGGGAAGATGAATGGAATATTCCAGAATTTGAAACATGAACAGCTGCTAGCATGAGTTTCTTAGAAGTAGATACCTTAGGGGTTTCGAAGCAACTCAAATCGCTTGATACGGGCAAGCCTTCAGGTCCAGATTGTATACCGATTAGGTTCCTTTCAGATTACGCTGATACAGTAGCTCCCTACTTAGCAATCATATACAACTGCTCACTCACTGATAGATCTGTACCTACAGACTGGAAAATAGCGCAGGTCGCACCAGTGTTTAAGAAGGGTAGTAGGAGTAATCCATAGAACTACAGACCTATATCATTGACATTGGTTTGCAGTAGGGTTTTGGAGCATATACTGTATTCAAACATTATGAATCACCTCAAAGGGAATGATCTATCGATACGTAATCAGCATGGTTTCAGAAAACATCGTTCTTGTGCAATGCAGCTAGCTCTTTATTCGCACGAAGTAATGGCCGCTATCGACAGGGGATCTCAAGTGGATTCCGTATTTCTAGATTTCCAGAAAGCTTTTGACACCGTTCCTCACAAGCGACTTCTAATCAAGCTGTGGGCCTATGAGGTATCATCTCAGATGTGTGACTGGATTCGTGATTTACTGTTAGGAAGGTCACAGTTCGTAGTAATAGACGACAAATCATTGACTAAAACTGAAGTGATATCAGGTGTTCCCCAGGGAAGCATCCTGGGACCTCTGCTGTTCCTGATCTATATAAATGACCTGGGTGACAATCTGAGCAGTTCTCTTAGGTTGTTCGCAGATGATGCTGTAATTTATCGTCTAGTAAGGTCATCCGAAGACCAGTATCAGTTGCAAAGCGATGTAGAAAAGATTGCTGTATGGTGTGGCAGGTGGCAGTTGACGCTAAATAATGAAAAGTGTAAGGTGATCCAGATGAGTTCCAAAAGAAATCTGTTGGAATTCGATTACTCAATAAATAGTACAATTCTCAAGGCTGTCAATTCAACTAAGTACCTGGGTGATAAAATTACGAACAACTTCAGTTGGAAAGACCACATAGATAATATTGTGGGGAAGGCAAGCCAAAGGTTGTGTTTCATTGGCAGGACACTTAGAAGATGCAACAAGTCCACTAAAGAGACAGCTTGCACTACACTCGTTCGTCCTCTGTTAGAATATTTCTGTGCGGTGTGGGATCCTTACCAGGTGGGATTGACGGAGGACATCGAAAGGGTGCAGAAAAGGGCAGCTCATTTTGTATTATCACGTAATAGGGGAGAGAGTGTGGCAGATATGATACACGAGTTGGGATGGGAGTCATTAAAGCAAAGACGTTTTTTGTCACGGCGAGATCTATTTATGAAATTTCACTCACCAACTTTCTCTTCCGAATGCAAAAATATTTTGTTGAGCCCAACCTACATAGGTAGGTATGATCATCAAAATAAAATAAGAGAAATCAGAGCTCGAAAAGAAAGGTTGAGGTGTTCGTTTTTCCCACACGCTGTTCGGGAGTGGAATGGTAGAAAGATAGTATGACTGTGGTTCGATGAACCCTCTGCCGAGCACTTAAATGTGAATTGCAGAGTAATCATGTAGATGTAGATGTAGATATCAAATGCAACTAATTGGAAATGAACTTAAGCTAAAACAGCTGCTGATTGAGGGTGGCGGCGCAGGGCAGATGGCCAGGTTACGTGCAGCGTTGGATTGTCTCTCTCCTGACACAGTTGGTGAGGTAGGTGTCACTATTTCTACTTGTTCCATCATATTGGCCGAATTCCATCTTAATGTTCAATTCCTTGAAGGTAGTCAGCCTACCCAAAAATAGTTGTGCAGGATTGAGACCCGACTCTTTCACTGGGATAACCATCTTGCTGATTTAAGGCATTTTCAGCTTAATAAGGAACAGGTGGATATAGTTAATCAATTGATAGGGCGTGTGAAGGAGTTACAAGACAGTGTAAGTACCTTGGGTTTAAATGGGGAAGTGGGTGGTAAGGAGGAGAGTGCCCCCATTGTGAGTTGGCCAGAGCAGATTTCAGAGCATATAGACATCCCAGGGTTTTAATAGACCCATTCCTGACTTGTTTGCTAAGTTGCCTAACCCAATCATGCATTTGCTTCATGGTGTTTCAGAGCTGTCCATTGATCGATTAGCCCTGATTGAGAAGGTATTGTGGTTGACCATGTTGTTTGAACTCCATGCCAATGCCTCGCAAATTTCACACTCTGTTAGCCTTTGTTTGTTGTAGCCTTTCCTGATGGTTGTCGCATAGTTTGTTTTATGGAATTCTGCAAGATCAGGGCACCATCGGTAAGTTGAGATCCTGTATAGTAGAACAGAAGTAATCACCAAGTGTTTGAAATGAGCTTAAGTATTCACATTATTGGTGAGTACGAGCACCCACAGAAACCCTGGTAGAATATATTGGACATAGTCGTAGTGTGGTGTCTGCCTTCCAGATAGCATTTTAAACATCTTAGAGGGAATGAGGCCAGAAGATTGCTAACATGTTGCTTTTTCTCAAAAACCTACTACCTTTTTTTAGTTGAATGAGATGGTACCCCTTTGGAGGCACTTAGATTTGTGAGCGAACAGTACGATTGGGGAAAGGGGTCTGGGTCCATGGCTCATCCCCAAACTGACAATCCATGTGAGCTATCTACCAACTCTACAGGCCATAAGGGTTGTTTTCTCCGTGGCATGGGTGATCACATTGTGCACAAGTGTCTGATTAGGTGTGGCCCAAGTTCTAACAGTTGACACCATCAGAGGGCAGAATAAACCCTTTTTGGGCAGGTCACCTGCACACTGTGGACATATTGTGGCTGTTAGGAATATTTCTCATCCACACTTACATGCTCGCCATATCCAGGAACCTATCTGCAGCCTTTTGGATTACAGTTGATATTTGGAATGTAGTAATTTGCACAAGATACCTCCCTTGCGCCCTTCTTCTTAGAGATGTCAGGTTGCGAATGGGTAGGAGTTGCCTCTGGTGGGGGAGGTGTGAGGGGGATTGTCTATTTGTAATTTTCCTGGACTATTAAGTTAAATGTGATTAAACACTTGTTTGCTACCCTGCTTCATGGCTGTGACTTTATTCATCAAACAGGCTTGGTGCTTCATTTTTGTAGTAACACGTTCTTCTTTAAGTTTTGGAGAAAATAGCCACCTGTTCTTGCCATACCACTAACAATGTTAATTCTCATGAAATAGGGTATTCTGAGTCTGAGGTTGGTCATCTTAGTGGATATGAGGCCAAGCAGTTGTTGTCCATTTTAAGGCACTTCCTTGATGTTCTTATTAAGCAGCTGAGAGAAATAGACCAAATTCAATACAAAATTTGTTTGGTTGATGATATTCCTGTACGTCAAGCCAAAGATGAAAATATTGTGGCAGAAGATTAATGACATGCTTCAGGATGGGGTCATCACTCTATGCTTCTCTGATATGTTTGGTGTCCAAAGGGCAAGGCAAGGATTACCAACCAGCGATCACTTATAGACCCTTAACAAAAGGATCATCCGGGAACTGGTGCTGCTCCCTGACTTCCACAATTATTTCATATGGTTTTTCAGGGGCTCATTATTTTATGGTGCCTGATCTTAATCAAGCCTATTATAAGATATCTTTGACCAAGGATTCCAAGCATGTTACTGTATTTTGTGCTGACTGGAACCTGTATGAGTTTAATTGAGTGCCTTTTTGGTTGTTTACCACTGCTACAATGCTCTCCTGACTTTTAGATCATCACGTCCTGAGTGATCTAAAATTTAGATGTGTCTACAGCTACCTGGATGATGTTGTGGTGTATAGCCATTCCTCTGATGAACATTTGTGGATCCGTGAGCAGGCATTACTCAGGCTTTGAGTGGTCAGATTGACAGTTAAATCACCATAGATTACCTTTGCTAGGCAGCAGATTTGCTTCTTAGGGCACCAGGTGTTGGGTGATGGAATTAGGAACACCAGGAATGTATCTCTGATTTAAGGAAATTTCCTCCCCTCAATGAATAAAAAGGGGTTTCCAGATTCATTGACATGACCAATTTTTTTTAGGAAGTTCATTCCCAATTTTGCCCAACTTGCCACTCCCCTTAACAGTCGCTGCAAATCAGGGGCACCTTTGTCTGTGGGGAGAGCCAATAGGCTGCTTTAGAGGCTATTAAAACTGCCTCGAGTAATCCTCCTGTGCTAGCCATTCCCAATTTTGAGAAAAGATTTATTGCCTAGACCAATGCATCTAATGCTAGTGTTGCAGCTGTGCTTATGCAGGGACACTGTGGGGAGAGGTGCCCCCTTGCTTATGCTTCAAGGAGGTTAACAGCTGCCAAACTCAAATTTTCCATCCACAAGTGTGAGGCCTTGGCTGTCCTGTTCATCCTCAAGAAGTTTAGATTCTATCTTGAGCACAGGGAGTTTGATCTAGAGATGGATAACCAAGCCTTATGTTGGGTTTTGGTGAGGCCTAGAAATATAGGTAGAGTTGCTAGATGGGTGGTGTGTGAATCTGCCTTCTGTTTCTGGGTTCATCATATTAAGGGCTCTGATAACAAAGTCACAAATGATGTTAGTTGTATGTTGCACAAAGCTTGAGGAAGCAGAAGAACTTTCGTAACTGCCCAAGGCTTCTGTTTGTAGTGTTTTGGTCAAGGTACCTGATCTTTTTAGCAATCTTTAAGTCCAAGCAAGACCAGGACCCTCATTTCATGCCTATTAGTAAGCAGCTTTTGGTGGGGAGCAAGTGCCAGGCCATTTGCTAAGGAAGGACATAGTTTGTTGGGAGGTCACCAAACCAGCTGAGGGTAACATTTGCTTGGCCATGGAACTTGTTCCTTCAGTGCTCTGTTATTTTCATTATTCTTTGCTGGGAGGTCATTTAGGGGTTTATAAGCCTATTGCTAAGGTGCAATGCTATGTGATGTGGCCATCACTGTATAAGGATATCTATTTGGTTAGTCAGTGGGTGCAAGACGGACAAACCCAATCATAACTCAAGCAAGGGGCTTTTGCAATCCAAGCAGCATCAGCATCCTATGGACAAATTGTTTATTGATTACATGGGTCTCCTTCCCCATACCAAGGGGGAGAATCATTACATAATGGCTGTAATTGATGCCTTCTCCCAGTTTGTTTGAAATGTCACTAGTAGGGGAGTTACTGCTTCCATTACAATCCATCATTTGCCAAGGATCTTCTCTCTGGGGCATCTAAGGCCCTAGTCAGTGATAACAACCCCACTTTTATGACCATGAAGTTTAAATGCTTCTGTTTTGATAACGCCATTAAGCACATCACTACTGCCCCCTACTATCCTTAACCATCACTCTCCGAAAGGATGAGCAGGATCTTGAAGGCCATCATTATTATTTACCATGCCAAGTTCCAGACAAAGTGGGATGGCTCTCTTCCTTGGATTAATTTTGCTCTCAACTCTTCTCAGCATGAGGCTTCCAGGGCTGTGCCAACTGACCGTATGTTTGCCTGTCCTCTTAATTCTTCTTTAGCAAATTTATGGAATGTTAATGATCTTTCGCCTGACATCATCACTCCCAATATCATTAAACAGACTGGAATAGGGCCAGAAGGAACATAAAGTTAGCTCATTGATGACAGATGAGGCATTACAATTGAGAGAGGCAGTCCTTTCAAGCTAAAGTAGGGGACAACATATTTGTCCATAATTTTCATCTCAGTGGAGAACAGGACAGTGGTATTTCAAAAAAACTCACGCTGTGATTTACAGGACCTTGTCGAATTATTAGGGTATTGAGTCCAGTTAACCTGTTGGTTCATAACCCTGCTACCGGTAGGACCTGCAGGGTCCACGTTAACCATGTCAAGCAGGCAAGGTATGATTCCTTCCCTGTACCTATATCTTAAAAACAAGGGGGAGAGGGAGGGTGTCTTCCAGTGTGAGTGGGGGAGGTTGAGTCATGCTGGCTCATATCAATATTTGCTTCGCAGCCTATTGACGTGACTTCCCCTTTCTGGTATGCCACAATGTGCTGCGACAGCACACTGTTGCGTGTTTTGCAGTGATTTCTGAATCAACCTAGCAAGCTGGATGTTTGGAAAGGTATTTTTCTGGTGCATTCCATTCATAGGCTAAGTGAATCAGCCCACTGCATTCCTGGCGGTTTATGCTGTGTTAACTCGGACACCGTGAGCTTCCTACGAGAGTCTACAGTTTCCTCATGCATTTGGCGAGACGCTCAGTCATGTGGTTGCTAATGCTACAAGTTGTTTTGGGGTGGGCTGCCTCTGCCTTCCTCTCACATCGTATTGCTCTCCTGCATTTTACTAATGTTACTGTGAGTGTATTTTTTTCGATATAGCCTTAAGGTTTTCCATTTGTATTTGCCCTCCTATTAACGTCTTTGTCGTTCTGACCAAATTAATTGTAAAAGTTCCTCCGCACATCGTGATCAGTGCTCCTCACTTCGGCTCACTCTGAAGATGGCTGGACGGTTTTCAGCCAAAATATAGAAGAAGAAGAAGTCGAATTTATGTGACTGCACGCCCGAGATTTTATGCAATAAACTCATGGACATCACTGTCTCAAGTACTGTATGATTATAAGTGCCATAAGCTCTCTAGTTGCTTCTTAGCCTTTTTACAACTCGTGCGACAGAATCCTGCAAATTCTGTCTCCCCACCCTCGCTGGGGCTTGTAAACGGAGCGCGCAGCACCACGTGAGCTAAGCCTCTGTCCTCCGTACATCACTGTTGATACTACACGTGATCACAAGTAACACTACATCTACATCTACACTTCGCAAGCCAAATGACGGTGTGTGGCTGAGGGTACTTTGAGTACCTCTATCGGTTCTCCCTTCTATTCCAGTCTCGTATTGTTCATGGAAAGAAAGATTGCGAGTATGCCTTTGTGTGGTGGCCATGCAGTTCTAGGCGCTTCAGTCTGGAACCGCGTGACCGCTATGGTCGCAGGTTCGAATCCTGCCTCGGGCATAGATGGGTGTGATGTCCTTAGGTTAGTTAGGTTTAAGTAGTTCTAAGTTCTAGGGGACTGATGACCACAGATGTTAAGTCCCATAGTGCTCAGAGCCATTTGAACCATTTGAACCTTTGTGTGGGCTCTAATCTCTCTGATTTTATCCTCATGGTCTCTTCGTGAGATGTACATTGGAGGGAGCAATATATTGCTTGTCTCCTCGGTGAAGGTATGTTCTTGAAACTTCAACAAAAACCCGTACCGAGATGCTGAGCATCTCTCCTGCAGAGTCTTCCACTGGAGTTTATCTATCATCTCCGTAACGCTTTCGCGATTACTAAATGATCCTGTAATGAAGCACGCTGCCCGCTGTTGGATTTTCTCTATCTCTTCTATCAACCCTATCTGGCATAGATCCCACACTGGTGAGCAATATTCAAGCAGTGGGTGAACAAGTGTACTGTAACCAACTTCCTTTGTTTTCGGATTGCATTTCCTTGGGGTTCTTCCAATGAATCTCAGTCTGGCATCTGCTTTACCGACGATCAACTTGATATGATCACTCCATTTTAAATCACTCCTAATGCCTACTCCCAGATAATTTATGGAATTAACTGCTTCCAGTTGCTGACCTGCTATATTGTAGCTAAATGATAAAGGATCTTTCTTCCTATGTATCCGCAGCACATTACACCTGTCTACACTGAGATTCAATTGCCATTCCCTGCACCATGCATCAGTTCGTTGCAGATCCTCCTGCATTTCAGTACAATTTTCCATTGTTACAACCTCTCGATATACCACAGCATCATCCGCAAAAAACCTCAGTGAACTTCTGATGTTATCCACAAGGTCATTTATGTATATTGCGAATAGCAACAGTGCTACAACATTCCCCTGCGGCACACCTGAAATCACTCTTTACTTCGGAAGGCTTCTCTCCATTGAGAATGACATGCTGCGTTCTGTTATCTAGGAACTCTTCAATCCAATCACACAACTGGTCTGATAGTCCATATGCTCTTGCTTTGTTCATTAAACGACTGTGGGGAACTGTATCGAACGCCTTGCGGAACTCAAGAAACACAGCATCTACCTGGGAAACTGTGTCTATGGCCCACTGAGTCTCGTGGACGAATAGCGCGAGCTGGGTTTCACACGATCGTCTTTTTCGAAACCCATACTGGTTCCTCACTCACCAGGCATTCGCCAATTCAAGAAATCAAAACTCTCATTGGATTTCCACAAGGTATAGCGTGATTCATCGCCGCCAGTCACTTGTTTCCAATCATCCACTGTATACTGGCGCCGCTCATTTCATCACCTCAACTGTCACTTAACACTGACTACAGAAATGTATGGCGTATAAGGATCTCCTCGGTCATTGTAGCCTACTCTTTTTAACTCCCTACGCACAGTCATTGTGCTAGATGGACTGCTGGTAGCACTTTGGAACTTATGAGTGAGTCCTGTTTATTTTGTGTGGTTTATTACACCCACCCTCTGTAATACTCGACGGTCCCTGTCCGTCAGTAAATGGGGTCTGCCTTGTCTTGTTTTATCCATGGTTATTCCATCGCGTCTCCACAATCACGTCACCAACAATCGACTTGGGCAACTTTAAAAGGGATGAAATGTTCCTAAGAGATTTATCACACAGGTGAAATGCAGCGACTAGTCCACATTGGAAGTCACCGAAATCCCCTAACCGATCAATTCTGTTATTACTGCAACTCTTCTGACTTCAGAAAAGAAAAAGGAAGAAACAGATGCAACTGCTGTGCAGTTTTCAACATGTTTAGCCCTTAACTCACGAGGTGTGGTCTGTCAGACCGGGCGAAAATTTTCGAATTCGCTCTTCAAGGCCAGTTGTGATGGAATGCTTCTACACTCCCCCTACCCTCCTTAAATTGCCAAGCCTACGATGTTTTGCTGTCGGTTGCGTTATCGCCTTCTGTGTTTACTGTTGACACGTGTTCAAAATGGTTCAAATGGCTCTGAGCACTATGGGACTTAACATCTAAGGTCATCAGTCCCCTAGAACTTAGAATTACTTAAACATAACAAACCGAAGGACATCACACACATCTATGCCCGAGGCAGGATGCGAACCTGTGACCGTAGCAGTCGCTCGGTTCCGGACTGAAGCGCCTAGAACCGCTCAGCCACCGCGGCCGGCGTTGACACGTGTTATTGATAGGTGTTGGAGTCTCCTAGACCGCGCCTCGTGAACTACGTGCCTGTTTTCTTCAATACGGTATTGTATAGCTAAAAATATGTTGGCACGAATGTGTCATTTTTAACTTTCTCGAGTTTGATGAAATTGTTAGTCGACCTATGGGGGAAGGCGCCAGTGATGCAGATCAAGAAATAAACGGAAAAGACGATGATTCTACATTAGCCAGTGATCAGAGGAAGAACTTCAGGAAAGTTGTAATGGGGATCTGTCTGTTTCTTCAATTAAATACTTAAAGTGTCTGTTAAAATTGAATGTATTCTGAGTGGTGATAACAATGTAGTTCCCAGCAACCAATGTCAATTTGACAGACTTCCTTTTTATACCTATCGGGTGGAATTTTTATGCGCAAATTTAAACTCTGGAATTTAGTTTTATTTTGAAATTTATTTGCTACAGAGATTGTATAATTTTTTCAGTATGTAAATTTCAGTACTCTAACAGTCTATTTATGTGTACTATTTAAAAGAACCACACAAAATTATGTGCTTTTGTGTAATAAATCGTAAAATGCTTAGGGCTTTGTTTAGTGCAATAAAATAAACTACAAGCATTTAAACAAGACTGAAATAATTGTAAAAATAAATGTTATATAGTATAAATTAAAAATTTCAAATTATTTTTGCCGTAAATCTCGGTTTAAACATTAGGGCCCCAGAGATCCCACCTCGTGGTATACGTTACAGAAAAGTTACCTCGCGAGTTAAGGTTTAGACTACTTACGGTTTCATATGCTGCTGAAACATATTCGTATTCTTTAACGAGGGAGAAATGTTAATGCTGTTCTAGTGACCAGAGTAACTTTTGTTTTTACTTATAATCAGAGAAGATTTCCCTATTTATCCATCTTACATACGTATCAACTGCATATCAGTTAAAAGACCATGAAAACTTTAATAAAAGATTAATTTCGCTAGTCCCACATTATAAATGTTGTCTAGTTGTATCAGAAAAATGAATATATGACCAAATAAGAATACCGGTACTGAATCATTTATTTATTTATTATTTATTTATTTATTCTGGGTTTCTACACATTGCGTATGGCAGCACAGTATGGGTGCATGTTTTCAATATTCTTGTCAGTTCAAACCGCCTCAAATACCGGGATCTGGTGCAAACTGCTACAATTCCCTCACTTTAGGAATAAACAAGATGCTACGAAAATGAGGAACGACAGTTTATTTGTGAAACAAATGTTTTATAAAATAGTTATTATGCTACGTGGCACAATTTTTTCCTCGCTTGGTTAAGAATATTCGCATTGTATTAAAACCAATCAAAAGATATGCAGCTACTCTTTCATTGTTGGTAGTAGGCTCCCTGCTCCTATTTTCTCGTTGCAAACTGGAAGAAAATAATTCGAAGTGGTCGTCTGTAGGAAAGCATTATTTACTAGATTGGTGTTAACGAATTTTCAAAACCGATTTTCAGTAAGCAATAGTGTCTGTTAAACCGAGTTCGCGCAGTCGAGTGGTGATTACTGCGTCCATTAACGGTCAAGAGCAATATTTCAAGTTGTCCGTCGCAAAAATAAGTTTCTCGCTGCAAGTGGTAAGTTACGTAGCAAGCGAAAGATGGTAATGATGTATAGCGGCCTCTTATCAACTCTGAAACTTCTGCGGTGAAATCGAGCAACATCAAATATCTTGCGAATCGTTAAAATTTTAATTTAATCAGACTAGATTAATAAAAAAGATAGGACGCGTGGTCTGTATTTTAGTAGCGCGCACGGTATTACTGTAAAATTATCTTTACGGTCACAGATAATCTTTGGCGATGTTTCGTCATCAACGTTGCCTCAAATGTAGATCGCAGTGCGAAAGAGCTGAAGTTCGAAGCTGCACGCATCGCGGTACATAACCAGCTGCCATTTGTAGACGTTGCATAAAACTTTTTTTTTCAATAATGTGTACTGTCGTTTTTATCATTTGTTAACCGTTGCAACTAAAGTGTAAAATATCCGCGATGCGCTGACGTATAATATCTTACATGTTTTGTAATTGTTGCAGGTATCGCAGTGTTATTTTCCTTTAGTTAATCATCAGTATTTACGTGAATACACGAGGAGCGTGTAATTGCCTTCATTTTTTGCTTGAAGCCAAGAGAACTGACATTTTATCTCGCGCGGTTCCTGAGCGGGTGACGTCTCTTCGGTAACTATCTCATTAGCGCAGTTATTCGAAGGTGCGCAGCTACCTCTCTTGATTTCAAATTTTTTTGAGTACATAATTATAGTTCTTCCTGCCATTTGAATGATTATGTTCAATTCTTGGTCACTTAGCCCGAGCCAGTTTGTGTGCGTGGTTGTGGAAAAAATGTGAGCGCGCGCGTCCGCGCTCTTTCTAGTGGAATATGTTGAAGTAGAAATTATTGAAATCGTTTAGAAAGAAGTGCTGTATATCTTATTGTTATCTTCAACCAAACATCGAACTATCAACTACAGAGTTAGGATTGATTGGTTCGGTTTGTAATAGTAAGCCAGTAATTAACGATTAACACAAAACAAAAGCTGAATAATGTCACGGCTGTGGTCTGTTTTATTATTATTATATCTGTGTCACGTTTTTCACTTCCCTTGTCCTGGAATAACTGATGAAAAACCAGTGACCTTGAAAAAAGCGCTGTAAGTACTGTAGCGACCCCGTGCCTGCCTGGAATTACTTAAAGACTCATTATATCGCATCTTCAACGTTTTTTCAAATTTTGATTTTGAACAATAGTTAATATATTTAATGCGTTGTTGAGGCCTTCATGTAATTGTTCATGGTTGTAGTTCTGTAGTTTACTTTGAGCCTTTGTAGTACGTGTTTAGGAATGTCGTTAACACGGCTATTGCGAGCGCTCAGTATACCCGCGGTAGTGCTGGCATATTTCGAGCTAATCAACACGTTAGGTTTTACGCGACTTGCTCGAAACGATGAAATAGCAATGTCAAGAGCAGCTAAGTTACGGGATGTGGTGTTAGCTCTCGCTACCTGCAATTGCCGTTCTCTCAAGGGACAAGCGATCCCATGGGATTACAGTCTCTTAACCACGACTTTTGGCATTAGCAATAGGGGTAGTGGTAATACTCAAAGAGCGTCCGTCACCTCTTATGATCGAAAAAAAAAATCAAAGTGGTCATGGAGAAATGCGAGTAGTAGGCCCGAAAACAGTTAATGTTACGGTAAGGAGTGGCACATATTACACTGATGTCATTGTATTCCTCTCATCTCCTCTGTTGGGAAATAGAGCATCGGATGCCAAAACTGTTACCAATGGGAAATCAATGTATCTCATCATTGGCGTTGTGCTAACATGGGATTTGAAAAGCAGGCAATTGTACAACCATTCTATCCTCAAAGAATATCTGGGGAAATTCTGTCATATGACGCCCCAAAGAGATGTATGGACTATAATATTTATAGCAGAATGGTTAAGAACTTGTCTTTCTTGTCAAGTCTATGATTGGATATAAACTAAAATAATACAGCTTATTACACCATTTGGTTTTCTAGAAAATGAAAACTCCAGAGCAATGAATTTCATGGGACTTCAGTGCAACTTGAGTAGGCTATTTTTAGACAACTTTAAATCCTGTATTGTGAAACAGTCACTGCAGAAAAGAGGATGCAAGCAACAATAGCTAATGACATCTGCCCAAGGTGTACACAAAGTGCAAATAATATTTGCCACATGTTTTAGACAGCACTAATGGTAATGGAGTTTCTGCTGTTGATGACAGCTTGTCCCCTCAATAAAGTAAAAAGCTCGGTCTTCTTAGCTCAAGATACTTTAATTCCTGTGGTTCTTCACCTCCTTATCCTTTTATTCATTCGATTTTGTCCTTTCGTGTTTTACAGGAAAATAAGACTCAAAGTACTATAGGAAAATATGTAAGAAATAGTGGTAGTTCAGTTTTTCATCAACAGTGTCTGCTTTGTAAATATCTCTCCAACATTGCTATTACTAAACATTAGATTCAATTAATTGTTTATGATGTGATGCAAAAACAGACAGCCAGAGTTGCAACTAAAATGGATATTTATTTAGTGGGTGATGGTTTTGGGCTATGCCCATTCTAAAAACCAAGTAACGTTTGCCAAGCAAAATGTCCATCCAGAATGGTTCCAACTAATGTCTGTATTTGGTTAACAAACATTAGTTGGGACCATACACATATGTACCTACTTTATTTACTGCCATTTTGGACAGACATCTTATTTAGCAAACACTGGTTGGTTTGAGAATGGGCATAGCCCAAAACTAGTCACAGACTAAATAAAGATCCATTTCTAGTTGCAACACTGGCAGTCTCTTTTTGCATCACAATCTAAAATAAGTTGCTGTCCCACATACCTGGTGCACTGGAGCTACACAGATCACTGTTTATAGTTCTGATGTACTATACTTTTCTTCTGTGATATGCACCTAACTGGTCATTATATTTTGTGATTAACATTTGACCATCAAATAAACAATTGACTAATGTTTTTAGAGGCAGACCACTGTAGGTTACTGGATCTATAAACAAATTGTCAATAGTTGTTTCACTATGCCCTTCAATCCTTGTAGGGAACTTTACCATAGAAAATTATCCAAAGCTGGACATGTACAACTCTAGGTGACCCCAGGCTTACAGTAAATCTGTGTTAAAAGTCACCACAACCAATGATTCTCCAATCAAGTTTGTATAATCTTGGAGGCCACTGAAATGCCAGTAGGGCTTCTACAAGCTTGTGTATCTACAGATCCACTATTGTATCACAGCATTCAAAAAGCTGTTCAACATAAGCTTCTTTAACGTGAAGATTAATGTAAAAATGTACCCATCTACAAGAAGGGTAATAGGGGTGATCCACAAAACTACTATCCAATACCCTTGACATCAGTTTCTTGTAGAATCTTAGAACACATTCTGAGCTCAAATGTAATGAGTTATCTTTAACAGAATGATCTTCTCAAGGGCAACCAACATGGATTCCGAAAACATTGATCATGCGAAACCTAACTTGCACTATTCTCATATGACATACTGAAAGCTTTGGATCAAGGCAATCATGTACATGCAGTACTTCTTGATTTCCGAAAAGCATTTCAATCAGTACACATCTACGCTTATTGTCAAAAGTTTGTTCATATGGGGTATCACATGAAATTTGTGACTGGACTGTGGGCTTTTTTGGTAGAGAGAACACAGCATTTTGTCTTGGATGGAGAGCCATCGTCAGACGTAGAAATAACTTTGGGTGTATCCCAGGGAAGTGTGTTGGGACTCTTGCTGTTCATGTTGTATATTAATGACCTGGCAGGCAACATTAATAGTAACGACAGGCTTTTGCAGATGATGCAGTTATCTGTAATGAAGTACCATCTGACAGAAATTGCATGAATATTAAGTCAGGTCATACAATTTCAAAGTGGTGCAAAAATAGACAACTCACTTTAAATGTTCAAAAATGTAAAATTCTGCACTTCACAAAAAGAAAAAAAAAACACAGTATCTTATGGGTCACTGTTGGAGTCAGCCAATTCATACAAATACCTGGATGTAATACTTTGTAGGGATATGAAATGGAATGATCACATAGGCTCAGTCATGGGTAAAGCAGGTGGTAGATTTTGGTCTTTTGGTAGAACACTGGGGAAGTGTAATCAGTCTATAAAGGAGATTGCTTTCAAATCACTTGTACAGCGCATCCTAGAATATTGCTCAACTGCGCGGGACCGATACCAAATAGGATGAATAGGGAATACTGAACATATATAGAGAAGGGCAGCATGAAAGGTCACAGGTTTATTTGATGCATGGGAGAGTGTCACAGAGATACTGAAGGAACTGAAGTGGAAGACTCTTGAAGATAGACATAAACTATCCTGAGAAAGCCTATTAACAACGTTTCAGGAATAGGCTTTGAATGATGATCTTAGGAATACACTTCAGTCTCTTATGTATCACTCACATACGGGTTACAAGAATAAGATTAGAATAATTACTGCATGCTCAGAGGCATGCAAACAATCATTCTCCCCATGACTCATACATGAATGGAACAGGAGGAAACCCTAATAACTGATACAATGGGACGTACCCTCTGCCATGCACCTCATGTTGGTTTGCGCAGAATAGATATGTAGATGTAGAAGTAGATGAAAGGTATGCAACTTAACTCCACTTTTTGCATATATAGCCACTGCACTTTTCTTCTTATTACTTCTATAGCCTTATATTAGCTTGTATCCACAAAGATGAATTTGGAACTGTCATTGATTTCCATGTGCTGTTCTGACATATGCAACAATTCTGTTGAAATGCCATCAATTCTTTCATTTCACTGAATGGACCTGAGAAGTTCATACATTTTCTTTATGAAGCTTGAGGGCCACATGCTTAAGATGTGTATAAAAGTGAAAGAAAGAAAACTAATCACTATCAAAGTCATATGCTATACTTTGATATTAGCAGTATGAATGAAATGAGTTGAAGCATCTGAGTTTTGACTCTGTCAAACTGAATGACTATTTGTCAATAGCAGCTACATAAAAGAAGCATTGCTTGTATTACAAATGATACTTAATCAACATACATTCATTAGCATTCTCAAATGACTGACACTACTTTGTATTTGTGTTTGGGAAGAGTGTAACCAAATTCAAATTATATTTGTTTTGACTCACACGAAGGGTTTCATTTCTTTGAACAGTAAAATTGTTCATAAAATAGGCTACTGAAAGACAGGCGATAAAGAGTGCCAGAAGATGCCTGTCAATATCTGAATGAAGAATGGCACATGTGATCAAGGTATTTAAGTAGATTTTCTTTCATGCTGATTTCCTCAGTGAATTGAAGAAGGCAGATGAAATGGAAAGACAGTCTACAATATCACCACTGATGAGGATCCTGCCATATAAGAATCAAACCTAGAGGTAAACATTTTGAGCAATGACTGTAGGCAAGTTTTTGGAAGTAGTGGTTTCTGATAATTTGACATTTACTTAAGATACACTAAGAGGGAAAAAGAAAGAAAGAAAACGACACACCGTATAGGAATTATCCAAACGGGACTGAAATTTATAGCAGTGATGTAAATGTACAGGTAGACAAATGATTACAGTTTCACAAGAATTGGCAGCTGGTGTGAATCAGTGCGTTGGAAGAGCTCCCCGAGAGTCATGTACCTGTGATACCAGTAGAGGTACCTCAAGTGCTGTTCTCTTCTGTGGATCCTGTGCCTCCTATGCAGAAGATACGGAATCTGTCATTACTCATCCACTTGACTGCAAGTGGCATGTCAGTGGTAGATCCAGTCATCCTGTGCAGGGTGGGCTAGAACCAAGGAGGACTTAGAGTGTGGTACCGATCCCCCTAACCAACAAGTTTGAAGTGCTGTCTCTCACTGAAACTGAAACTGAGTCAGTGGAACTACTTCACCTGTTTAGGGGAAACCTGTTTTGTCTGGTGTGAAGATGAGCAAACACAAAAGGGTAGGGGTATATTAATCATCGGCAGTTCAAACGTACGGTGAATGATGGTACCCCTTAGGGAAATGGCAGCAAGGGACAGGAAAGGACACCAGGTTCAGTCAGTGTGTATGCCTAGGGGCCTCATTCAACATGTTGAAGAGGCTATTCCAGCAGCCATTGAGGGAACAAGGTGCAACCAACTGTGGATTGTGACACATGTTGGAACAAATGATGCCTGTCACCTGGGCTGCGAGATCCTACTTGGGTCATTCCAGCAACTGACAGAGAAGATTGAGAAGACCAGTTTTGTGCATGGAGTTCCAATGAAGCTCACAATTTGTAGCATTGTCTCCAGAACTGATCGTGGCCCTCTGGTTCTGAGTTGAGTGGAAGGACTGAACCAGGGACTTTGAAGGTTCTGTGACAACGTAGGCTGCGATTTTGTGGACTTAACGCCATGGGGTTGAGAACTGTAGGGTTCCCCTAAATGGGTCAGGTGTGTGCTACATATCACAGGCTGCTACTCAGGCAGTTGACTGCATTTGGGGTGCACATAAGGGTTTTTTAGATTAGTCGACCCTTCATCCAATCCACATAATGATAGCTGTAGGAAACCCAGAAGTATCAGTGCAAGATCGAAAGAAATATCTCCCATGGATGAGAGTATTAAAATCTTAATGGTAAAGTGCCGAAGCATTCACAACAAAGTGCCAGAGTTTGAAGCACTCATGAAAAGCAGTAAAGCTCATGTAATACCAGGTACAGACAGCTGGTTGAAACATGTAATTGATAACAGTGAGATTCTTGGAGAAAATTAAAGTGTATGTCAAAAGGACAGGCAAATGGGAAATGGAAATCGCAGTAGACAAGAAACTCAAATCCACTGAGACAGAAATTGAAGCTGCATGTGAGATAGTTTGGGCAAGACTCAGTGTCAGGGGTGGACATAAAATGATAACTAATTGGATCCTTCAGTCGCCAACCGGATTCTTGTCCTGATGTAACTGAAAACTTTAGAGAAAACCTCAGTTCACTTGTACCTATGTTCCCCAATCATATTGTAATCATTGGTGGAGACTTATCATCCAATAATTAATTGGGAAAGTCACAGTTTTGTTAGTGGCGGGCGTCATGCTACATCCTGTGAAACACTACTAAATGCCTTCTCTGAAAACTACCTAGAACAGGTAATTAAGAATCACACTCATGATGGAGATATATTGGGTATAATGGCAACAAATAGACCTGACCTCTTTGAGGATGTCCACATCGAAAATCAGTGACCATGATGTGGCTGTGATAACAGTGATTACCAAAGTACAAAGGACAACTAAAACATGCAGAAAGATGTGTATGTTCAGTAAATTAGATGAAAAATCGGTAGTGTCTTCTCAATGAGGAGCTTGAAACTTTCAGCACAGGGCAGGAGCATATAGAAGAACTATGGCTCAAGTTTAATAGAATAGATGACCACACACTGGATAGATATGTACCCAGTAGAACAATTCATAATGGGAGGAAACCTCCAGTATACAATCACTGTAAAGAAACTTCTAAAGAAACAGAGATTAAAAACCGAAGGCCTACAGATAGAGATCCTGAATGAAATGCATTTGGCTGTCAAGAGAGCAATGTGTGATGCCTTCAGTGACTACCATAGCAGAATATTGTCAAATGATCTTTCACAGAACCCAAAGAAATTCTGGTCACATGTAAAGGCTGTTAGGGCAACAAAGTTAGTATGCTCTCCTTAGCTCTCGAACAAAAAACCATGACCTTCTACAAGAAGGATAGTAGATGTGACCCACAAAACTACTGTCCAATATCCTTGACATCAATTTGTTGTAGAATCTTAGAAAGTATTCTGAGCTCAAACATAATGAGTTATCTTGAAGAGATTGACCTTCTCAATGCCAACCAACATGGATTCCAGAAACATCAATCATGTGAAACCAACTTGCACTTTTCTCACATGACATGCTGGAAGCTTTGGATCTAGGCAATCAGGTAGATGCAGTGTTTCTTGATTCCCAAAAAGTATTTGACTCAGTGCCACACCTATGCTTATTGCCAAAAGTACGATCATTTGAGGTATCAAGTGGAATTTGTGACTGGATTGAGGACTTTTTGGTAGGGAGAATGCAGTATGTTATGATGGTTGGAGAGTCATTGTCAGATGTAGAAGTAACTTCAGGTGTACCCCAGGGAAGTGTGTTGGCACCCTTGCTGTTCACGTTCTACACTAATGACCTTACAAATAATATTGATAGTAACAGCAGGCTTTATGCTGATGATCCAGTAATATATAATGAAGTACTGTCTGAAAGAAGCTGCATAAATATTCAGTCAGAGCTTGATAAGATTATAAAGTGGTGCAAACATTGGCAACTTGCTTTAAATGTTCAGAAATGTAAAATTGTGCACTTCACAAAACTAAAAAATGTAATACTCTATGACTACAACATCAGTGAGTCACTGGTGGAATCAGCCAATTCATAGAAATACCTGGGTGTATGAAATAGAGTGATTACATAGGCTCACTCATGGGTAAAGCAGGTGGTAGACTTCGATTTACTGGTAGAATGCTGGGGAAGTACAATCATTCTACAAAGGAGATTGTTTGCAAATCACTCTTATGACCGGTTCCAGAATATTGCCCAAGTGTTTGGAAGCTTTACCAAATAGGAATAACAGGGGATATTGAACATATCCAAAGAAATGCAGCACAAATGGCCAACACTTTGTTTGATGCATGGGAAAGTGTCAAAGAGATACTGAAAGAAATGAACTGGAAGACTCTTGAAGATAGACTTAAATTATCTCGAGAAAGTCTGTTAGCAACATTTCAAGAACCAGCTTTGAATGATGACCTTAGGAATATACTACAATCCCCTATGTATCGCTCATGTAGGAATGCTGAGGATAAGATTAAAATAATTTCTGCTTGCGCAGAGACATTCAAACAATCATTCTCCATATGTGAATGGAATGGGAAGCAACTCCAATAACTGGTACAATGGGATGTACCCTCTGCCATGCACCTCTCTGTGGTTTGCAGACTGTAGAGTAGATGTAGAGTTATTCAAGAGAAAGAGCTCCAAAGATTGAGCAGGTCAGTATTGCTTTGGTCCATCTATGGCCCATACACAAGCAGTTATTTGGACTGATATTGACTGATACAGTCGTCGGATGTTCTCCTGAGCGATATTGTACCAAATGCTGTCCAGTTGGTAAACATCATCAAAATCCCTAGCTGGTTGGTGGGGCTGAGCCTATAATGCCCCAAACTTTCTCAGTTGGGGAGAGATCTGGAGACCTCGTTGGCCAAGATAGGGTGTGGTGAGCATGAAGACAAACAGTAGGAACTCTTACCACGTGCAAGCAGCCATTATTTTGCTGAAATGTAAATGCAGGATGGCTTGCCGTGAAGTGCAACAAAATGGGATGTAGAAGTCATCAGTCTTCTGACTTTTTGATGCAACCTGCCATGAATTCTGTGCCTGTGCCAACCTTTTCATTACCGAGTAGTACTTGCAACCTATATCCTCAATTATTTGCTGAATGTACCCCAGTCTCTAGCTTCCCTTATAGTTTTTGCCCTGTGCAGCTCCCTCTAGTAAAATGGAAGTTATTCAGTGATGTCTTAGCTCATGTTTTATCATTCTGTCCCTTCTTCTTGTCAGTGTTTTCACCAGTTCTGTGGAGAACCTCCTTTTTCCTTACCAGTCCACCTAATTTTCGATATTCTTCTTTAGTATCACATCTAAAATTCTTCTGTTTTCTATGTTCCAGTTTTCCCACAGTCCATGTTTTGCTACCATATAATGCTGTGCTCCAGAAGTACATTCTCAGAAATAAAGACCTTGTTTGATACTAGTAGCTTTATCTGGGCCAGGAATGTCCTTTTTGCCAGTGCTAGTCTGCTTTTTATGTCCTTGCTCCATTTATCATGGGTTATTTTACTGCCTTGGTAGCAGAATTCCTTAACTTCATCTACCTCATGATCACCAATTATGATGTTAAGTGTCCCACTGTTTTCATTCCTGCTCCTTCTCATTACTTTTGCCTTTCTTTGATTTACTCTCAGTCCATGTTTTGCACTCATTGGACTGTTCATTCAATTCAACGGGTCCTGTAATTCTTCCTCACTTTCACTGAAGACAGCAATGTCATGAGCGAATCTTAACATTGACATCCTTTCACTTTGAATTTTACTCCTCCTCTTGAAGCTTTGTTTTGCATCTGTCATTGCTTCTCCAATGTTGAGATTGAACAGCAGGGGCCAAAAGCTACATCCCTGAGTTACACCCTTTTTAATCCATGTATTTTGTTCATGGTCTTATACTGTTATTGTTCCCTCTTGGTTCTTGTACATATTATATATTACCAGTCTTTCCCTATAGCTTACCCCCATTTTTCTTAGTATTTTGAAGATCTTACAGCATTTTACATTGTTGAACCTTTTTTCCAGGTTGACAAATCCTATGAATGTGTCTTGATTTTTCTTCAGTCTTGCAAAGTCAAAACTGCCTCCCTGGTACCTTTATCTTTCCTAAAGCTAAACTGATTGTCATCTAATAAATCCTCAATTTTCTTTTCCATTCTTCCATTATAGTATTCGTGTCAGAAACTTGGATGCATCAGCTGTCAAGCTGATTGTGCAATAATTCTCACACTTGTTGGTTCTTGCAATTTTGGGAATAGTGTGGATGATGTTTTTCCAAAAGTCTGATGGTATTTCACAAGAATCATACATTCTACACACTAATGTGAAAAACCATTTCGTTGCAATGTCCCTCCAATGATTTTAGAAATTCTGATTGAATCTTATCTCTCCCTTCTGCACTATTGCCCTATTTGATTTTAGGTCTTCCAAAGATCTTCTAAATTCTTATTCTAATAGTGGATCCCCTATCTCTTCCCTATTGACTCCTATTTCTTCTTCTGTCATGTCATCAGGTAAGTCCTCCCCCTCATAGAGGCCCTCAATCTATTTTTCCCTGTATCTGCTCCCTCCTCTGCATTCAGCTGTGGAATTTCTATTGAACTCTTGATATTACCGCCCTTGCTTTTAATTCCACTGAAAATTATTTTGACTTTACTATATGCTGGGTCTGTCCTTCCGACAATCGGTTCTTTTTCAATTTCTTCACATTTTTTATGTAGCCATTTTGCCTTAGCTTCCCTGCACCTCTTATTTATTTATTTATTTTTATTTATTTGTTGTTCCGTGGGACCAAATTAAGGAGAAGTCTCCATGGTCACGGAACGAGTCAATACATGAAATTATAACACGATATTAGAAACAGATAAAATGAAATATAAAAAAACATATTCAGGTGACAAGTCGTAAGTTTAAATAAAGAAAATCAACAATGTAACACTGGAATTTGCTTAATTTTTTAGCTCTTCCAGGAGCTCCTCGACAGAATAGAAGGAGTGAGCCATGAGGAAACTCTTCAGTTTAGACTTAAAAGAGTTTGGGCTACTCCTATGATTTTTGAGTTCTTGTGGTAGCTTATTGAAAATGGATGCAGCAGAATACTGCACTCCTTTCTGCACAAGAGTCAAGGAAGTGCATTCCACATGCAGATTGGATTTCTGCCTAGTATTAACTGAGTGAAAGCTGCTAACTCTTGGGAATAGGCTAATATTGCTAACAACAAACAACATTAAAGAAAATATATACTGTGAGGGCAATGTCAGAATTCCCAGACTATTGAATAGGGGTCGACAAGAGGTTCTCGTACTTGCATCACATATAGCTCGAACAGCCTGTTTTTGAGCCAAAAATACCCTTTTTGAATCTGAAGATTGACCCCAAAAAATAATACCATACGACATAAGTGTATGAAAATATGCGAAGTAGACTACTGTTCATGTTGAAGTGTCACTTATTTCAGATACTGTTCTAATGGTAAATAAAGCAGTATTTAGTTTCTGAACAAGATCCTGGACATGGGCTTTCCACAACAGCTTACTATCTATCTGAACGCCTAGGAACTTGAACTGTTCTATCTCACTTATAATATGCCCATTCTGTCTGACCAAAATATTGGTTCTTGTTGAATTGTGAGTTAGAAACTGTAAAAACTGAGTCTTACTGTGATTTAGCATCACATTATTTTCCACAAGCTATGAACTTATTTCATGAACTACATTATTTGATACTGTTTTAATATTACACACAAGATCCTTCACTATCAAGGTGGTGTCATCAGCAAACAGAAATATTTTTGAGTCACCTGTAATACTAGAAGGCATATCATTTATATAAATAAGAAACAGTGATTTGTGTTCCTGTATTTCTGAATTTCCATGAACATTTTTATACTTCCTTCTTTCACTGATCAAGTGAAGTATTTCTTCTGCTACCTGCAGTTTCATTGGAGTTATCTTCCTTGTGTCTATGTTTTTCTCTCCAACTTCTGTGATTGTCATTTTTAGAGATGTCCATTCCTCTTCAACTGAACTGCCTACTCAGATGATCCTTATCACAGTATCTATAGCCTCAGATAACTTCAAGCAGATCACTTCATTCCTCAATACATCCAGATCCCACTTCTTTGTACAAGGATTCTTTCTGACTAGTTTCTTAAATTTTTTATTACCAAATTGTGATCTGAGTCAATATCTGCCCCTGGGTACACCTTACAATCCAATATCTGATTTTGTAATCTCTGCTTGGCCATGATGTAATCCAACTTGAAAGCTTCCTGTACACCTCGGTCTTTTCCAAGTATACCTTCTCCTCTTGCGATTCTTGATAGAGTATTCACTATTACCATCTGAAATTTATAGCAGAATTCATTGTCTTGCTTCCCTCTCATTCCTACCACCAAGCCCATATTATCCTATGACTGTTTCTTCTATTCCTTCCCTATGACCATGCTCTAATCCCCCATGATCATTAGATTTTAATCTCTGTTCAATGTCCTCATATATTTTCTCTGTATCTTCATCTTCTGCTTGCAATGTTGGCATGTACACTTGAACTATTGTTGTTAGTGTTGGTTTACTGCCAATTCTGATGAGAACAACTCAACCACTGAATTGTTCACAGTAACTCACTGCCTGTCCTACCTCCCTATTCGTAACAAATCCTACTCCAGTTATACCATTTTCTGCTGCTGTTTATATTACCCTCTACTTGTCTGACCAGAAATCCTTGTCTCCTACCAATTCACTTCACTTACACCCACTATACCTAGACTGAACCTTAGCATTTCCTTTTTCAGATTTTCTAGCTTCTGCACGTTCAAACTTCTGATATTCCATTGCTCAACTCATAGAATATTATCGTTTCATTTGTTATTCCATCTTTTTCCCATGGTCCCTTCCCCTTGGCAGTTCCCTCTCAGAGATCCAAATGAGGGACTAGATCAGAATATTCTGCCAATGGAGAGAGCATCCTGACACTTTTTCAATAATAGGCCATATGTCTTGTGGATACATGTTATGTGTCTTTAATGGAGTAGTTTCCATTGCCCTCTGCATCCTCGTGCCATTTATCACTGCTGATTCTTCCACCTTTCAGGGGGTATTTCCCAACACAAGGAGAATAAAGTGCCCTAATCCTCTGTCTGCTCCTCTTCTCTCTTTGACAAGACTGTTGGCAGAATGAGGGTGACTTGTTATGTGGAAGTCTTCGGCTGTCTTCTTAATGATTTTTATTCAAAATTTAAGCAGTGGCAGAGTTTGGACCTGGGACTGAGTAAGTTTTCATTACTAATCAAAGACGCTATCCCTAGACCATGGGTGTATCATCCTGCTATGAAAAAAGATAGCAGGCCAGGCCATTCTTGGGCCATATGGTGGGTAACACTCAGGATGGTATCCCACTGCTGTCTCCAGACATCTTCAGTAGGGAATTGCACTGACTGGAGTAGACTTGTCTTCAGTGATGTGTCCCTGTTTGAGTACTTGCCTGCACTTGGTGAGAGTTTCTAGTGCTTACTTTTGTGCTTGCCAACCCCTGCCTTGACCAGCAAGGTCGCCAGATGTCTGCCCAGATGAGAACGTTTGGAGCATTATGGGCAGGCCCCTCCAACCAGCTCATGATTTTAATGATGTAAGGTGCCAATTGAACATAATTTGGCACAATATCCCTCAGGAGGAGATCCAACAACCCTGTCAATCAATACCAAGCTGAATAACTGTTTGCATAAGGGTCAGAGGTGGACCAACACATTATCAACTTTCTTGATTCGTGAAGCTCTTTCTCTTGAATAAGTCATCCAATTTTTCTGAAAATGTAATCATTTGTTTGTCTGTATATGTACAACGTGTTTACTGATTTCAGTCCCAGTTGCGTAATTCCTTCACGGTGCTTGGCTTTTTTTGTCGTAAGAGTGTATTATTGGAAAAATATGTAGTCTGCAGTCATTTAGTATGATGAATATACATACTGTAAACTAAGGTCTTTTCTTAAATCCATGAGAACTGCTAAGGAAAGCTGAATGTAGTCTGAAAACTGCAGTTACTTTAGTGTGTGTTTTACTGGATTAGATTACCAAATACTTGTGCATTGTGTACAGGTTCTAGTTCTTCCATATGTTGCCAGTCTGTAACTTACTGTGATTTGTGTGTATGATTGCTTTATTTTCTTCTTCTGTCTTTTTATTTTTTTCTTTCTCATCTCAGCTACCCCTTTATCATGTACTGCTGCACATACAGCATTTGCTTGTCCTCATCCCATTGCATGTTGCTACTTCTCAGCATATATCCTTATTCTGTAGACATTTATTAATTAGTAACCATTGCCTGCGTGACAGAATATTTTAAGTTTTCTTATAAATTACCTTCCACTGTATTGTTAAATGCTTATATTTTATGTATTTATGGTTTTGGAATTATTTACTTTACCTCACAAATGATTACATTCTGGGAATTAATATGACTAAAGCAAAACACTCATAAATAAATTAAACATGATACTTGAAAATGAAATGTACTTGGGGCCTGACATGTATAGAGATTGATACAAACATAAGTCTATAACTAAAACTTAATATTCTAGTTTTAGTGAATAATTTCAAAATATCTGATAAGTAATGAAAATAAAAAGTTTACATCAAAAAGTTGTAAAACAGTGAATAAGAAAAGTTTGACATTTTGAAGATCCTAAATCCTCTCTAGTCCTCTCTGAGACATTTTCTAATAGGCATCATTGCCAATTGGGGTAAATGCTTACATTATCTGTAGTGCATTAAAAGAATGTAAATGTCTGTTAAACAAATGGTCATAATTCACAGTCTGTTTATGACAGCAGTGAATAGAAAGTTTTGAAGCACCTTTCTCTCAAAGGTCACCCTTCAATCAGATATTGAAGTTTCTGCTTTCTATTCATATTTTCATACAATAGTGTGATGATTTGTTTTGATGATTTAGAATAATAACATTTTGTACAACATTATCTCTTTGTTTGTATGTGCACGCATTTGGGCTGGGGAGATTACAAATGCATGTCAGGCCACTGAATTTGGTGCTGAAAGATACTGTGTGAAATACTATGGAATGGGTGAAGATAAGGATGTAAATAAAAACTGTAACATGGTTGTTCAACTTATGAACTTTCATTCTTATTTGTTGCACCCCACTCGAACCTGATGAAGTTGATGAACGCGCAAAAGGATAGGGAAAGGTGCGCCAATGAATAAGAGAGAAATAGACAAAAATTAAAGGTGTACTTAGGGACGTGCAGCCAAGTAGTGTTTTCATTTTTATGCATAATATTCCACAGTCAATTCAGTCATTTTTTTCTTAAGTCCTGCAGGCCATGTTGTTGCTGCTAGGATTCCAACAAGACCCTAAAGTGTGTTTGTTGTTGCAACACTATTTATAGCCAAGTTGAAATCCATGTACCTGCTATGCCCTTTGGAGCACTGTTATTCCAGGAAATGCACATTCTTTCAGATTTTTCCAGCTGCAGTGGATCAGATGATCAATGAGACATTAATAAATTTTGTACTGGTTCTCTAGTCTTGCTTAAGTTGAAATCTCCATTCCAGTGTAGTAATTTTTCTGGCATATTTATGTTGAGGGACTCCTTAGTTATGTTATCCTAGAAACTTGGTGTTTGCACCGCAATACTGTTCTGATCATATATCATTTCATGATTATATTTGAGGCTGTGCGCAACAACCACTGATTTGCTTGGTTGTTTTAGTCTGCTGATGTTCCTTTCACCACTCTGATAGTCTAATCCATGTAATAGATGCCACATTCACATGTAATGAAGTACACTCCCAGTTTTTGGAGATCTATATCAACTTTAACATTAGAAAAAAACTTTTTATCTATATCAACTTTAACTTTAGAAAAAAACTTTTTATATTTGTTAATGGGAGTGAAAATATATGGATGCCATGTTTCTGTAAGAAACTACTGATCTTTCCACAATTTGGAGTAGCATAAGCCAGATAAGAAATTCCTGGCTTTTCTTTCTCTTTTTCTAAAAATTTTTTCATTCAAGCAAACAGATCAGAAATGTGTCATGCATGCATCAGTATGAGTATGACACGTTCATAGTGTGGCTATGTAGAATGAATAAAACCTTGAAGAGTTCCTGGGACATTTAAATTACCCACCCTAATACAAAACCTGATAGATTACTTCATGATGGAACATTTCATTTACATGATAGTTAAAATAAAAGCAGATTGATCTTTGGGTCACAGTGAATGCAGAAACCCATGCACATTGACTTCCATCTATGTACCTCAAGCCAACACCATCCCTCACAAAGAAATTCCATTCTAAAGATTATTATCAGTAGAACTACAGTTCTGGCAGACAAAGAGAACTGCAACAAAGAATTACAACATGTGCAGATAGTGTTCTGAAGGAATGAGTAATCAGATCAACAAACTGAGTGTGTGTTTCAGTCAAAAAGCTAGAGCACATGAGGAAGACGTCGAGACTGAAAAACAAAAGGAAAACCAAGAATCAATTATCTGCCTTACATTGGCCTAATTTGCAGATAGGTAGGCTCCTACACAATCATGGCATCCAAAGTATTGCACTCCTGTCAACAAAGATAAAAATTTTCTTTGTAATGCTGAAGATGATCTAGGTTTCCAAACACTGGATGTGTATCTCATTCCATGCAAATGTGACATGTTTAACATGGGACAGACTTTTAGAATACCAAGAAGACAAATTTTAGCAACAGATCAGACTACAACAACCTAGCAAAACAGCTGTTGCTGAGCACTGCCTTGAGTATAATCATTAAATGAAATTAGAAAGACCGGTATCATGGTGTGGATATCAGGTTAGTGGGACAGTGGAAATAAAGAGTTTATTGAAATAAATAAATCAGAAAATCTAATAAACTGAGACAAAGGTTTTAATTTAAGCAAAGCTTGGGATCCAGCACTCACTTTACTACAATGTCACAGAGCATTCATCTAGCAGATCTGGAAAAGGGAGGGAAAATGTGCCTTTCATGGAATGAGTGTGTGTATGCTCTGGGAAAAAAGCTTCAAAGGGCATACCAGGTGCTGGTGATCAACTTGGCTACAAATTATGGCATGACATCTATAATACTTCACAGTCTGGTCGGAGTTTAGGCAGTAAGTACACACAGTAACACAGTTCATAGCACCTTAAAGAGGTGAATGGGCTGGTCATTCAAGTATCATGCATAAAAAAACTCTTAGTTTGCCTTGGTTACTTTTGCTCTGAATAGCAACAGCAGCATCTTGAGTGAAGTAGCGTGTGGTTGGTATAGTAATAATAAAGAAATGATAATGAAATGAAATCCTCAGCTGCCAACAGGTGTTGTTGATATACCTCAATGGGAACAGCTGAAAATGTGTGCCTCGACTGGGACTTGAAACCGGGATCTCCTGCTTACATGGCAGACGCTCTATCCATCTGAGCCACCGAGGGCATAGAGGATAGCGTGACTGCAGGGACTTATGCCTTGCATACTTCCCGTGAAACCCACATTCTCAACTGTCACAACCTACATTTGTAATGTTCCTAAAGAATATTTGCCCATTCACTCATTACTCGTGCCAGCTCAGGTGACGATTCCCTTAAGAGTTTGGGCAAAGTGTGCGCATTCGCACGGAAGAAGGTCAATGGCCGGGTAGCATTTAACTATATGAAGATAGTACCTGTTCTGAAAGAACAGATACCAATTATGACCATGCGGCTTCTCTAGAAAGAAATGATAATGGGCAAATATCCTTTAGGAACATTATGAATGTAGGTTGTGGACAGTTGGGAATGTGGGTCTCACGGGAAGCATGCAAGGGATAAGGGAGTCGCACTATCCCCTGTGCCCTTGGTAGCTTCAATGGATAGAGCGTCTGCCATGTAAGCAGGAGATCCCGGTTTTGAGTCCCAGTCGGGGCACACATTTTCAGCTGTCCCCATTGAGGTATATCAAGAACACCTGTTGGCAGCTGAGGGTTTCGTTTCATTATCATTTCTTTCTAGGGAAGCTGCATGGTCATCATTGGTATCTGTTCTTTTGGAACAGTTACTATCTTCATATAGTAATAATAATTTATTCAGCACTGGGTGAAATCATACAATCCATAATATGTTACACTTTTAATGGCTCATAAATATTATTCTGAATCCATCAAGTAATAATATTATAGAACAGAAATATAATTTACAAACATACTTTGGCATATACAGTATAGAATTTATGTTAGAATACATTATACATTTGTTGTATTGATAAAATAGATGTTGGACAAAACTTATTTAAAACTAGACATAGGTATCCTTGTAGTATTTATAAGCTACAGGGTGTCCAGTGAAGGAGTCCCTAATTTCAAATTTAAATATCTCAAAGACTAAGATTGATAAATGAGTGCAGCAAAAGATATACTTATTGTGAAAGCAGTAAGAATTTTATACAGAAGTTATATAGAATTTTCGACTTAGTTCGAAAAGCTGCTAGTGGATAGCACTGTACTCTGTGTAGCCCGTACAGTATCAACGCACATAATTAAACGCATCCTGTGTAAGCAGTTTTTCCAGTCTCATTACAGTCTTTTTGAAATGTCCACCACTCACAATATGGAGGCTGCACAAGCAAACAAATTTTCCATCACATGGAAACGGACTCATATGTGACACAGATTGTGCCAGTTCAAGCTTGTCTAGCCTCCTGGGATTGCTCCAGTACTCAGTGTCTTCATCCCACAAAAAGTAGCCATAAGGAGCCAGATTGGATGAATATGGAGACTAGTCCCTCTTTGCACCAGTAAATTTGCAATAGTCCAGTGCAAACACTCTATTTCCAAATTATTCATCAAGAATACTTCCGTCACTTCCATGTTGTGCTTTTGAGGTGGGCACCATAGTTCCTGGTCCTTCCCACATATTTCTTTGACATGGGTGTGAGCCCCATTGACTGACTGGCTCTACCACCACAAATTTATGTTTCCATTATTATTTGATGGCCTTAGACTTCAAAATCAGTCATGCAATAAATATGAAATTACTGGGAACCGAAGCAGATTTTTTATTCTGTTTCTATTAATTCACCAAGAAAGCAAAGCACCAGTTTGGTGCCCTGTGGTCTGACCCAGTCTTCTGTGAATGACTCAGTGCCTGGTCAGTCCCTTCACTAGCTGTGTAGCAACAAATTCTTTCAAAATTACGGTGTAACATTCACTAGTGACTGCTTCTCACATAAGAAAAGGGCCAATAACGTCTCTGCTGCATACTGCAGCCCAAACAGTTACTTTGGGAAAACATAGTGGTGTTGCTTCACACAAAAATGGGGATTTTTGAAACCCCGAGATACCAGATTTTTTTATATTCATGACTCTGTTCAGGTGGAAGTGTGCTTCATCTGTGAACCAGATGCAGCCAACATCAAATCCTTTATTATCAATTGTTGTGATAATCTGCTTCTTAAAGTCAGCCCTTTGTCACACAGCTCATACAGGTATAACCTCATGGCTTGGTACTTGAATGGAAATGTGTAGGCTTTGTCTCACATTTTTCTACATACTGGACTGCCTCAATTAGGAGCTTTTTGCACTGTTTTGAATTTTCTCTATAACTTTCATGATAAATGTACTGTTTGTTGCATCTGTCTTTTGATCTTAGTTTTTGAGATATTTAATTTTGAAATCAGGGACTTCTTCACTGGACACCGTGCATATCGAGCAGGTATGTCTTTAGACAGCTCAGAAGCTAAGGAATCCATATGTATGTATTACATATAGTTCTGGACTGTCATTGCCAAGTATTGTATTCATTTTATATTATTAAAATAAATAAATGAAAAAAAAAACAACTGAGGTTATAATATAGAGCCTTGACTTGGTCAATATTTATCGTAAATATTTTGGTTTTTTTGACCCTGTGATAGTTTTAAGATATTAACTATTTTCTGCTGTTCAGATACAATTTTGTTTAAATGTTTCAGGAATTTGTTTGATTTTAAAAGATTTTGAATACAGTAATGGAAAATCCTAGAATACAAAAAATGATCTGCTTGCATTATGAATTGCCCACACTTTTATTTATTGTGTCCCTGCCTCCTACTTAATACTTGGACTTACTCACATTTCAACTTTATTCAGTACACCAATGTATAACTTCATTACAATGTTGATCTGATACATTTAGTTACTTGAAATAACTTGCAAGATGTACCATAGCGCTTTAAAAAATTTTGGAATATGCCCAAATTCTCAAATTATGCATTATATTTTTTGTTTATTACCTTGTAATGCACTGTGACAACCCTATGATCTTTTTCTTGTTTATTTTTCGCAAAGACAGATTAGATAAACCAGCGGATCCCATTAGCACCGGTGATACAATTACACTACATTATGTTGTGTCTTTTTTTTTTTTTTTTTTTTTTTTTTTTTTTTTTTTTTTTTTTGTAGCAATACAATTGGGTACACTGTGTTTCAATGATTAATTCCATGTTAATTATGTGTTTCCTGTTATTGAGATACTGTCTTTCAGGGCACACTCTTGTAAATATTGACTGGGTGTGTATTGAACTAATACTTGACTGTAATGAGTAAGAGGAAATTGAGTTACTCAGAAAGGACTAAATATTGTGACTCTTCAGTTCCTTGTGCTGAAATTGATGTGAAAATAGTTCACAAGTGTACAATTTCACACACACACATACACACATGCAAATCCAGCTCATACACACAACTGCAGCCCTGTGTGTGAGTTGTATTTGTGTGTGTGTGTGTGTGTGTGTGTGTGTGTGTGTGTGTGTGTGAGTGCGTCTATTGTTGACAAAGGTCTTAATGGCCGCAAGCTTTAAATGAGAGAGTCTTTTTGTTGTGGCTATCTGCGACCCAGCATCTCCACTATACAGTGAGTAGCAACTTTCCTTCTCATAGTACTGTCACAAGTGTACGGTTGGATCTCGGTGTTCAACAGGCAGCATACTTTGACAGCCAATCACATTGCCATCATCTGGCACTGAAGAATTTGCTGCTGATGGCTGAGTGCATGAGTTTCCTCTCTTTCTCCCTATTCTTTCTGCTTGCCATTCCATCAAAGATTTGTGCCCAGAAATAAAAGCCATGTGGTTTCCCGCAGACAGCTAGTTCGTCAGGCACCTGATGATGGCAATGTGGTCAGTTACCGAAATAGTGTGCACATTGGGCACCAAGAGCTAGCTGGCCATACACTTGTACACTTTTTGTCACTGAATGTGTTGTTTTGTCAGCAGGAGTACATGTGCTACAATTAATGATGGTAATTTTCTGAATTAATTAGCATTGTATAACTATAGTAATCTGATAAACTTTGTAGGCAGAATTGCTTTATTTGATCTTTCAGTGCCTTCAACATATTCATTCACATTGACTTTTAGTATCTTAGACACTGTGGGTAAATATACTTGTTTAATATTTCTGCATCATATTTTAGGTGGAAAGTGCAATGATTATTACCTA
Organism: Schistocerca piceifrons; assembly: GCF_021461385.2. NCBI lineage: Eukaryota > Metazoa > Arthropoda > Insecta > Orthoptera > Acrididae > Schistocerca > Schistocerca piceifrons. The sequence continues at coordinate 269,602,767 of NC_060140.1, read as the reverse complement.
AAAGGCTGTTGCCAGAAGGACTGTGCACTTTGTGACATCATTACAGTGGAGTATAATTTCTGTAAGTATTTGTTCAAATTTTTGTTTACAGATAGTCAAATTCAAATTTCCTGTTCATCATTCTAGACCCTTGAAAAATCCATTCTTTCATTCACATGTCATGTTCTGTGAGTCCAGTCATGAAGGAGAGCCTTCAGTCTTACTGAAAGAATCTAATTGTACATTGAAAGGCAGAAGCACACATTACAAACTGGTCCTGGGAACTATACTAACAACATTTTAACAACTAATGATAGTCTACTCACATTGTAATTACAGACTGCTTTTTAATGTACCGTAAACTAGTACATAAAAAGAAAAGCAGCTGCTCTGAAATAAAAAAAGGCTGGCCGCTATTCATCCTTTTACATTCCTGGGTCCAAAATATTCATAGAAAAGTAAAAAAGGAGTTGTTAATAAAGTATTCTTTTACTTCATTTATGAATATCTGGGGATTTACAGTTATCTGTTTGATGTCTGCTAGAAACCTGTCAGACTTTTGCACCAGAATATAACATTCCATTCTGAGTTCTAAACAGTAGTGCTAATATATTTTTGTCACCTTGTCCAAAGCTGATTGTTTTCGCCAAAGCTAAGCCAGTGCTACATTCTTCATCATACTGATGAATGGAGGTGACACTTAGGGGAAAGCCATATTCAGTGAGAAGAAGAGATGGTAACAATAAAATGATGGAAAAAAGAAATTGCAACACCAAAAAGTAATTAACATAGAATAACTTTGCAAAGGTAACATATTTAGTTATTAATATTGCAAGATCACCGGTTAATGTAAATGCGAGACAAGCCACAGAAAATGTCAAATTGTGGTAGATTAATGTGATGTGCGTACTGTAAGACCTTCAGTACACACACCATCAGATTATTTGGCTTGTCGCTCTAACGAAGTAGGCGAGTGTCAGCAATATGTCTCGTGGTCTTATTGTGGCATGTTTATCTTCTGTCATTAGGTCAGATGATAGAAATGCCACTTGCACGCTTAGAGTAGCAGATTGACGGTGACCAACTTTAAACAGAACTTGATTAATTTTCACACACATTTATTAAAATAATAAAAAGAGTAGACATTACGTAACTTGACAATTGACAATCTGAAGTTCCTTTGGTCTTGGTATGTGAATCTTATTCTCACATATCTCTGATACTTGACAAAGTGTCTATTCATTTATCTTCATGGCTCTGTACAGGAATATGGTAATCTTATTAGGCGCAGACTGAAACTTGACTATAGACTAATGCAGACTGACTAGTCGGAGGTCTGCACACTCATTATAATACCTCGCGCGTTCAGGTATCACTGTACGAGTGTGATCCACGAATAGAAAAGGTCCTACATTAGCAGCAATCTCATTGGCTGCGTTACATATTAATACGCGGATCTGCAGAAGCAGAATTTGGTCCGTCTCTAAGACAGCGCCACCTCGTAGTGCGGAGACGGACGAGCGCTGGGCCTGCGCTGTTGTGCTTAGCGGGGCGCGCTCTAGTTGGAAAGTTGTGTACGCGCTGACTACGCGGAACTATGTACACAACAATGAATAAATACTGTAACTGCCAGAATGTTGAATGCAAGCACACAAAAATGCATGGATTCTGTTGTACGAGAGCTGGATGTCATTTTGTGGGATGGAGTTCTATGACTGTTGCACTTGGTCAGTCAGTGCAGGGGCATTTATGCTGTTTGTGGATTATCCTGGAGTTGTCATTCAATAATGTGCCATATGTGCTTGATTGGAGACAGATCTAATGATCAAGCAGGCCAAGGCAACATGTCACACTCTGTAGAGCGTGTTGTGTTACAACAGCAGTATGGGGGAAAGTGTCATCCTGTTGGAAAACACTTCTGGAATGCTGTTCATGAATGGCAGCACAGCTGGTCAAATTACCAGATTGACATATAAATTTGCAGTCATGGTGCATGGGATAACCATGAGAGTACTCCTCTTGTCATATGAAACCGCACCCCTTAACTCCAAGTATAGACCCAATGTGTCTTAGCATGCAGACAGGTTGGCTGCAGGCCTTGAGCTGGCCTCCTCCTAACACAACACATGGGCATCACTGCCACTGAGGCAGAATGAGCTTTAATCAGAAAACACAACAGACCTCCACCCTCCTCTCCAACGAGCTCTCACTTGACACCACTGAAGTCACAATTGGTGGTGGTTTGGGTTCAGTGAAATGAACACTACAGGGTGTCTGGCTCAGTGCTGTCCCTGTGTCCAAATAGTCACAGAAAAGTATAAAAAGAGTGGTCAGTAAAGCATACTTTTACTTTATTTATGAATATCTGGAGACATTCAATCAATTTGATATCTGCAAATAATCTTCAAAGACTTTTGCACAATAATATAAAACTCCATTCAGAGCTCTAGACAGTAGATGCTAACATGATCTCCCACCTTGTCAAAAGCTGACAGTTTTCATCAAAGCTAAGCCAGTGCTACATTCTTCATCATACTGATGGAGGATTAAACTCTCAGGAAATGAAGATGACACTGAGGGGAAGTCCATATTCAATGAGAAGAAGAGATGCCCATTGCTTCCACAAGACTAACAAAAAGCATTTGTAAGGAATGGGAAATGTCTGGATGCCTGGATGTCTTTTGACTGATTTGGTGGTGCCTGCCATGCCTTCTTCTCCTATGCCAACCTCTTCATCTCACAGTAGCACTTGCACCCAATGTATTCAATTATTTGTTGGATATATTCCAATCTCCATCTTCCCCTATAGTTTTTAATCTCTACAGCATAGTTATTCTCAGATGTCTTTACACACTTCCTTTTATTTTATTTATTTATTTAGCATCCATGTCATCTTACAAATGATATTGGACTTTTCATACATAGAAATTAGCGGTATATATAATATACAAAATGAAATTGTCTGCAATTGGATTTGTCATAAACAGAAATTAAAATATAGAATGTACAAAATGAAATTGTCTATAATAAATGACAGCAAACTTACAGTTTCTTTCCATATAAATGGTTTATAGTAATTTGTTTCTCAGTAACAATATATAACTAGTAGTGTAGATGGTAAAGTATAATAAAAGCTGGTTGTTGTTTTACACATGTTCCATTCCTCTCTGATTCTCCAGAGAACATCCTCATTTTTCATCCTCTCAGACCACTTGATTTTCAACATCCATCTTTAATAACACATCTCAGACTCTTTGATTATCTTCTTTTTCAGTTTCCCCACATTTCATGATTAAATACCTGCCAATGCTGTGCTCAAGGCATATATTCTTACACTTCTCTTCCTCAAGTGAAGGCTTGTGTTCGGTAGTACCAGAATTTTTTTAGCAAATAATACTCTATATGTGGTAGTCTACCTCTTTCATATACCAGATATAATATTGGTTAATACAGAGTGATCATGGAAGACCTCAAGCTCTTAACCACTTTTGGTTTGATCACTAAAAGGCAAAATCGATGTCCAACTGTGCCTAAAGATTTAAAAAAAGAAATGGAATTTTGCATTACCTACTTAATAGTGGTAATTCATGTCACAAATACAAATCACTATGAGTAATAATAAACATTCACCATATTGCAGTATAATGGACTTAAAAAAGAATTGAAAGAAGGCATCTCAGCTATGAATGTGAATTATTTATCAGTTGACACATTAAGAGGTTGTCAGGAACATAAATACAATTGAAATTGTTACTAAACTTTCAGAAAATGTCCTTCCTCTGAACTGACGAACTGACTGACTGTCAAATAGTCGCACACACATACACACACACACACACACACACACACACACACACACACACACACACACACACACAAGCAGAGCTACAGTACCATTTTCAGCTACACTCTCCTGATAGTACTGTGTACGATGGCATGGGGTGTGAGGAACAAGGAGAGGGGAAATGTGGAGGAAAACCAAGCTGATGGCTAGGAATGTGTGGCAGCAAGAGTATGGAATAGGAACTAATGAGCCCTCCATGGCGCAGTAGTTAGGGAAGTTATCTGTGGATTGCAGTGTAGGGGAAGAGTGGGTTAGGAAGGGGGAGAGTAGGAAACAGGACAGAAGAAGAGAAATACCATCAAGAAAACAGGACTGCAGGGTTAAAGGATGTGTTGTAATGATAATTCTCATTTAAGTATTTCAGAGAAGTTAGTTTCAAGGGGGAGAATCCAGATGGTATGGGCTGTGAAGCATGTATTACAGCAGACCATGTTTTTTACTCAGAGCCATGTACTACCACTAGATGGCCAACCACTTCTCTGGTTCATGTTTGTCTTGTAATCTTCATGATCTGTGCTCAGGAACAAGGCACACTATACTCTTTCCACTGCAGTCTCAATATCTTCTCTCATAGCCATTTCAATTGCCTTCTTCACCTAAATATGCCCCATTACTGAACATTGACCTCCACCTTTTTGCTAGCTGAACGAAACTTCCTTCCAAGTAAAGCACCATCTGCCAAAAACATTACCTCTCCTCTTCAGTTGCTGTCTTCCCTTCTGTACTGTAAGACCTCTGCCATATAGACTATACTTTGTTCATCATAAGTTAAACCCTTAGTGTAAACGAATGTACACTCAGTGATTAGTTCTTAGCCATGGTGCGCATCCACTAGGTTGCATAATGTCACTGGAAATAAATCTTACTTATGTGGTAGACGTTTTGTTGTTATTACAGCATGAATGATACATTCAGGCATATTAAAGCATTGAGATTCTTCAGTGTTTTTGCTATTCACCATGCTACCTGTAGACAACACATATGCAGTGACAAGAGTTCCCTTGTCCAGTATGCTGAAGTTCTTTCTAAGGCCTATACAGACAGGCACTATCCTTCAGATCTTGTCCACAAACAGATCTCCAGTGTCATATTCACACATGCACCTAATTCTTTAACTACTCACATTAACAAGCTGGAAAGGAACACCTCTTCATTAATAAATATAACCCTGGACTGGAATGACTGTACTACATCCTTTACCACAGCTTTGACTAACTATTATTGCTCCTGGAAATGAGAAACATCCTATCTATAATCCTCCCCACCTCTCACAAAATGATATTCCACCACTTATCCAATCTCCAAACTATCCTCATCCATTTTATGCCATAATTCCTCCCACTCCCATGACATGTGGTTTATATCCCTGTGGAAAATCCAAGTACAAGAGTTATCTTATGCATCCATGCAGCAAATCCCATTCCAGTCCCATGACAGTCACAACCTATTCTGTCAGAGACAGGGGCACTTGTGAAACCAGCCATGTAGTATACCAATTGGAACTTCAACACCTACATATACTGTGTTAGAACATAATGAAATATCGTAAAGAAAATAGCCTATTGACACATAACAGCATGGAATCAGAAAATATCATTCTTGTGCAAGATAACTGGCTCTTTATTTACACAAAGTAACAAGCTCTATTGACAGGGGTCTCAAGTTGATTCCATGTTTATAAATTTCCAGAAGGCTTTTGATACTGTTCCTCACAAGCAGCTTCTAATCAAATTGCATTCCTATAGAGTATCATCTCAGTTGTGTGACTGGATTCATAATTTCCTGTCAAAGAGGTCATAGCTCATAGTAATTATTAGGAACTCATCCAGTGAAACAGAAGTGATATCTGGAATTCCCCAAGTGAGTTCTATAGGTCCTTTGCTTTTCTTAATCCATATAAATGATTTAGGAAACAATCTGAGCAGCTCTCATACATTGTTTACAGAAGTTGTTGTCATTACTGTCTAGATGTGTTGGGGCTTACGGGCACTCAACATCGAGGTCATCAGCGCCTTACTGTCTAGAAAAGTTATCAGAAGATCAAAATGAGTTGCAAAATGATTTATACTAGATATCTGTATGGTGCAAAAGTGACAATTGGTCCAAGTAATAAAAAGTGAGAAGTCCTCCATATGAGCACTAACAAAAGATCCATTAAATTTCAGTTAACAATAAACCACATTAATTTAAAGGTTGTCAATTCAACAAAATAGGTAGGGATTACAATTATGAACAATGTAAATTGGAAACCTTATGTAGAATGCAGTGGAGAAGATGAACCAAAGACTGTGTTTTGTTGGCAGAATCTTATAAGACACAAGAAACCTACTAAGACAATGTCTACACTGTACTTGTCCATCCTCTTCAAGAGTATTTATGTTTGGTCCTTACCAGAGAGGATTAACAGAGGACATAGAAAAAGTTGACATCTTTTGTTTTATTGCGAAACAGGGGAGAGAGTGTCACAGATATGATATGTGAGTTGGGTTGGCAATTATTAAAACAAAGGTACTTTTTTGCTGTGAGATTTTTTCACATTGTTTCAATCATCAATTTTCTCTTTCAAATGCACAAATATTTCGTTGACTCGTACCAAAATAGAGAGAAATGACCATCGTAATAAAATAAGAGAAATCAGAGCTCAAACAGAATGATTTACATGTTCATTTTTCCCACATCCTATTTGACAACAGAGTCATCAAGAAATAGTGCGAAATTGTCTCTATGAACATCTTCCCAGCACTTAGGTGTGAACTCCAGAGTAGTCCTATAAATGTAGGTGCAGATACTGTAGCAAAGAACAAAGCTGACCACCTGGTGGTGGCAGAAAAACATACTCTGAATACAATAGGTTGATATATTTTGACTAAAGTTCAGTCTTGATCACATCATGTATGTTTTAATACATGATGTGATCAAGACTGAACTTTAGTCAAAATATAACAATTAATTGATCACTGCTTTCCAAAAATGTTTACCAAAATTGTACAATAGGTTGACTTAAGTTGCTGCTTCACAAACCTTTCCATCTGGATCCTTCCACCCATCTCCCCCCCCCCTCCCCCTCCCCCTCCCCAACCCAAAACTTCCCTACACGCCCTCCTCCACACCCAACATCTGCTTCCCTGAATTACATAGATGGTGCCGGACAGTGTTTGAAAAGAAAACTCAACAACAATTTAAATTTGTTCAATATCTCAGTTATAAGATAGTGGTTACCTTTGTCTTCTGTTATTTGTAATCTACCTAAGACTTTTAAATATCAAATTAGTTCTTTTTATGGGCTTACCTATAGCTTAGCATAGCCACCATGCAGTAGTTGTTAAGTTACACTGTATACCACACAGGATTTTCCAATATATTTAATACACACCATATAGCTCAACGTGTAATATTGTGGCTCATGATTTTCAGCCAAGCAAACAAGATGCTGATGCTGATCTTGATTAAAAATACTGTGGATTAACTGAAGTGTTTGATTCTGCTTTGCTATCTGACATTGCAACTATCACCTTCCTACCTAATCTAGACATCAGGCATGCTACAGATCAGTATTTCACCACATCTAAGATTTTGTATTCACAACCGAAATGTCACCTTCCAATGTAATTCAGACCTTGGACTGAGCTACATATCAGTCATGTCACCGTGATCTGTATTCCAGAAAATAATACAGACATAAAAAAATTGCTGGCAAATTAGTAAATTTTTAGCATAGGTATCATATACATTATAAATACTACCTTGTTAACCTATAGTTTCGTGTAACTGCTAACATAAGAATTCAGTGTTACACACACAAACAAAGATCAATGTTATTTAAAAATTCATTTTGAAGACACATGGATTTGTGAACATGTTTAATTAATACCAAAAGGCTTTGGAGAATGGAGTCACTTTGCATAAATTATTTTCAGTTCTGAATTCCCTTTCTCCTGTCATGCTCTAATCAAAGTTATGCATTACTGGGAATGTAGGTAATAAAGGGTTACTTATAGATGTAATTAGCTGAACAGATATTGCTGAAACAGTGTGAGCAATGTTCTTGAAATTGTGTAATAAAGCTGCCACTAACAAACATTGCCTCTTTTCATGATCTTGATTACAGCTTGCCTATGATCCATCATCCTATACTAATTTCTCAAGTGAACCAGTTTACTAGTTAAGTCTTAATATCTGTTCTGTGAATAATATTCTAAATTTCACTTTGGCCACAGCCCAATGGTTTTTATCTCATCTGTTGTCTCGTCAGTACCATGTCTTTTTCCCTTTTTGCACATGTTAAATGGCAATACCTATTTCCTATGACTCTTTCAGGAATATATTTATTTTTAGACACCATTACCTTCACTTCCATTACATTTGGTGTATTTGTAGAAATCCTCGTTATTACTTCACTATTCATCTTTATGGTGCCATCCAACTTCTTTACTGATCAGATACCATGCTTTCAATCATCACTGTTTCACTAGTTTAATGATGTTCTCTGTTGCTTCCTATTTTTTTCTTATAGCATACATTTGGAAATATATAACTGGGACAAGGTATGAAGTTAAAATAATGTAGAACTACTTTGTTGATCCATCTTAATTTGTAGAACAGTATAAAACAAGTTGTGTGTAATAGTTACCTCATGCCTTCATTGAATTCTGTGCCTCAGGTGTGCACTCTCAGGAACTTTTTCTTAAACTCCGTATCAATGTTTGACACCAGTAGGTCTATTTTATTAATAAATCCTTTCTTAAGCTGTGGCATATTACTTGTGCTGTCTTCTTTACATCAACAATTTGTTAAAACCTACTGTGGCTGATGCATGCTTTAGTTGATGATGATTGCCAGGGTGAACTTAAGAACACTTTATTCATAGCACAAGTTCATGCTAAATTTGGTTCAACAAGCAACTTAAAGATTTCGTTCAGCAAACACCTGAAAGATCATTCATGATCACATAAGAAAACAGAAACAAAGCCCACTGGTTTGATACAAATTCCATAGTGAACCATCATCCCATGTGGCTGTAGGAGCGATGTCTGTAGTGTCACACTGTGTGGTATACTGTGAAGCAGTGCGGAGAAGGTATACTGTAGGACAGGGCATCTGGGTTGGTCTCGACAGGTTCCATTTTATGGGTCACAAGTTATGGCCGGCTCTTGATCCGGAACTGAGTGAGCAATTGAATGCTGCTGCTGGAAGTTGTGCTCCACCTTAAGTATCCAGCAGGCAGAAGTATGTTTACATCTGCATGATGTGCAGATAGAACTATCAGTTCCATAACATGTGATGCCCTTGTGGTATTTGTAACGAAGGAGACGCCTGCGAGCCAAGGATAGGCAACCCGTAAGGCGAAGACAATGTGCTGGAAGTGTGACATAGTTGGTGTACAGCTGATATTCAGTACCAGCCTGTATAATCTTACTTCCTAGCTAGGTGAGTTACTACTGCATCATTTTCCATTTTGATGTTATGCAAGTTGTTCCTCTCCTTTCTTCTATCCAGCATCACATACATATCTTTCGTTTACCTTCAATTCACCTAAAAGTATGCTGTTCATTCCATTCAGCAGGCCTCCTAAGTCTTTCTTACTGTTGGACAAAATGGCTATGTCAGTTTCGAATGTTAGTATCGATATCTTTCCTCTTTGCATTTTTATTTCTGTGCAAGTTAGGGAACAGTAATGATAAGTTGCAAGGCTCACTCACCATTCTTAACACATATATCATCTCTTGTGTACTTTGGTAGTTGATATTTATCTGTCATCAGTGGCATGTTATGTTCTTTGGCTTTCATTCCTGTTAATAAAGCAGCTTCATTTGTTTATTGTGAATATGGATATCCATATGCATAATGTACTTGTTGATTGGATTATTAGAATATCAGAAGAATGGAATTGGTTATCAGTGCCCTTTGTTGTTCTTATAGAACTTATAGTGAGGAACTTGGTCAACCAGATTCTCCATTTCAATTAATATCAGTGATTCCCAAATTAACAGCAGATAAAATATACATATTTAAAGCCATGGTGTGTGTCCTGTCACAGAGTAACTGAACTGCTGCTCAGCTTTTTACATGGATATAATGAGTACTTATTTTCCTGTTGTGTGGATGATGAGAGCATAGTAATGGTAACTACAGTGTTTCATAGCATATATACTAATGCAATAAAGTTAATGGCAGTCGCTTGCATTTCTGGAGTATTATAGAGCAGACACTTGCTGAAAGAGTACTATGCGATTTGCAGAACAGTTTGTTAGCATTATATATGGACTTTCAGCCATATATATTCTACAAAATAGGTGTTTTCTTTTTCTTTGTAGCTCAAACATTATTTGTATTAATTGTTTTATTTCAGACTTCATCATTGATACCTTCCTCCAGGCAGCCCTGTAGTTTCAACCTGGTGAATGTTGTAGAAGATGAGTGAGGTTAAATTTAAAGATCAGATTCTGGAAGCTATTGGAACACTTAGGCGCCGAAAAGCTCGTCCAGACAAGGATAGAATTAGGAGGTACTTGTTTCGTCACTTTGGCATTGCTGGTAGAGAGACAGATGCAGCATTAGAACAACTTGTGAAACAACGCCTGGTAATTCCAGTGGAATACAAAGGTGCAACTAGTTATAGAGATCCACAGCGTTGGTCAAAATTTCAGTGGTACAGGAGTGCTGTTGTGCTAAAAGGAGTAGAGGACAGAAAAGTTTTTATTACAAAAGTACATCATGCTATTCTAGATGTTTTTGATGAGCTCTTATTAAATCATCCTGAATATTTCGATTATGGTATTCCAGAGGAGGAGTTTAGGAAATACGTAAATAATTTTAAAGATGTGAGAAAAATGTTTGGGGTAGATACCTTGTTAAGAAATGGTATTGAATCAGGATTATTAATGAAGCTTCAAAGCGGTAACTACTCTTTAGCACTTGATGATGTGTCTGCTATTACAGATCCTCCTGTGGCATCTGAAAAAGAAGATAAGACACCTGAAAAACATAGTGAATCTGTGTCCCAAGATATTTTTAAGCCAAGTTGCAGCAATTACAAAGAAAATGCACCAAGACCTACTACAGAAGTGTTAGAACCAAGAATTATTGTAGAAGAAAAGAACACATCACATGCAAAAATATCTTCAGAAAATAATGAACAAAAGTTATTTTCTGATCTAGACATAAGTGTAGCATCAAGGCGTGAGCCCAGGAAAAGAAAAATTAAGAAGGTATTTGATCCTTCCGTTATAAGTTCACCAGCCACTAAAAATACTCGTTTGTCTGCAGGTAACATCTCCAGTGCAGGTAATACAGTAGTGAAATTGTTGTGTGTCTTATGTAGTTGTGATACATTGGAAAAACTTATAAAATGCCGTGTCTGTTCAGAGTATTTTCACCGTTCTTGTGTTTTGGCAAAGTATGGTTTGAATGTCATGCTGTCTTATTGGACATGTTTATTCTGCAGAAGTTGTGCAGTTTGTTTTAAGGCAGTTGATAGTGCAAAAATGCTAATCTGTACAAAATGTAATAAAGTGTTCCATAATACTTGTCAGATTCCAAAGCTAACAGAGAAACTATCTAATAAAACTTGGGTATGTTCATGTTGTCGAGAGGAAGGGGGAGCTCAGCCATTAAGTTCCACAACCCCAAAAAAGAATACAGTAGATTTTGCATCAGAGGGGACTCTTGTTAACAGTATTAATAATTTTTCAGAACAAAAATCGCCTTTTGTGAATACCTTAAAACAAAATGCACCTTCAGACAGGCCCTCCGAACAAAACACACCATCCAAACAGGGTTGTACTCAAAAATCATCTTTTAAAAGGGTGCCAACTCAGAAGATACTTCCCAGAACACCTTCAGGTCAGAAAACCTCTAAATTATCTGTAGATCAAAAAGTAGCACTGAAGAAAAGTCTAGAACAGAAAACAACTGTTTTTAAGGCATCTGATCAAAAGAGACCTTTGAAGAAAGTATCTGAGCAGCATACTGCTCCAGATTCTACTGGTGTTTCTGTTTTTCAAAATGAAATGTGTAAAATTATGATTCATGAGAATATACCAGATGTTTCAAGGTGGACAGTAAGACGTATTTACAATTACTTTGTTAAAAAAGGATTTGCAGCTCAGGCTTGTGTTTTTAGGGAGAATGGAATTGATGGCCCTACAGTGTTGATGCTAACACGTACTGATGTCTTATACAATTTACAAATGAAATTAGGCCCAGCCTTGAAAATATATCACCAAGTTCGTATATTACAGGCCAAAGCTGCTGGCAAATCATTTATATATTATGAATAATAAATTTGTGTACGTGATGTTACTTGCAGAAAGTAACCACCTCTGTAAAATAAAAGTGGTGTTATTTACATTCGTGCATTAGGATTCTTTTGTAAACCTTGCATCCATATCCTATACTTTTATTTTCCCTAGAAGCACTATTTCAATCATTTTCCACTTTTTTTTTATTGAGTGACTCTAGTTGCAACAACTCAAGTCATTTTATGTGAAAAGTGCTACTGATACATGCAAGCAAAGGCCTGTTATGTTTTTGTTTCAGATTATAAAGGGAATTGCTTGGGCAGTTATTACTGTGTCATTTCAGGCAACAATTGCAGTGCTGTAAGGGCAGGTGTATTTTATTTGCTTGTATATACATCTATGTATTTACTATAATGAATGCCTTGAGATACTGTTGTAAGACAGGCTATGAAAATAAAAGCAACAGCCTCTCCTCACTACATATATAATATTAATAGAAGACAATATGAAATACAGTATGATGGCTTACTTATATATAAAATTGACCAAGGAAACTAAGGTATTAATTCAAAAAGCAAGTTAAAAATCTTTTGTATATGGCATTAATACTGGTGTCATTTTGAAGGTTAGTGTACAGAGATGTCATGAGTAATTTAAATAGTGACATCCACATTAATTTGGAAGTGGATTAACTACCAAATGATTTCATCATAATGTTCATTGCTTCAATGTTATTTTTTTTTTTTTTTATGTCATCTATGAACCAGTCGTAGCAGAAGCCTCAACTTCATCAGACGTAAAAAGTGGGGTTCATATTAATACAGTTGTTAAGTAATTAAACTGAGATGATGATTTCAAAGCATTTGTGTGCCATTAAAAAAAACTTCAGTCGAGATGTATATAAACCAATAACAGTGCCATGATGCTGTGCACTGAACCTACAAGATCAGAAAATAGTTTAAGGGGTTTGGATCATAATATGATATTTCAACTCAAGGTTATGATACTGTGTAGAAAATTAAACTTACTGTGGATGTGGGAGGGAGTGGTGGCAGGTGCATGGATTGGGGATGTGGTACATGATGAAAGTGACATAGAGGCATTGATTAGGAGAAAGTGAACAAGACTGAGGAAGGAGAAACTGTTGGGTAGATGGTGCGGGTACAGTGGGTTAATGGAGGTTGAAGTCAGGAGGAAGGTTACAGGAGTGAAGGATGTGTCGTAAGAATAATTCCCATCAGTGTAGCTCAGAACAGCTGGTGGTGGAGGTAAGGATCTAGATTGTCTGAGTTGTGAAGTCAGGAGGAAGGTTACAGGAGTGAAGGATGTGTTGTAAGAATTATTCCCATCAGTGTAGTTCAGAACAGCTGGTGATGGAGGTAAGGATCTAGACTGTCTGAGTTGTGAAGTCAGGAGGAAGGTTACAGGAGTGAAGGATGTGTTGTAAGAATGATTCCCATCAGTGTAGTTTAGAACAGCTGGTGGTGGAGGTAAGGATCTAGATTGTCTGAGTTGTGAAGTCAGGAGGAAGGTTACAGGAGTGAAGGATGTGTTGTAAGAATAATTCCCGTCAGTGTAGTTCAGAACAGCTGGTGGTGGAGGTAAGGATCTAGATTGTCTGAGTTGTGAAGTAGCCTTTGGACTCAAATATATTGTGCTCAGGTGCATATTGTGCCACCGGATGGTCAATTTTGTTCTTGGCTAAGGCTTGGTGGTAGACATCCACTGTAGTGGACAGCTGATTGATTGTCATATTTACATAAAAAGCTGTGCAGTGATCACAACAGGGTTGGTATATAAATGGATGCTTTCACATGTGTCCATGCCTCTGATGAGATGAGCTAAGCCTTTGACAGGACTGTAATAGGAACTGCTGGGTGAGTGGATGCAGCAAGTCTTCCTCCTGGATCTTCGATGGCAGTATGACCCCTGTGGCAAGGGCTTGGGAATGGAAGTGGCATAGAGCTGGATTAGGATGTTTTGTAGGTTTGGTAGGTGATTGAATGCCACTTTAAGAGGGATGGGATTGTGGGTAGTCATCCCTCATTTCTGGGTATGATCTTAGATAAGCAAAGCCTTGGCAAAGAACGTGATGCGGTTGTTCCAGTCCATAGTGACACTGGGTGGTGGGGGTGCACTCATTTGTACCTGATTGTTGGGGATGGTGGGAGGATTGGGGGTGTGTGAGGATGTGGCAGGGGAAATACATTTGTGGACTACGTTTAGGGGTAATGCCTGTCTGTGAAATTCTTGTCACAGCATCCCTGGGTGGCTAGGATGTATGGGGAGCAAGCTTTTGGTGTAGAAGGGATGACAGCTGTCAAAAAGGGGGTACTGTTGGTTTTTGGAGGGTTTAGTTTGTTCATAGGTGTGGACGGAGTCATCAGAGGTCAATGTCCAGGAAAGTGGTACTTTGGGTTCTGGGGACCTGGTAAAATGGCTTGGAGGGAAGGTGTTGGGGTTGTGGAGAAATGAGGTTAGGGTGTCTAGGCCCTGAGTCCATATCATCATCACTGAGATCATGACTGAACCTGAACCAGACAAGAGATTTGGGGTTTTGGAAGGCTAGTAGGAAGGTTTCCTCTAGATGCCTCATAAAAAGGTTAACATAGTAGGGTGCCATGCAGGTATTCATGGCTGTGCTGCAGATTTGTTTAAATATCTTCCCACAAAGGAGAAATAATTGCATATGAGGATATATTCGATAAGGTGTATGAGGAATAAGGTAGTGCGTTTGGAATCTGAAGGCTGTTGGCAGAGGTAGTTTTCGATTGTGTCAAGCCATGGGCATGAGGGATGTTGGTGTAAAGGAGGTGGCATCAACATTGATGAGTAAGGATCCAGGAGGTAATTGGATATGCTTGGTGAAGGAAGTGATTAGTATCACTGATGTGAGAGGCCAGGCTCTGGGCCATTTGTTCGAGGTGTTGATCAACTAGAGCAGAAATTCTTTCAGTAGGAGCACAATAACCAGCTATGCTGGGATGTCCAGAATTGCTGGATTTTGGGGAGCATGTAGAAGGTGGGCATGCAAAGTGTTCTTGGAATGAGTAGGGAGATGTGTTCAGCAAAGAGATTTTGGAATGGGCTATGGAATTGATGTTACCGTATTTACTCGAATCTAAGCCGCACTCAAATCTAAGCCGCACATGAAAAATGAGACTCAAAATCAAGGAAAAAAAATTTTCCCGAATCTAAGCCGCACCTGAAATTTGAGACTCGAAATTCAAGGGGAGAGAAAAGTTTTAGGCCGCACCTCCAAATCGAAACAAAGTTGGTCCATTTTAGTAAGAGCCACAATTTAGGTCGAATGAATGACGATACAGCTACAGCAGTTTGGTTCGAGTGGTAAGCTTAGCAGTTAAGATTTACCAGGTAGCCATTGCTATGCGTCAGATGCTCTGTCCGTATTTATACGAGTACCCTTCCTTTTTCACGTGCTTCGTCTGGTTTGAATTGATTGCTTATTTTTCTTTGATCTCATAAGTGCCAATCTCTTTGTTATAGGTGTTAACGTCACTCTAAGTTGAAAATGCATTACTGTACTGTGTCATGCATTGTTTGCCACATTCCGATAATGAGTGTTTACGGCCTGTCGCCGCTCGTGGCTTGGCTTGCTTTTGTGCGCGCTACCGCCGCTTACAATGTAAAAAAAAAAAAGAGAGAGAGGAATTGACTCATTAGCAAAACAATGGCAAGAGACTGCTATTTGTTGTTACTTACACTGCTGCTTTCTTTGATAATGATCAACAAGAGCCAAATAACAGACTGCGTATGATAGAAGATGTTCTGAACGAGAGTTTAGCGAAAATTTTTCTCCGTTTGAAAATCTTTGCAGACGCCTCTTTAGTACATTACATTCTGCACAGAAATTAGTCATTTTAGATTTAAAAATCTAGTTAATTCCCGTGCTTCATTTCTGACTGTATCACTATTAGGCATAAGAATAATACGAATATAAACACGATATGATATGTACAGGGCTATTACAAATGATTGAAGCGATTTCATAAATTCACTGTAGCTCCATTCATTGACATATGGTCACGACACACTACAGATACGTAGAAAAACTCATGAAGTTTTGTTCGGCTGAAGCCGCACTTCAGGTTTCTGCCACCAGAGCGCTCGAGAGCACAGTGAGACAAAATGGCGACAGGAGCCGAGAAAGCGTATGTCGTGCTTGAAATGCACTCACATCAGTCAGTCATAACAGTGCAACGATACTTCAGGACGAAGTTCAACAAAGATCCACCAACTGTTAACTCCATTCGGCGATGGTATGCACAGTTTAAAGCTTCTGGATGCCTCTGTAAGGGGAAATCAACGGGTCGGCCTGCAGTGAGCGAAGAAACGGTTGAACGCGTGCGGGCAAGTTTCATGGGTAGCCCGCGGAAGTCGATGAATAAAGCAAGCAGGGAGCTAAATGTACCACAGCCGACGGTTTGGAAAAATCTTACAGAAAAGGCTAAAGCAGAAGCCTTACCGTTTACAATTGCTACAAGCCCTGAGACCCGATGACAAAGTCAAACGCTTTGAATTTTCGGCGCGGTTGCAACAGCTCATGGAAGAGGATGCGTTCAGTGCGAAACTTGTTTTCAGTGATGAAGCAACATTCTTTCTTAATGGTAAAGTGAACAGACACAATGTGCGAATCTGGGCAGTAGAGAATCCTCACGCATTCGTGCACCAAATTCGCAATTCACCAAAAGTTAACGTGTTTTGTGCAATCTCACGGTTTAAAGTTTACAGCCCCTTTTTCTTCTGCGAAAAAAACGTTACAGGACACGTGTATCTGGACATGCTGGAAAATTGGCTCATGCCACAACTGGAGACCGACAGCGCCGACTTCATCTTTCAACAGGATGGTGCTCCACTGCACTTCCATCATGATGTTCGGCATTTCTTAAACAGGAGATTGGAAAACCGATGGATCGGTCATGGTGGAGATCATGATCAGCAATTCATGTCATGGCCTCCATGCTCTCCCGACTTAACCCCATGCGATTTCTTTCTGTGGGGTTATGTGAAAGATTCACTGTTTAAACCTCCTCTACCAAGAAATGTGCCAAAACTGCGAGCTCGCATCAACGATGCTTTCGAACTCATTGATGGGGACATGCTGCGCTGAGTGTGGGAGGAACTTGATTATCGGCTTGATGTCTGCCGAATCACTAAAGGGGCACATATCGAACATTTGTGAATGCCTAAAAAAACTTTTTGAGTTTTTGAATGTGTGTGCAAAGCATTGTGAAAATATCTCAAATAATAAAGTTATTGTAGAGCTGTGAAATCGCTTCAATCATTTGTAATAACCCTGTATATTCTTCCGTGTTTGCTGTTGTCTCACTCTAGTTTCGTAGTTTATTAGGCAGACAGAATTTAAATGAGATGGCAGCAACACGAAAGAATACATGGCAAAATCTTTATATTCGTATTATTCTTATGGTGAAGAGAATACTGCATGTGATTCACAATTCATAAAAGTTCCTATTAGCAACCATCTCTTCTCACAGGTAGGAAAAAAATCAGAATGTAGAGTTGGCCATATTGACAAAAACCCCAAACAGTCTTGCCAGTCGGATTTTCGTAGTACATTGAAATGCTGCTACATTCGAAGATGAACAATACGGAATTTGTATTTACTTCATTGGATAATGTATGAAAATGCAGTGATCGAAACTCGGGGCGGAGAAAAAAGCTCATCTTCCAGCTTTTTTTTTTTTTTTTTTTTTTTTTTTTTTTTTTTTTTTTTTTTTAATTCATTTACTGACGCAGAGGTTTTGGCGCCAGTATTTATCTTTGTGCCTGCAAAGCAAGCCTGTGTAATGTGTAGCGCTACATATATTCGACGGCAGAAGTTAGTTGTGGCTTTCGAGGGTTGGATTCCCTCACTTCTTCATCGAAGACTCTCACTGCCTGGGCTACTCTCAGGGTGTATCTTCGATGTGGAAGAGCCCCACCATTTCCCTGCCGTGTCGTCTGCTCGCTGTCACTACTACTCGCTGTCCGGTCCTCCTCGCCGCCACCGCCACCGCCTGCCGGTGCTCGCCGCCGCCGCCGTTCGGTCGCTGCCTGCCGCCGCCGTCGTCGCTGCCGCCGTCTGCCACCGCCGCCTGGTCGCCACCTGCTGGTGCATGCGCCGCTGCCCTTCTCGCGCGCCACCACCGTGTCCCAACCCACCACCACTATCATTTTCACCTCTCCCTCCGCTGCTCCAACCGCCGTCACATGGAGCTCATCCTCCACCCCACTTCCCGTCCTTCCTTCTCTCCCTGTCCACCCCACACCTGTGCCACTTTCGGCTGTAACCACCCCCAACTCCCCCTCCTCTATCACTGTCGCCCCATCAACAGCTACTGACTTTCCGCCGCTCCCTGCACCGCCTCCGACGGACTCCAAGCCAGCGCAGATTTCGGCTCGACGTTCCACATCTATGTGACACCCACGCCCCCTCCCTCTGCATCATCTGCTGCTCAGGGTGGTCCTGCCCCCCGCCATCTCCCTCTGCAACCCATCCCCCAGCCCCCTCTCCACCCAGTCGTGACCACGAAACCTTCAAAGCACCCGAATGTTGACCCTTCCCCCGACATCTCCTCCAAAAAAAACCCCAATCCCCGTGACCCACCCACCCCCATGGACGCGACCCCGACCCCCGCCCCTGCCATGCTTGCCACCCACACCTTTGTCCTCTCCAATCCTGACCCTCAATTCCTTGATGCCCGCTCCCTCACCCTCGCCATCCGGAAATACTACCCCAATGCCCCCATCTCCCTTCTGATTCCTCGCAAGGACTCGGTCCTCATTAAATCCCCCAATGCTTCCTTCCACACCGATCTCCTCTCCCGCATCCCCCGTATCCAACTTGGCCAACGTCCAACCCTCACCCCCTACCACACCCCCTCTTCTCCCCGTCAGCCTCAACCTCCCCGACGTCCGCCAACCTTCACCGCTGTGATCACGAAGATTAGCCCCATGATCACGGAGGCTAAGGTGTTGGCGGAACTCAACTCCCGGCCCGACATTGAAATCCGCTCGGCCCGTCGCATCTTCAATGATGCCGGGCCGACTTTTCTCATGCGGATATTCACCGAATCCTCCTCCTCCATTGACCACCTCCTCACCGAGGGAGCCCTCATATACAATCGCCATCATAAGGTGGACCCCTCCCGTTCCCCAGTCCAATCCTACCGCTGCCAACTCTGTCTCACGTACAACGACCACGTTACCTCTGCCTGCAAGAACCCCCCTACTTGTCCCCACTGCAAAGCTTCACACTTCCTCAAGAATTGCCCCAACCTCACCTCTCACCCCTCCTGCAACACTTGCAACGAACCACATCCTACCTACTCCTCGAAGTGTAAAGCGAAACCTCCTCCAGTCACCCCTGAGCTCACCGTCCCTGACCGTTCTGTTGATGACCCCGTCCACCCCAACAACTCGCTCCACCGTCCACCTACTCCAGAGGACATCATCCGTTTCATCACCATTGTACTCCAAAACATCCACCCCTTCCAGCACTCCCACACCCTTTCCCAAATCGCCCTCGCTGCCCGTTCCATCTTCCATCTTACCACCTATGCCACATACTCCCACAACCAGGCCCACTTCACCTTCACCCCCCTCACCACCCTCGTTTAACTCTCCCCTCTCATGGTACAACAACCCTACCATATCCTGTACCACAACATTCGCTCCCTGCCCACCCACAAACTCCTCTTCTTCCACACCCTCCGTCAGCACCGCGTGGATGCCTTCGTCCTAAATGAAACCTTCCTTCAACCCCGTATCTCCATCTCCACGGCACCTTACACCCTTCACCGCACCGATAACCCGTACCCTCTGGCATGTGGCGGAGTTGCTATAGGCCACCTCAAGCACCTCCCTGTCCAGCCCCAACCTCTCTTTAACAATCCTGCCGAGCATCTCACCCTCAGCCTCTTCTTCCCCACCCTTACCATCACCTGTGCCACCATTTATGTCCGCACTCGCACCCCCATCCCGTACGATTTCCTGGCCCACATTGACCGCACCTTCCCCACCTATGTGATTGCCGCCGACCTCAATATCCACAGCCGTGATCCTGCCGACCTCCAGCGGTGGCATCAGTTTCTCACCACCCTCCAGGGAGACCTGGTTCCCCTGCCTCAGCACACCCGACCTGAATCCAACACCACTCCCGATGTGGTCCTTGCCTCTCCCAACCGCCTTGGGCGCATCACCGCAGATGTCCTTGACCTCATTGGCAGTGACCATGCTCCTGTTCTCCTCACTATCTCTAATGGTCGCCATCCCCGCAATGCTCCTCGCCCTGACGTCCCTCCTAAACTTGTCCATAATTACTCCCGTGCCAACTGGGATGCCTACCGGGACTCCATTCACACTCAGGTTGCCGGCCACGACCTTACCCTCCAATCTCCTGATGACATGTCTCGCACTGCTGCCTTCCTGCACCAGACCTTGTCTGACGCCATCGCCACCCATATCCCCACCAAAGCCATCCACCCTCACCGCTCCGCCCTGCCTCCACAGGCCGTCCTCCTCCTTCGAGGGTCCTGCCACCTCTACCGCTCTTTTCTCCACACTCGTGACCGGGATACACTTACCCGCCACCGGCAATTACAACGACACATCCGCAACCTGCTTACAGCGAAGAAACGCTGTGCCTGTCGCCAGACATGTACACAACTCAACACCACGCTCCCCATAAACTCTTCCAAGTATTGGTCTGCTTTCCACCACCTTACTGGGACCCGCCCTACCCCCCAGTACCCTCTCCTCCTTAATGACCGTCCCTTTCCTGACAACCTCAGTAAGGTCAACCACTTTGCCTCTCACCTCTCCAATGTTTTTTCCATTCCAGATGATCCCCAATCCTTGCCACCCTCTACAATGTCATCCTTGCCACTGGCTTCTATCCCGACCTGTGGAAAACCTCCCGTATCCTGATGTTCTCCAAACCCAACAAGCCTCCATCTGATGCCTCTTCCTATTGTCCTATCTGTCTCACATCGGTGTTCAGCAAGCTCTTGGAATCCATCCTTTCCCGGCGCCTCCATCGCCACCTCCACCAAAACCACCTCCTCCCCAACACCCATTGTGGCTTTCGACCTTCCTTCTCTGCTGATGACCAACTCCTCCACCTCACTCATCTCCTCTCCCTCCAGCTTAACTCCTGTCGCTCCGCCATTTTTGTCTCCCTTAACCTCGAAAAGGCCTACGACCGTGTCTGGCATCCCGGTCTCCTGTTTAAACTCCAAACCTACGCCCTTCCTATCAACTACATCCGTCTGATGGCCTCCTTCCTTTCCCACCGCCCCTCCTATGTTACCATCCATAATGCCAATTCCCACACCTTCTACCCCTCTGCAGGTGTGACCCAGGGCTCTGTCCTCTCCCCTCTCCTCTACCTCCTGTACATGGCAGATATGCCCCAACCCCCCCCCCCCCCCCTCCAGTACACCTCTTGCAATATGCTGATGACATCGCATTCCTCGCCCTCGCTCCTACCCTCCAACGGTCCCAACGCCTTCTCCAGAATCACCTTGACCTTTTTGCTGCATGGTGTAACCAGTGGCTCCTGAAAATCAATCCTTCCAAGACCCAGGCAATCATCGTAGGTCTTACCACTTGCTCCTTCCGGCTCCTGGATTTCTCCCTTACTGTCTGCGCCCATCCTGTCCGCCTCACCCCCACCCTCACCTACCTTGGCCTCACCATTGACTGTCACCTCACCTGGATCCCTCATCTCCGCACCATCCAATCCAAAGCCCACAACCGCCTCCGACTCCTCAAACTCCTCTCTGGCCGGATATGGGGGTTGCACCCCTCTACCATCCTCCACACCTACAAATCCTTAATCCATCCCATCCTCTGTTATGCCAGTCCTGCCTGGATTTCTGCCCCCCCCCCCCCATATTCTATAAGTCCCTCCAGATCCTTGAGCGTCATGCACTCCGCCTCGCCTTCCGTATACGCCTCCCATCCCCCACGCGGATCCTCTATAAACTCATTCCTTTCCCCCATCTGCTCCTCTTCCTCGAACATATCCGCATCCTCTACACCTCCTGCCGCCTTGAACCCTCTCACCCCCTGGTTGCTCCTCTCCTCTCCCATCCCCGCCCCTTGCCATGTCTTCACTGTTGTATCCCCCCTACCCTCCATCTCTACACCCTACATCTCCTTTCCCAAGGTGGCTTCCATCAACTCCCCCTCCCGGATGGTGCCCTCTCTCCCTCCATTTATCCCTCCTATCAACTCTGATCCTCACCCTCCTCCTTTCCTCCATCCTTTCCCTGGGCTCCCTCTTCCTCCCCCCTTCCATCCTGTGTTTTCTCCCCGCCTACCCTCTCCCTATCTGCTTTCTCCCCCCCCCCCCCCCCCCGAGTCCTTTTGTACTCCCCTCCTCTGCCTTCCCCACTCCCTGGCACGTCTGCTCAGCACCCCCCACCCCTCTTATGGATCCTCCTCTTCCATTGGCTCCTTTCCCCCCTCCCACTTCACTTTTCCACTCCTTCCCCCTCTTTTTTTCCCGTCATCTGACCAGTTTCCCCCACCTGCTCTCGGGTGTGGTATGTCATATTTATGCCAACTTTTTAGTGCAGTGTTTAAGTGAGTGTTCAGTGTTGTGCGTCTTTCCACAGTGTTGCGAACAGAAATCATGCTGTCGTTGGGTGTGCATTTTATATCTCTTGCAAACAGAACCCAGACTGCCGCCGTGTTTTTTAATTGTCTGTCTATTATTTTTCTGCTTCCTGTGTATTTTATTAGCATCATCAACCCTGTGTTTTATGTTTTAAGCTCCAGCATTTTCTGCCATTTTACCTTTAAGTCACCGATTTTATCGCCAACTGTTATTATTTTTTTCTTATCTTCATCTTTTTAAAACAAATTCTGTAGGCTGAAGAGCGGCGTAATAAGCTGCTGCCAGCTCGCCCCCTTTAGGGGGAATCGAAACTCAATAAAGGTAAAAAAAATTTGTTGTGGCGGCACCTACCAACATTTTTCGGAACTTCTGCTTACTTTGCGCTCGATTCTAAGCCGCAGGCGGTTTTTTGGATTACAAAAACTGGAAAAAAAGTGCGGCTTAGATTCGAGTAAATACGGTATTTTGGACTTCTGGAATGTGATGACTATGGCAGAGTTTGTAGGTGCATGAGTCAGACATGTGGCAGATGTCTTCGGCCAGGATCTATTTTGTGATTATGAATGACTGTCCTTTCTTCCTTTGAGAGGTTAATGTTTTTAGGAAGGACTCAGGGTATATTGGTGACGCCAAGTTGGAGATGAGGAATTCCTGGAGGTAGTTAGGTGGGTGGGGGATGCATCACAGTTGAATGGGGTGGTATGGGCTGGTAGAGGCAAAATTCTAGGTCTTTGATGAGTTCAGCATACTTGGGAGACAAGACCTTCAGATAGAACTGAAACTCCTATAGGATTGCGGGTTCTGGTCAGAAGGGTAACAATAGTATTTTGGGCTGGTTTGGATTCTGGATTTCATTGAATGTTGGAAGAGCATTTTTGAGGATGTGGCAAATTTAAAAACGTGAGCTATACAGGCTCTGATGAGGGGTTGATGAGGATATTCACTGTCGATAGGACAGGTGTTCATGGGTGGCAATGCTCCAGGGTGGCAGTAGGATGTCAACAGGTTGGACAATTTATGGATGTGGTACCTGGAATGCTCTTCCAGGCGTTGGAGGGCATTTTGGAGCTATGATGTATATAGTTAGAATTGTACAGTAAGAATATCCTTTGGAGGGAGCAGAGGGCCTTCACAGACAGGCACTACTCCCCAAACCTAGTCCGCAAACAGATTTCCCTTGCCATATCATCGCACATTCTTAATCCTCCAACCACCGCAAGAATCAGCTGCAATGGAGCATCCTTCCTCATCACTCAGTATGACCCTTGACTGGAACAACTGAACCATATCCTTTTCCAGGGCTTTGATTATTTATTACCATGCCTGGAAATGGGGGACATCATACCCAAGATCCTTCCAAGTGATCCCCCCCCCCCCCCCCAACCTATACAACATCCTAGTTCATCCCTAGGCCACTTCCATTCGCATGACCTTGCCCCAGAGGGCACCCACCAAACACTTCCCACTCCAGTCCTCTCACAGGCAGAGGCAGGTGCAGTACCATCAATGACCACGCCATGTCACATTTCGCAGACAGCATTCATCTCACACCCGACAGGAGGCGGAACCACCACTGCTTAACAGCACAGGCATGACCACCCTAAGCCGCTTCCATGGTAACGCCAGCCAGCGTACATATGGAAAACAGCAACCTACGGACTATGGACCAGTCACATCATGCCACACCACCATGGGCTTCCTGGGAACCTGTGTACTCCTACATGCACAGACTAGTTGACAAGTGCATGCCCTGCCACGGACGGCAGTGCAAAGTCAGGCTGCAGTCTCTCAAAGTGTTGGACTCACCGCTTGTAACTATGGACATATACAGACTTGAAGTGACAGTGTTGTTTGATTGTGATAGGTAGTGTACAGTTCTGTCTTACAGTATTTATATTCAGATCTTTTGTGAAATTCAGTTGAGAGATTATATTTGTTTTTCCACTCACGCCTCAGTGTTTGTTGTTCTGCACTTTCTGGATGCAGCAGCAGAGCTATCTGTGAAAGCAGCCATTTCACAAACCTAATCCACTGCAATCACAGTACAGCTTTTTGTTGTTATGACAACCAACTAGCTGTTCGCCAGAACGAATGACCACCACCAAACTGTGGTGAAGAACAGTGTTGACCACTCAATAGTACAATACGAAGCTGAGCACAACATATTTGGGTTCAAATGTTGCATCACAACTCATGCCATCTGGATACTTCTGTCCACCACCTGCTTTTTTGAACTACACAGATGGGAGTTATCCCTGCAACATATCCTTCAATACCATGTTTCTCCTGGTCTCAATCTCTGTTAATCCACTGCCCCCACATCCTCTACCCAACAGTTGCCTCTTCCTCTGTCCTGTCATCTTCTCCCTATCCACACCCTCCACATCACCTTCATTGTGCACCCCACCGGCTCATGTACCCCTGTATCACATGCCTACCCCATGTATCTGCCTCCTCCTAGCCAGCAAATCTGCTGGCTCCCTCCAAGCCACTAGCTACCCATTCCAAACCCTCTTCCTGCCTCACTCTCCCTCTACCCACCACATCCAACCCAACCCCTACCCCACCCCAGTCCACCTGCCAAAACGCAGTCCTGGTCCTGGCACAGAGAGAGAGAGAGAGAATATATGTGTGTGTGTGTGTGTGTGTGTGTGTGTGTGTGTGTGTCCTCTAGCTCGACAAAGGATTCATTCCAAAAGCTAGCATATTTCCTTTCTCTTTTCTGCCTGCTTGACAATGAGTCAACTCCTCTGTTATTCAGTGAGTGGTCTCCTTTACTCCTAAATGATTTGTATTTATATTTTTTCCTGATATTAAAACTATAGCATTCCCTCTTTCTTGGGAATGAAGATAAATGTGGCTAGTGGAATACAGTAGAGTCTTAGGACATTTGGAATATGGTGTGTGGAGGATAGTTGTCCAGTTAAGTTCAGGATACACACAGAAACTGTATGGTAAGCAATTGTGCTTGTGTTGTCTCCGATAAGAATTTTCAGCAGCAGTCATCTATTGCTCCATTGTGGTTCAGAATTGATGAATGTAAATGATTTCAAATTTAGGAGTTTTCAGTTCATTATTTGCCTCACCCTCTCACTCTACCTCTCCTTATGGCCTGTGTCCTATTACCCTGTAATATTTTATTCTGTTTAATCAGTATGCATAGACTAAAATAATAAAACCGTCATTATTTCATGGAAACCATTAATTTGCCAATTTATTGTGCAAAATAAATTCTGAACAATCATCTAAATCCTGCAAAACATTAATAAAATGCATATAGGAAGATTTTATCATTTATGCTGACAGCAAATAATGTGTGACTTATTGAAGGTAAGTATTCACATTTAAAATTACTTTCACATTACATTTCGTCCAACATACTATTATTTCAGTTTTAACAGCCTTCTTGTATCCTTTTTGGATAAGTGAAAAACACTCAAAACCTCAGTTCATCTTATAAAGACCAGATCATGTTACACTTCAATAGAAAAGTAAATTATTTTGACTAAGAATGGTATGTAATTGAAAACGTTTTGATTTTGTACAAGAGGTCATTTACTGTGAAATTAACAAGCCCAAGTGCTTTCATGCCTTGATCTTTTGGAGTTGCAGTCACACCCACCCCGAAAGACAAAATTACTGTTTAACAATCTTATACACTACACTAATCAACCACAACATCATGACCATCTATCTAATAACCGGTGTGTCCACCTTTGACATTGATAACAGCAGCAACGCATCACGGCATGGGAGCAGTGCGGTCTTGGGAGGTTGCTGGAGGGGGTTAGCACCATACCTACACACAGAAGTCACCTAATTCCTGTAAATGACGGGGAGGGGGGCGTTGAGCTCTGATGGTATGTTCAGTCACATTCCAGAAGTGTTCAATCAGGTTCAGATCTGGCGAGTTGGGGGGCCAGCACATCAATTGGAACTCAACACTGTGTTCCTTGATCCACTCCATCTCATGCACGGCCTTGTGACATGAACATTATCTTGTAGGAAAATGTCACTGCTGTCCAGAAACATGATCATCATGAAGGGGTGTATGTGGTTTGCAACCAGTGCATGATACTCCTTGGCCATCCTGGTGCCTTCCGTGAGCTCCACTGGACCCACGGATGCCCACGTAAATGATCCCCAGAACATAATGGAGACGCTGCCACCCTGTCTCCGCCCTGCAGTACAGGTGTCGAGGAGCTGTTCCCCTAGAAGGCAATCGATTTGCACCCTCCCATTGGCACGATGAAGAAGGTATCGGGATTAATCGGGCCGTGCAATGCACTGCCACTGTGCTAATGTCTAGTGCCGAAGGTCACTTGACCATTTCAGTCGTTGTTGCCAATGTGTCGTATTAACATTGGCACGTGCGTGGGTTGTCAGCTGCAGAGGCCCGTCATTAGGAGTGTTTGGTGCACTGTGCGTTCAGACACACTTGTACGCTGCCCAGCATTAAAGTCTGATGTTAGTTCCATCACAGTTCACCACCAGGACTATGACATCTGAAATCTGTAAAGAGAGGTGGCCACCCAACCCCATGGTGTCTGGACTCGGTTTCGTGATGTGTTGAAGACACTCACCCCACACTCCTCAAACACCCAACAAGTTGCGCAGTTTCTGAAATGCGTGTGCTGAGCCTCCAGGCCATTACAATCTGCACTCTGTCAAACTCAGATTGATTGTGCACTTTCCCCATTCTACACATGGACAGCAGACTCATTGATACTACTTGCACCATGTGTGTGTGTCTTACTATTTCCTGGATGGGTTTATATCGGTAAGAGGTCAGTAGTCATAATGTTCTGGCTGATCAGCATAGTTACTTTTGTTAAAAATGTGGTGCTGTGATTTTAAAAATAATTGGAAGAAGTTACAGAATCTCAAATATAGTTGCAAAATCTTCCAAATTATCATCTGCCAGTTACAGTCTCCACCAGAAACCTCTACCTTGTGAAGTTATTGAAGAGAAATTGCAACTAATGCTACATATCAATGCAAGGGATGCTCAGAAAATTTATCTGTGTAAATTTTGTACTTTATGCTGCAGTCTGGAGTGAATGAACCTGTATCACCATTACGCAAAAAGTTTCAAGAGTGGTTCATTTTATTGCCTTATGCTAGTGCTTTAGGTAGCAGGAAATACTGAAAAAACTGCACTACTTTTTTCTCTTTGTATGGACAGGCTCCAGTTTATGAAGGGCAACATTAGTATGTTTTATTGTTCTGCTAAATTTTTGCTTGCTGTTATATATATTGTGCTTAAAAAAAGTGCCTCATATTCTTACAGAAAACCAGGAAAAAGTCCTAACAACAGTATTTTCAGAAACAAAATACTTTTTGAGGTGTGGACCATTCTGTCCTGTGAAAACCATCTGTCTTTCAACACAATTGGAGGGGCTCAATGAAGCTACAACTCATTCAGCTCTTCTCCTTAAAGAATGACAGACTCGTGCAAACATACCTTGATAGCTTTGGATTTGTTCACATGCATAATACAGAAGCTCCTGTAACATGAGCACATTGTCAATGGGCAAGGAACCCCCCCCCCCACCCCCCCACCCATGAACCATGGACCTTGCCGTTGGTGGGGAGGCTTGTGTGCCTCAGCGATACAGATGGCCATACCGTAGATGCAACCACAACGGAGGGGTATCTGTTGAGAGGCCAGACAAACGTGTGGTTCCTGAAGAGGGGCAGCAGCCTTTTCAGTAGTTGCAGGGGCAACAGTCTGGATGATTGACTGATCTGGCCTTGTAACATTAACCAAAACGGCCTTGCTGTGCTGGTACTGCGAATGGCTGAAAGCAAGGGGAAACTACAGCCGTAATTTTTCCCGAGGACATGCAGCTTTACTGTATGATTAAATGATGATGGCATCCTCTTGGGTAAAATATTCCAGAGGTAAAATAGTCCCCCATTCGGATCTCCGGGCGGGGACTACTCAGGAGGACGTCGTTATCAGGAGAAAGAAAACTGGCGTTCTACGGATCGGAGTGTGGAATGTCAGATCCCTTAATCGGGTAGGTAGGTTAGAAAATTTAAAAAGGGAAATGGATAGGTTAAAGTTAGATATAGTGGGAATTAGTGAAGTTCGGTGGCAGGAGGAACAAGACTTTTGGTCAGGTGATTACAGGGTTATAAATACAAAATCAAATAGGGGTAATGCAGGAGTACGTTTAATAATGAATAAAAAAATAGGAGTGCGGGTTAGCTACTACAAACAGCATACTGAACGCATTATTGTGGCCAAGATAGACACAAAGCCCATGCCTACTACAGTAGTACAAGTTTATATGCCAACTAGCTCTGCAGATGATGAAGAAATAGATGAAATGTATGATGAGATAAAAGAAATTATTCAGGTAGTGAAGGGAGACGAAAATTTAATAGTCATGGGTGACTGGAATTCGTCAGTAGGAAAAGGGAGAGAAGGAAACATAGTAGGTGAATATGGATTGGGGGGAAGGAATGAAAGAGGAAGCCGGCTTGTTGAATTTTGCACAGAGCATAACTTAATCATAGCTAACACTTGGTTCAAGAATCATAAAAGAAGGTTGTATACCTGGAAGAATCCTGGAGATACTAAAAGGTATCAGATAGATTATATAATGGTAAGACAGAGATTTAGGAACCAGGTTTTAAATTTTAAGACATTTCCTGGGGCAGATGTGGATTCTGATCGCAATCTATTGGTTATGAACTGCAGATTGAAACTGAAGAAACTGCAAAAGAGTGGGAATTTAAGGAGATGGGACCTGGATAAACTGAAAGAACCAGAGGTTGTAGAGGGTTTCAGGGAGAGCATAAGGGAATAATTGACAGAAATGGGGGAAAGAAATACAGTAGAAGAAGAATGGGTAGCTCTGAGGGATGAAGTAGTGAAGGCAGCAGACGATCAAGTAGGTAAAAAGACGAGGGCTAATAGAAATCCTTGGGTAACAGAAGAAATATTGAATTTAGTTGATGAAAGGAGAAAATATAAAAATGCAGTAAATGAAGCAAGCAAAAAGGAATACAAGCGTCTCAAAAATGACATCGACAGGAAGTGCAAAATGGCTAAGCAGGGATGGCTAGAAGACAAATGTAAGGATGTAGAGGCTTGTCTCACTAGGGGTAAGATAGATACTGCCTACAGGAAAATTAAAGAGACCTTTGGAGAGAAGAGAACCACTTGGATGAATATCAAGAGCTCAGATGGCAACCCAGTTCTAAGCAAAGAAGGGAAGGCAGAAAGGTGGAAGGAGTATATAGAGGGTTTATACAAGGACGATGTACTTGAGGACAATATTATGGAAATGGAAAAGGATGTAGATGAAGACGAAATGGGAGATAAGATACTGCGTGAAGAGTTTGACAGAGCACTGAAAGACCTGAGTCGAAATAAGGCCCCGGGAGTAGACAACATTCCATTAGAACTACTGATGGCCTCGGGAGAGCCAGTCATGACAAAACTCTACCATCTGGTGAGCACGATGTATGAGACAGGCGAAATACCCTCAGACTTCAAGAAGAATATAATAATTCCAATCCCAAAGAAAGCAGGTGTTGACAGATGTGAAAATTACCAAACTATCAGTTTAATAAGTCACAGCTGCAAAATACTAACGCGAATTCTTTACAGACGAATGGAAAAACTGGTAGAAGCCGACCTCGGGGAAGATCAGTTTGGATTCCGTAGAAATGTTGGAACACGTGAGGCAATACTGACCTTACGACTTATCTTAGAAGAAAGATTAAGAAAAGGCAAACCTACGTTTCTAGCATTTGTAGACTTAGAGAAAGCTTTTGACAATGTTAACTGGAATACTCTCTTTCAAATTCTAAAGGTGGCAGGGGTAAAATACAGGGAGCGAAAGGCTATTTACAATTTGTACAGAAACCAGATGGCAGTTATAAGAGTCGAGGGGCATGAAAGGGAAGCAGTGGTTGGGAAAGGAGTGAGACAGGGTTGTAGCCTCTCCCCGATGTTATTCAAACTGTATATTGAGCAAGCAGTAAAGGAAACAAAAGAAAAATTCGGAGTAGGTATTAAAATTCATGGACAAGAAGTAAAAACTTTGAGGTTCGCCAATGACATTGTAATTCTGTCAGAGACAGCAAAGGACTTGGAAGAGCAGTTGAACGGAATGGACAGTGTCTTGAAAGGAGGATATAAGATGAACATCAACAAAAGCAAAACGAGGATAATGGAATGTAGTCAAATTAAGTCGGGTGATGCTGAGGGAATTAGATTAGGAAATGAGACACTTCAAGTAGTAAAGGAGTTTTGCTATTTAGGGAGTAAAATAACTGATGATGGTCGAAGTAGAGAGGATATAAAATGTAGACTGGCAATGGCAAGGAAAGCGTTTCTCAAGAAGAGAAATTTGTTAACATCGAGTATAGATTTAAGTGTCAGGAAGTCGATTCTGAAAGTATTTGTATGGAGTGTAGCCATGTATGGAAGTGAAACATGGATGATAACTAGTTTGGACAAGAAGAGAATAGAAGCTTTCGAAATGTGGTGCTACAGAAGAATGCTGAAGATAAGGTGGGTAGATCACGTAACTAATGAGGAGGTATTGAATAGGATTGGGGAGAAGAGAAGTTTGTGGCACAACTTGACTAGAAGAAGGGATCGGTTGGTAGGACATGTTTTGAGGCATCAAGGGATCACAAATTTAGCATTGGAGGGTAAAAATCGTAGAGGGAGACCAAGAGATGAATACACTAAGCAGATTCAGAAGGATGTAGGTTGCAGTAGGTACTGGGAGATGAAGAAGCTTGCACAGGATAGAGTAGCATGGAGAGCTGCATCAAACCAGTCTCAGGACTGAAGACCACAACAACAACAACAAGGAACACACCAGTGCCTTTAAATGGCCCTATAATCAGAGAAACCCTAATCCCCTTCCCATAGACACATTTTCAGGTGCATGTTGTCAGCATATAAAACAGTTCTGGCATTGTACAGCTTGGAGCATGGAATCTTATTAGCTATGCATGTTAGAAAACTTGAAAAGGAAAACAAATAGTTTGAATTTGACTATAATGTGAATTAGTGAAGTGCGGTGGCAGCAAAAACAGGATTTATGGTCAGATGAGCACCTAGTTATCAATATAAAATTGAATTGTGGTAGTGCAAAAATATATCTAATAAGAAAACAAAATAGGAATGTGGGTAAACTGCTATGAAAAGAATCATCATAACAAGATAGGTACAAAGCATCGTCCTATCGCTGTAGTACAGTTATATGTGCCTAGATCACAAACATATTGGAAAAAATGTATCACAAAATAAAATAAATTAGCTAGTAAATTAAAAGACTAACAAACAGAGCTTTTGACCAAGCAGGCCTTCATCAGAATTAAACAACACACGCACACTCACACAAAGGCAATCTGTCCTTGGCAGCCAGTGACTGTGGTCATGTGTGTGTGAGTTGCGTGTGTGTGTGTGTGTGTGTGTGTGTGTGTGTGTGTGAGAGGGGGGGGTTTCCTGCTGAAGGCCCGTTTGACTGAAAACTTTGTTTGACAGTGTTTTTTGTGCCTTATCTGTGACTCGGCATCTCTGCTATATGGTGAGTAGCTACTATTCTTTTCATAATTTTTCATTATTCCATCTTGGATTTTCCATTGTTTGCTCCAGTAAATTAAGGGAGATGAAAATTTATTTGTGATGTGAGACTGGAATTTGATAGTATTAAAAGGAAAAACAGTAGAACACAGATTGTGGAAAGGAATCAAAAGCATAGCCACCTGGTAGAATTTTGCACATAGAACAATTTAACCATCACAACACTTGGTTTGCAGTTGTTGTGGCTCACAGTCTGAAGACTGGTTTAATCCAGCTCTCCATGGTAGTCTGCCCTGCACAATTCTCTTCATCTTTACATAACTACTGCAGCTCGTGTCCATTTGAACCTGTTTACAGTAGTCAAGCCTTTGCCTCGCTCTACAATTTTTAACACCCCACATTTATTTGCATTACCAAATTGTGGAGAGTTTCAAAGGGGTATTAGGCAGCAACTGACTGAAATAGGAAACAAATTTAGTGAAGGCAGCAGAGGAAAAACTAGGAAAAAAGACAAAGCCCTGTAGGAAGTATTTGATAACACACAAGATACTAAATGTAACTGATGAAAGGGGCAATATAAAAATGTAGCAAATGAAGCAGGCAAATGGGAACACAGGTGTGAGAGCAGCAGAAGGTACGAAGTGACAAACTGGGAATGGATAGAGGACAAATGAAAAGTTATTGAAGCATGTGTGAATATAGGGAAGGTAGATGCTACATAAGAAAAAATTCCAGAGAGCTTTGGAGGGAAGAGCAGCTGCCACAAGGACATCAAGGGCTCAAATGGCAATCAAGTGCTAAGAAAGGAAAGCAAGTATGAAAGTTGTAAGGAATATATGGAAGGGTTATATGATGTGAAAAAACATGAAGATGATATTATGGAAGGGGAAGAGGAAGTGGATGGAGATGAAATGGGGATGCAATTCTATAAGAAGAATTAGACAAAGAATCATTAAGAGGTAAGTCAAACCAAAGCATCTGGAGTAGATGACACTCCCTTAGAAACAATAAGGGCCTTGTGAGAACCAACAATGATGAAATAGTTCCAAATGATTTGCAAGATGTATGATACAATCAAAATACTTTCAGACTTTAAGAAACAATCAATCTCAATACTGGAGAAGGTAGATGTGGGCAATACCTAAACCTCATAAACCATGGTTACAAAATCCTTACATAAGGTTTCTACTGAAGGACAGCATCTGTTAATCAGTCTGGTATAGTGTATGACCTTAGGAGTGCGTCACCCTCAATGTTTGCTCATACATTGATCCTAAAGTGTATCTGATGCTTTGCTTTCATTATCAACAGAAGATTTACAGTTGCCCAAACATGATTATTATGGTGACCAGTTATTCCGCCTTACATCTACAACTACACCTACAACAACATCTATACTCCACATGCCACCATATGATGTGTGGCGGAGAGTACTTTATGTACCAGTGTCAATTCACCATTTTCCTGTTTCAGTCACATATAGTTTGCAGGAAGAACACTTGCTGGTAACCCTCTGTGTGGACTAGAACCCCTCTAATTTTACCCTGATGGCGTTTTTGTGAGATATATGTAGGAGGAAGTAATATATTGGTTGACTCTTCTAGGAACTTACTGTCTTGGAACTTTAACAGTAAACCATACCGTGATGCAGAACACTTCTGCATTGTCTGCCACTGGACTTGGCTAAGCATCTCCATGATGCTTTCGTGCTTACTAAATGGAACTGTAATGAAACATGCTGCTCTTGTTTGGATCTTCTCAATTTCCTCTATCAGTTACAGATCCTATAGTGATGAGCAACTTTTGAGTATTGGACGAATGAGTGTTTTGTGAGCTACCTCATTTGCTGATGGATTACATTTGTTGAGGATTCTTCTGTGAATCTCAGTCTGGCATTTGCCTTATTCACAATTAATTTTATGTGGTCATTCCATATCAAATAGCTCTGTAGGCATACTTCTTTATATCTTATGGAAGTAACTGCTTCCAGTGATTGTTATGCAATTTTGTAATCATACAGTTAAGGAACTATCTGTCAACATATTTGCAATATATTACATTTTGTTATGTTGTGGGTCAATTTCCACTCCCTGCACCAAGTGTAAACCTCCGTATGTCTCCCTGCATTTTACTACAATTATCTAGTGTCATTACATCTCCGTAGACAACAGCATCATCTGTGAAAGCTTCATTGAACTTTCAGTGTTATCTACTATGGCATTTTTATATTTATTGTGAAAAGTAATGGTCCTAAAACACTTCCTGGGGCACACCCAGAGTTACTTTTTCCTCTCAAGACTTCTCTTCATTGAAAGTGGCATGCTGTATTTTGTTTGCCAGAAACTCTTCAATCTAATCACACTTTGTTCATTAGGTGGCAGTGCCTAACAGTATCAAATGTCTTCCAGAAGTCAAGGTATGTGGCAATCTACTTGGGCACCTGTATTTAGTGCTTTCTGGGTCTTGTGGATAAACTGAGTGAACTGGGTTTCACACAATCATTTTTTTAGGAACCCATGTCGATTCCTACAGAGGAGAGTTTCAGTCTCCAGAAACATCATAATATACGGGCATAAAATATGCTCCAGAAGTCAACAACAGATCGACATTAGAGATATAGACCTTTAGTTTTATGTGTCTTTTTGATGCCCCTTATTGAAAATGAGAATGACCTGCACTTTTTACCAATCATTAGGAACACTTCACTCCTTTAGAGATCTATGGCGCACTTTTGCTAGAAGATGGACTTGTGTTTAGAATCGAAATGGTATCCTGTTAGGTTTGCTGTACTTTTCTCTATTGAGGAGTTTGAGTTACTTTTCTATCCATCGGTCATTTATTTCAATATCTGTCATTTTGTCATTCATGTGATGATTTAAAGGAGAAACAAAAGTGTGACCTTCCTCTGTGAAACAGATTTGGAAAAAGATGTTCAGTATTTTGGCCTTTTCCGTGTCATTCTCTGTTTCAATACCATTATGGTCATAGAGTGCCTGGTCAGATGGCTTTGATCTTCTTGTTGATTTAAAATAAGATCAGAACTTCTCCAGACTTTTCTGACAAGTTGATACCTATAGTTTTACTTTCATATTCATTGTACACTTCATGCATAACCATCCTTATGCTAATTTTGGCTTTATAACACTTTTGTTTGTCTGCAAGACTTTGGCTATGTTTAAATTTGCAGTGAAACTTCCTAACACTTTGTTTGAATCCTGACTCATTCATAAATAAAATATAAGCTGTGAACTGTGATCTTCAAGTCCCTCTCTCTAGAATCCATTGGCAGAACTGTAAAGTTGCACGGTGGTCTGGTGTTTGAGAGTTTCGTCACATTATAAAACATATGAATAAAGTAGCTGCTTATGCAGAACTGACTATGCAAGAAGGTGGTTTATGCCTTCAGCTGCTTCAGTTCTTCAACACTTGTTTCAAGATCATCTTTTATTTGTTCCGACTCTAAAAATGTTACCAACTTGCAGTTTCTTAAAGCTCTTTGCTGAAAATATCTCCACCTGTAAGAAAGTCATAGGCTATCCATAATGTCAGGATAGACACATCTTGGTTAGTCAGTTCTACTAAATGATGTGGCTGAAACAAAAATGTGCTTACTAATGTGTTCATTCACACTACAGAGATGACATAACATTGACTCTGTGGAAGCTGAGGCAATACTGGCCATGCAAAGTCTATTGCCACTGGTCCTTATATATGTTTTAATCCAAATACACACATTGTTTAGAAACAGTAATTTTGAAGTTTACAATTAAAAGTCGAATAGTTTTCCAAAACAAGTTACAGAATTTATTTTTATAATTTGTTGCAAACATTCCAGAATATTAAATATGCTGAAATATTACATTCATCATTACCAAGATATGTGAAACACCTTGATTTATAAATGTTAACAACTTTTTAGATACAGGTTTGATTTTTATACTAATATGAATTGTGGATCCAGCCCTCATCTTTGGGTAGTATGGACATGATTAGTAGGAATGCAACATGCATAATTGAAGCTCCTTCGCAGCCGGATGGCTGCGGACTTGTAGCAGTAGACTTCAAGCTGGTGGCAGCTGGTAGCTCTACGTCATATTCAATGGACCATCCTGCAACTAGTAGAGCTGGCCTTCCAGTGGTATCAGTGACACAGATGGAGTGACCTGACTCTGTCAGTGAGTGGAACTAAGGCAAGGGTTTTATAATAGATGACGTGACGTCCCTGTACTAGTGACCAAATGTGCTCCCATTTTCCGAGCTTGTCAACATTCTTGGCTGACCTAATATTTAGTTTCAGAACGTTCTTTTATGCAAAATTTGCAGCCTGAAAAATGTTCTTGTGTTGTCCCTAGGTGTAGTTACTACACATAGCCCTGTTGACAGATTAGTGTTGTGTCTGCCATGCACTGTTGCCAAGGTGCTGAATCTGGTGTTCCTAATGCTCTCTCTCCCCTACAGTCTAAGGCAATGAGCTACCTGCTTGTTTGTGCTTTGGGTCTTCCAGGTGTTGATGTTGGTTACCCCACTGCTGCATACACAATGGGTGTGCTCTGCTCAGCATCATTACAATCAGTTTCAACAAAATTTTGTTCCTCACTTAATTCCTTTTCTGCTGTGCAACATCCTTTATAAAATGTATCCCAATTTTTTGCACTTTATTAACTAGTATACATGTTCTATTAATTCACCTTTCATGGGTTATTTCTGTTTTTAAATTGCACGTAGTGTCAGAAGTTGTAATCCTCTTAAACTATTGCACTAATTTCTAATTAGCTCTTTGTTCTTACTTCCTAGTGCTTAGATTTATGATTTGATTCTATTACTCTGCAGTACTTCCTGTCATACCACTAAACCAGGTAACTGATGCATAGGTCATTCTGGGAGTTGTACAGTTCTTTCCTTGCAATAAATGTAAATTACACAAATGACGACCAGAATCATTACAGTACTGGTAGCTGAAATGCTTATGTTCATAACCTGCTTACACTGCTTCTTCTAGTACTGTTGAATGTGTTGCAACATCTATTTTGTAGAAATCCACCCCTTCTGTGACACTATTATTTTGTCTATGGGAAGAAGGATATCCAGGTTTAAGGTATGGTTTAGAAATGATGAGTTTTGGACTGGCAGTATCTCTAACAGCTTCTCTGGCAAAAACAGTGTCAGTGTTGTACCTGTAATTATGCCTGTTTAGTGAATTGTTGCCCAAGCTG
This sequence comes from Schistocerca piceifrons, assembly GCF_021461385.2. NCBI lineage: Eukaryota > Metazoa > Arthropoda > Insecta > Orthoptera > Acrididae > Schistocerca > Schistocerca piceifrons. The sequence continues at coordinate 269,565,287 of NC_060140.1, read as the reverse complement.
TGTCACAAATCATATCATTTATTAGGATTCTACTGCTTCTTAGCTCTATTTTGGCCACACCTTTTGGTTACCTGGTAAGTGAGGCCACACTCAGTTTCTGGATGTCATGAATTCTTACCTCAAGTGGTTTCTTCAAAGGCTTGACTGCAACTCACAGCATGGGTGGTATAGCAGATGGATTCCTGTAACATTGTTTCTAATGTTGCATTACTGATACTTTCTGTTGAAATCCATAACAGTATATCTACAGCTATTGCTCATCTATTGTATTCAGTTGGTTTTGTGCCCTTTCAAGATCATTATTTATGGTTCACTTAGTGCTTTGTGTATACTGCATTAATTCCATTGCCAATTTCTGTACCATCCAAGTGTTATTCAGTATAGCCTCCAAGTTATCAGTTGAGTGATATGCTGCTCTACCTTGGTCTTAGTAGCACCTGATACTGCTTTTACCAGGTCTAGTGTGTTGTTTAAATTCTGAATATCTTCATTGTCTGCTGTCCCAAACATTGTCTTCAACAGTTTCCCACCTGCCCTGTTTCAGAGGATGATTCTCAGCCTTCAAGGCCCGGGCAATCACAGAGGCTGGGCTTATTGGTAGTTGGGGGCTCCAAGGTCAGGCACGTAATGGGGCCCCTTAAGGATATGGCGGCTAAGGAGGGGAGGAAATCCAGTGTGCACTCCGTGTGCATTCCGGGTGGAGTCATTCCTGATGTGGAAAGGGTCCTTCTGGATGCCATGAAGAGCACACGGTGCAGCCAGCTGCAGGTGGTGGCACATGTCGGCACTAATGACATGTGTCACTTTGGATCTGAGGAAATTCCCTCTGGATTCCAGCGGCTATCTGATTTGGTGAGGGCTGCTGGTCTTGCTTACGAGATGAAGGCAGAGCTCACCATCTGCAGCATTGTTGACAGAACCGACTGCGGACCTTTGGTGCAGTCGGGTGGAGGGTCTGAATCAGAGGCTCAGATGGTTTTGCAACCGTGTTGGCTGCAGATTTCTTGACTTGCGCCATCGGGTGGTGGGGTTTCAGGTTCCACTGAATAGATCAGGAGTTCACTACACTCAGTTGGCAGTTACACGGGTAGCAGAGGCTGTGTGGCGTGGACTGGGCAGTTTTTTAGGTTTGAAGGCCGCGGGAAAGTACTGGGTGGGCTGCAATCTCAAAGGGTGCATGGCAAATACAGGACGTGCTTGGATCAAGGAACAGTCGGAATTGTAGTTGTAAATTGTTGTAGTTGTGCTGGGAAAGACTCTGAGCTTCAAGCACTAATAGAAATCACAGAAGCTGAAATCGTTATAGGTACAGAAAGCTGGCTAAAGCCTGAAATAAGTTCTGCAGAAATTCTTATGAAGTCTCAGACAGTGTTAAGGAAAGATAGATTAGGCAGAATTGGTGGTGGAGTGTTTGTGTCTGTCAGTAGTGGTTTATCTTGTAGTGAAGTCGAAGTAGATACTCCATGCGAATTGGTATGGGTGGAGGTTATACTTAACAGCCGAACTAAGTTAATAATTGGCTCCTTCTACCGACCCCCAGACTCCGATGATATAGTTGCTGAACAGGTTTATCTTGTAGTGAAGTTGAAGTAGATACTCCATGCGAATTGGTATGGGTGGAGGTTATACTTAACAGCCGAACTAAGTTAATAATTGGCTCCTTCTACCGACCCCCAGACTCTGATGATATAGTTGCTGAACAGTTCAGAGAAAATTTGAGTCTCGTAACAAATAAATACCCCACTCATATGGTTATAGTTGGTGGGGACTTCAACCTTCCCTCGATATGTTGGCAAAAATACTTGTTCAAAACCGGTGGTAGGCAGAAAACATCTTCCGAGATTGTCCTAAATGCTTTCTCCAAAAATTATTTTGAGCAGTTAGTCCACGAACCCACGCGAATTGTAAATGGTTGCAAAAACACACTTGACCTCTTAGCCACAAACAATCCGGAGCTAATAGAGAGCATCATGACTGATACAGGGATTAGTGATCACAAGGTCATTGTAGCTAGGCTCAATACCGTTTCTTCCAAATCCACCAGAAAGAAACGCAAAATAATTTTATTTAAAAAAGCGGATAAAGTGTCACTAGAAGCCTTCCTAAGAGACAATCTTCATTCCTTCCGAACTGAGTATGCAAATGTAGATGAGATGTGGCTTAAATTCAAAGATATAGTAGCAACATCAATTGAGAGATTCATACCTCATAAATTGGTAAGAGATGGAACTGATACCCATGGTACACAAAACAGGTCCGAACGCTGTTGCAGAGGCAACAGAAAAAGCATGCGAAGTTCAGAAGAATGCGAAATCCCGAAGATTGGCTAAAATTTACAGACGCACAAAATTTGGCATGGACTTCGATGCGAGATGCCTTTAATAGGTTCCACAACGATACATTGTCTCGAAATTTGGCAGAAAATCCAAAGAAATTCTGATCGTATGTAAAGTACACAAGCGGCAAGACACAGTCAATACCTTCGCTGCGCAGTGCCGATGGTACTGTTACCGACGACTGTGCTGCTAAAGCGGAGTTATTGAACGCAGTTTTCCGAAATTCATTCACCAGGGAAGACGAATGGAATATTCCAGAATTTGAAACACGAACAGCTGCTAGCATGAGTTTCTTAGAAGAAGATACCTTAGGGGTTGCGAAGCAACTCAAATCGCTTGATACTGGCAAGTCTTCAGGTCCAGATTGTATACCGATTAGGTTCCTTTCAGATTACGCTGATACAAGAGCTCCCTACTTAGCAATCATATACAACCGCTTGCTCACCGATAAATCTGTACCTACAAATTGGAAAATTGCGCAGGTCGCACCAGTGTTTAAGAAGGGTAGTAGGAGTAATCCATCGAACTACAGACCTATATCATTGACATTGATTTGCAGTAGGGTTTTGGAGCATATATTGTATTCAAACATTATGAATCACCTCAAAGGGAATGATCTATTGATACGTAATCAGCATGGTTTCAGAAAACATCGTTCTTGTGCAACGCAGCTAGCTCTTTATTTGCACGAAGTAATGGCCGCTATCGACAGGGGATCTCAAGTTGATTCCGTATTTCTAGATTTCCGGAAAGCTTTTGACACCGTTCCTCACAAGCAACTTCTAATTAAGCTGAGGGCCTATGGGGTTTTGTCTCAGTTGTGCGACTGGATTCGTGATTTCCTGTCAGGAAGGTCACAATTCATAGTAATAGACAGCAAATCATCGAGTAAAACTGAAATGATATCCGGTGTTTCCCAGGGAAGCGTCCTGGGACCTCTGCTGTTCCTGATCTATATAAATGACCTGGGTGACAATCTGAGCAGTTCTCTTAGGTTGTTCACAGATGAAGCTGTAATTTACCATCTAGTAAGGTCATCCGAAGACCAGTATCAGTTGCAAAGTGATTTAGAAAAGATTGCTGTATGGTGTGGCAGGTGGCAGTTGACGCTAAATAATGAAAAGTGTGAGGTGATCCACATGAGTTCCAAAAGAAATCCATTGGAATTCGATTACTCGATAAATAGTACAATTCTCAAGGCTGTCAATTCAACTAAGTACCTGGGTGTTAAAATTACGAACAACTTCAGTAGGAAGGACCACATAGATAATATTGTGGGGAAGGCAAGCCAAAGGTTGCGTTTCATTGGCAGGACACTTAGAAGATGCAACAAGTCCACTAAAGAGACAGCTTACACTACACTCGTTCGTCCTCTGTTAGAACATTGCTGTGCAGTGTGGGATCCTTACCATTGCTGTGCGGTGTGTGATCCTTACCAGGTGGGATTGACGGAGGACATCGAAAGGATGCAAAAAAGGGCAGCTCGTTTTGTATTATCACATAATAGGGGAGAGAGTGTGGCAGATATGATACGCGAGTTGGGATGGAAGTCATTAAACAAAGACATTTTCGTCATGGCGAGATCTATTTATGAAATTTCAGTCACCAACTTTCTCTTCCGAATGCGAAAATATTTTGTTGAGCCCAACCTACATAGGTAGGAATTATCATCAAACTAAAATAAGAGAAATCAGAGCTCGAACAGAAAGGTTAAGTGTTCATTTTTCCCGCCCGCTGTTCGGGAGTGGAATGGTAGAGAGACAGTATGATTGTGGTTCGATGAACCCTCTGCCAAGCACTTAAATGTGAATTGCAGAGTAATCATGTAGATGTAGATCCTCTCTTTCTCTGAATCAGTGTTCGTGGCACTATGTTGATCATCTGTTTCAACAGCTCCCTCAGTGTCCTACAGGAGCAGTGGTGGCTTGTAGGTATACATTCTGGGTGTTCACAAATTTTTAAATTCAGATAAATATGAGAGTCCAAAATTAATAGCATCTGCTGTATAACAGTGACACTTATCAACATATTTATACAACTTCAGCCACTGTCAATAATAATAATAATAATAATAATAATAATAATAATGATGATAACAGTAATAATAATGATGATAATAATAATATAACTTGTCTGAAAAAGGAAGAATTGTTTTTGTGGAATTTTGTTGTTTTGTACATAATTAAGTACAGTTTATGGCATGAGTCAATTAATGTTTAAGCTTTCGCTACTCTCCGTAAGAGAGTGTAAGTGGGAGTTTTCATGCTTTTTTATTTTTTTGGAAAAATGTACAAGATACCTAATTCATGTACTTGTTAATGAATTAACTTCTGGGCTGAAAATCAGTCATTCTTGCAGCCACACAGCAACTTACACTTGTCATACTCTTCTTTGTTAAACTTTTGCTTGTAATCATGCTTATTTGATTACCTCGCTGTCTCAAATGGATCTGGTCTGGGAGGCCCTATTCCCTTTGCACTTTTCCTAGTAATTTTCTTTTCTGTCAGCACTTAAAACAAGTTCAGAAAAGTGTTTCCTATAAGGGCCAAAAGCACACCATCTTCAACCCCCACCCCTCCATGGTTATGTGAATATCAGATAAACTGGTGAGACAGGTGTCTGTGAATGTTCAGATATATGTAGAGTGAGGACGTACAGTGCAGATAAACCTGATCCTCCATAAGATCAACAGATGTCAGAAGCAAGAATAAATGCTACAGTCTCACAATCATCGATGATGTGCTTTATGGTTCTCTGCGATCCAAATGGATTACAGTGTGATAAAATCCAAAACTTAATGTACTGTATCACATTCAGAATATCATAAAATAGGTTTGTCTATCACTATAACTATATCATATACCTATGTCTGATCTAATTTTACTATATAGTGAAGTGTCCTACTTCCTAGGGGGATCTATGCTTAGCTAGCAGTGCATGCAGTTAACCGTGCACATTGTTTATCATATCTTTATGTATTTGGCCCATAAGGCAATTATCTCACACCAGTTGCACATGCACAGAAGCTCCTTTAAACGTGCTCAAGTGAAGGTGTGCTCTCGGCCCTGATGCCAAAGTTTCACCGAGTCCAGAGGAGCAATGTAGCACAGTGTGTAGATTTAGTGTGATGAATTTCAGATTACCGTATCTACATTACGTTTAACAGCATTAAAAAAAACCACAAGTGCCATAACTCAGGGTGTTCATGTGCTCCTACACAACAGCTGCCACTGTATAGGAGAGTTGCAATCTGTGGTAATTCTCTTGAACTACCACCAGAATTTCTTCTCTCTCTGCTTCCTCTTGCAATTGCCTAAATGTGTCTTCTAAAATATGCATCTCATTTTTTGCCCTCGACACGGCGAGAGTCAATCCAAGCATCCACCGACGATTTGTTAACAGGACATGAGACTGCCTTGAGAACACCACTCTAGATTCAAGAGACTGTTTCTGAAATTCATCCCCTACTCTCTTTTGGCCAACATGTGGGAATAGGAATATTATCATATACTTCCTAGCTGCCTGTGCTGGCACACCACCTGAGAGAAAGGAATTTCTCGTCACTTCCGGTCCCTCCTTCGACATGCATTGGTGCATATCAAAATATTACTATAACATGAACAGCTTAACCTACCTTGTTAAAACAAGAAACAAATTCTCAAAACAAAACAACACGAACCCCAGTGATTCAGAAATAACAAGCCAAAAATATACACAGTGAACAAAAGAAAATTAAACACATGGTTGTTATGTACACAGTATGCTGTGCGAATGCTGATCATTTTGAACTACCATATTTGTTTCTTTGCCTTATTCAGTGTTTTATACCATACCACTGAATAGTCTGACTCAGCTTATATGAATAACAGCTGTATTCACTGTAAGCTGCATCTTCACTTTTTCTGGTGATGTCATCTCTGTCACTTGATATAGACACAGATACTTGTTAAAAACTTTTTACTCTTCCTTTCAGTGTATAAAGGTTTGTTATACTTTGTTCATCATGAGTATAAATCTGATGTAAACATTACACCATCTATTCCTCCACATTTGATAGAATCTCATTGGGTTTCGTTTCATGTGAAGTGGAAGCCAAGCTGTGACCAGTAGAGTCAAGTACGATCATAAGGTTACATTTTTTGCTGTATTACATGCACATAGGTTGAGACATAATGGGGGAAAACTTTATCGGTGCATTTAGCTTGGGCAGCACTGGCCAGCCAGCTGCAGTCATGTGAGCAATTGCAGTTCAGACGTAAAAAGAGATGACCTGAGAAACAACATAGCTTGAATGTCATTTAATTTTTAGAGAGAATGAAATAATATTAAGCAAAGCTCCAGCACTGCCACACACTTCTTAGACAATCAGACAGAAAGCATAAAATGCTCTGTTTCTCACCTAACATAGTATTCTAATTACAAACAAGAGTGATGAAAATTCTTAACTAAACACAGGATAATTTTTTGGAGCAAGCTATGTGTGATGCAAAAGCATACTGCAGGGATTTTACTGTATTGTTGAATGCTGAAACCACTGAAAGTATTAATTACAGTCAGTTGTCAGGAAATCTCTTAGCTCGTTTCTTATCCAAACACAAGAAATACATTTCAGTTCTGGAACTGTCATTTGCTACGTTGATAACAAGTCGATCAACAACAGAATCCACAAAGCCACCCAAGCACCACATTTTCTTCTCTTTATGTATGACGTGTAGTTCTATATCCCTCCAGTGTTTGGCAGTGACATGAACAGTCTTATTTCTCGTGGCAAATCCGTTAACTTGGTTCCAGATCAGTTCTGTTGGGTACATATTGTAATGGTACTGCGGCAAATGTAAAAATTCAGTATTTATATGGTGTACTCAGTGCTGCGAAAATGATTATTCTTCATGTTTCTATGACACTTATATTTGGTTTTCCATTGGTGTCCTAAAAAATAAATTGTTATGTTTTCTTAATTTCTACAACCTTTAGCAACAATCTTCCATAAAATAAAGATAGTTAAGACTTTATATTTGAAATAAAAACAGAAATTTTGTGTGCAAGATGTGATTAGAGACAAGAAATTGTGCATTATTCATATAAAAAAATTATGATGAATCTTACAATTAAGAGATATACATATTTCAAATTGAATTTAAAAAAAGAGGATGACCATATCGAGACTTGAACCGGCAATACAGGAACTGCACCAGATTATCAGTCTACTACGCTATCAATTCCACTGTACATCTGCCGTGTACTTATATCTCAACTACACTCCTGGAAATTGAAATAAGAACACCGTGAATTCATTGTCCCAGGAAGGGGAAACTTTATTGACACATTCCTGGGGTCAGATACATCACATGATCACACTGACAGAACCACAGGCACATAGACACAGGCAACAGAGCATGCACAATGTCGGCACTAGTACAGTGTATATCCACCTTTCGCAGCAATGCAGGCTGCTATTCTCGCATGGAGACGATCGTAGAGATGCTGGATGTAGTCCTGTGGAACGGCTTGCCATGCCATTTCCACCTGGCGCCTCAGTTGGACCAGCGTTCGTGCTGGACGTGCAGACCGCGTGAGACGACGCTTCATCCAGTCCGAAACATGCTCAATGGGGGACAGATCCGGAGATCTTGCTGGCCAGGGTAGTTGACTTACACCTTCTAGAGCACGTTGGGTGGCAAGGGATACATGCGGACGTGCATTGTCCTGTTGGAACAGCAAGTTACCTTGCCGGTCTAGGAATGGTAGAACGATGGGTTCGATGACGGTTTGGATGTACCGTGCACTATTCAGTGTCCCCTCGACGATCACCAGTGGTGTACGGCCAGTGTAGGAGATCGCTCCCCACACCATGATGCCGGGTGTTGGCCCTGTGTGCCTTGGTCGTATGCAGTCCTGATTGTGGCGCTCACCTGCACGGCGCCAAACACACATACGACCATCATTGGCACCAAGGCAGAAGCGACTCTCATCGCTGAAGACGACACGTCTCCATTCGTCCCTCCATTCACGCCTGTCGCGACACCACTGGAGGCGGGCTGCACGATGTTGGGGCGTGAGCGGAAGACGGCCTAACGGTGTGCGGGACCGTAGCCCAGCTTCATGGAGACGGTTGCGAATGGTCCTCGCCGATACCCCAGGAGCAACAGTGTCCCTAATTTGCTGGGAAGTGGCGGTGCGGTCCCCTACGGCACTGCGTAGGATCCTACAGTCTTGGCGTGCATCCGTGCGTCGCTGCGGTCCGGTCCCAGGTCGACGGGCACGTGCACCTTCCGCCGACCACTGGCGACAACATCGATGTACTGTGGAGACCTCACGCCCCACGTGTTGAGCAATTCGGCGGTACGTCCACCCGGCCTCCCGCATGCCCACTATACGCTCTCGCTCAAAGTCCGTCAACTGCACATACGGTTCACGTCCACGCTGTCGCGGCATGCTACCAGTGTTAAAGACTGCGATGGAGCTCCGTATGCCACGGCAAACTGGCTGACACTGACGGCGGCGGTGCACAAATGCTGCGCAGCTAGCGCCATTCGACGGCCAACACCGCGGTTCCTGGTGTGTCCGCTGTGCCGTGCGTGTGATCATTGCTTGTACAGCCCTCTCGCAGTGTCCGGAGCAAGTATGGTGGGTCTGACACACCGGTGTCAATGTGTTCTTTTTTCCATTTCCAGGAGTGTATATCAAATACAGCCCCTCAGAAAACTTCAAAGCTAATTTGTTCTGTAAATTTATGAAAAACTAAGAACAACCTATTTCTTGGCACTTTTTAACCATGTTCCACAAGCATGTTTCACTACGGAGCAGGAAGCAGGCTCAGCAACTTTCATACTGCATATTAACAGCATTATAATCAGAACACAACAGTACAGAGACTGTGCCTGTACATGATTTTTCAAATAAAAACTACACAGCTAAATTGCAATTAGGAAAAACATTGCTGGCTATTAATACATTAGAAGATCTTATAGTGTCATTTAATGTAACATAGTAGTAAGACAACTAACACATAAGTAGGACCTACTTCCACAGCACCAATGTACATGTGCTACGACTTTTGACCAAAGGCTTTCGCAACAAATGGTTGCTTCATCAGGAAAGAGGGAAGGAGAGGGAAAGATGAAAGCATGTGGGTTTTAAGGGAGAGGGTAAGGAGTCATTCCAACCCCGGGAGCGGAAAGACTTACCTTAGGGGGAAAAAAGGACAGGTATACACTCGCACACACACACACATATCCATCCGCACATACATAGGTGTATGTGCGGATGGATATGTGTGTGTGGGTGTGTGTGAGTGTATACCTGTCCTTTTTTCCCCCTAAGGTAAATCTTTCCGCTCCCGGGATTGGAATGACTCCTTACCCTCTCCCTTAAAACCCACATCCTTTCGTCTTTCCCTCTCCTTCCCTCTTTTCTGATGAAGCAACCGTCTGTTGCAAAAGCTTGAATTTTGTGTGTATGTTTGTGTTTGTTTGTGTGTCTATCGACCTGCCAGCACTTTCGTTTGGTAAGTCACATCATCTTTGTTTTTAGATATATTTTTCCCACGTGGAATGTTTCCCTCTAAAGACGAAAGGATGTGGGTTTTAAGGGAGAGAGTAAGGACTCATTCCAATCCCAGAAGCGGAAAGACTTACCTTAGGGGGAAAAAAGGACAGTTATACACTCGCACACACACACACACATATATCCATCCACACATTTTTCCCACGTGGAATATTTCCCAATGAAAAAAACTGATTTTGAATTGGGGACCATATTTTTTTTATCGGATTTAATATAAATCTAAGCAAGGAGCCTACATTTAGCAAACTCTTTGATGAGATTAGCAAAATCTAGGTTTTCTGCAGTTTCATTTTCAGTGGACAGTGAGACCAAACTGATTGTGTTACTTGAGACATTGTAGACCACAGGTGCTTTTTTCTCAATTTTAGTTTGGAAAAACTGCATTCGCCACTTGCACAATCACTGGTTTTGTTAACAGAATACACAACGTTATTCAGTTGCTGGGATATAACTCTTGAAGATGATGCTTTTTTTTATATAAAGTTTAAGGCTTCAGTAGGCGTTGCCTTACTGTCTTCAAGATAATGTTCAGGCCTATAATTTTGTCGTAAAACAGATTGTCGTTAATATCCAGTTTCTAGTTGACAGTTAACTTTTCTTGTAATTTATAACAATGTTGTATTAGTTCTTCTTTATTCCGATTTTTTATGTTAAACAAGCCTTCATGCTGCAGAAAAATCTTGCATCTGTTCACATCTTTCTTTCATAGATACAGTGTATGAGCATGGTGTCCAAAAGAGCATTAAAAAATTCTACTTCAAATTCCTATTTTGGGTCAATTATTTGATCATCAACAGCCTCTTCATCTGGTCTGTGTTTAACATGTCTTAGTGACATTTGTGGCTGTGTATCAAGATCCGACAATAATTCAGTTGCTGATACAATAGCTTGTTTGAAATCTGTTTGCCTATACGTTTGCAGATAAGATCAACATTTAGCAAGGATTTCAATAAACTTGGCAAAGTTCACTGTAGGGACTTACTTGCTTTGCTCACAATGTTAATTTGAAACAGAACATCATACCATGTCACAAGACAAACAATGAAGCTGAAATCTTTTAATTGTCCTTCGAGTAATGTCGCTTCCTGTGAAGTTGCAGCATTGCATTGTTCAATAACATTGACCAAGGAAAGCAAAGCATCGTGCATTTCACATAATTGATAACAAACTGCTTTGATGCTTTCAATTTGCACTACCCAGTGTTTTCCCTTAAATTTTTCACCGTGTATATTTTCAAATGGTTGGTCAAATTTTCCATCTATTTACCGATCCTGCAAATAAATTAAACACTTTTTGTAACATTCTGAACATGGTCACACATTTTTACTGACAATTTGGCCACATCACATAATACCAGATTATCACTATGGCATCTGTCCCGAATTCCTTTATTTTCCCCTTCATGTTCACTCCATTACTGTGACCATGACCACTGCAGTCATGTTAAGGCCTAGATCATTCAATGTTTTAAAATGCTTTCTGTGAAACCTGCACTGGTTATATCATCTATTTCCAGAAATGAAGTAAAATATTCTTTTACACTTATGCCATCCTCTGTTATTGAAATTTGCTCTTTATGGCTTATATTGGGAGTACAGTCAGCTATGCCTGCATAATACATTCAACCCTTTATTCGGAGTACTATTGTAAACATAACTTTTTATGCCAAGAGTTCTATTAATTCATTTTGCATATTTCAGCCACAATAATGGTCAGCAAAATCACCATTCACTGCCAATCTGACATGCTCTTCCATGATGGGATCAGATTCTGCAAATAATTGTACAAGTCTAAGAATTTTCCATAATTTGGAATAAATAATTTACCTGATAACCCTCTGAATGCCGTATCACTTTCGGCGAAATACAAAGTTATTTTCCATCATAAACTTTCTTTAGAAATTAACTTTCATTCTTCCTTGTCAATAGTTAATCCAGCTTTAAATCTGATTTTATATTCAGACCATTGAGAGTAAATGCCTTTTTATGGTTAGGACTATTTTCATGTATGTTCAAAACTTCACATAAATGTTTCCAGTTTTTTAAACCCTCAGTGGTAGTTAAATTAGCAGCTGACTTTGTGGCAACGGCAGAGATTGCGTGTTCTGCAGCGCTATCAGTTGATTGCCAAGTTACATCAAAGAAGTTTGCGTACTTGCCACCTGGAGCACTGACATGCACGTTTCTTCCATGCCTAAGAGGAGACACTATTGAACTCTGTGGATTTAGTTTTAAAATATTAGTATTCCATTGTTATCTGTCATAGCAATGAGTTTACTTATCCTTTCCGTTTCTGATAAATGTTCCTGTTCTCAACTTACATGACTTTCCTATATGTAGTTGAGAATGGGGAGTTTTTTAAACACAGAAGAAAGAATAACGCTTGCATTTGCAACATGCTGTACACCAATGTACAACACACAATTTAGAGGCTGTCTTATAGCCCCATAAGATAAGCTTCAGTGGTGACCCCGATGTGATAGTGGCTCCGTGATGCTGTTCATTTTTGGAACACAACCTACGACCAGCTTAGAGACAGAAGTGATGACACTTTCTGCATGACCTGACCACCATTTTGCAGGACAATGCTCAAGCACGAACAGTGCAAGCTGTTACTGATTTGCGTGATTGATAGGGCTGTTAAGTGCTACACCACCTATTGCGCTCCCGACTTAAGCCCTTGTGAGTACAACTCGATTTCTAAACTGAAGGAAACACTTCACGGCATTCACTTCAGAACTGCTACAAATTCATTGGGCAGTGGTTGTGCTGCTCGAACTGTCAACACAACTGGCACTGCTAAGAATATCCTATGACTTCCATATAGCTGACAATGGGTTATACACAATGCTGGTGACTGCTTTGAAGGTCGGTAAAACTTTGAAACATGTATTTATTTCGTATGAGCTGTAAATAAATACTTGCCACTATTGAAGTTCCAACCCTCATACGCCCACCTTATATGACCAGCCACTGTCTTCCCTGCCTTCTATGATCAAACCACTGTCTGGTGAACCGCTGGTGCCCCAGCTTCCACCCCAAACGTGGTTGGGCTGGCACATCCATTTTCCATCAAGATTTCTCAACAGCATCATGGCTGATGGAAGGAAATGACACTCCGCTTCTCCTTGGGTGGCTGATGTGGCGATGGCAGAGATTGCGCGTTCCACAGTATGATCAGCTGATCACCAAGTTACAACAAAGAAGTTTGCATGTTCACTGCCTGGGGCACTAATATGCACGTTTCTTCCACACCTAAAGAGAGACACTACTGAACTCTGTGTTTTAGTTTTTAATGTTATTAATCCGCTGTTGTCTGTGATAGTGACAACTTTACTTATCCTTTTAATTTCCAATAAATGTTCCTTTACGTAGTAGAGTGTGGAGAGTTTTTTAAAAATGGAACAAAGAATAATGTTCACATTTGTTGCATGCTGTATGCCCATGTATCACATGCAGTTTAGTGGTGGACTTGCAGCCCTATAAGATAAGCTTCAGCTTTAAGTCCCAGCCATAGCACAAATTTTAATTCATTTCTTCAGCTTCCATCATCAAGTCAAACAGTCAACAACAAAAGCAAAAGACATTGTAATTTGATAGTGAATAAACTAACCACCATTGTCTGATGTTTATTCATTTTATAGTTTTCTTGTGTAATGTGTTGAAGAGAAACGATGCCTGTGTTCATCTTTTGGAAAATAATTTTGATATACTCATGAGGGTCCACATAGTGAAATGTGACCTATATCTCTTGCATTAAGTACTTTTGGCCATGTACCTACATCAAAAACATTTAGTTCATTTATTCCATGCAGGTTGATACTTTTATCAGCCACAGAAGTCATCTGTTGACTCTGACTTGGAGAAATCTCAGTGGGTTCATGCAAGGATTTACTGGGCTTGTCAATTTGATCACCTTCGATAGATGATTTAAATGTGCAATTGTTCAGAATCTAAAGAAATATTGACTGATACATGGACTTATGACTCAATATCTGAAGTACTTGCCTTAGAATTTCCTTTAAGGTATTTACCAAACAATGGAAAATCCAGGATGGAATGTAACAATATTATGAGAAGGAAAGTTGCTATTCACCATATAGTGGAGATGCTGAGTTGCAGATAGGCACAACAAAAAGACATTCACACTTAAAGCTTTTGACCAATGGCCTTTGTCAACAACAGACACACATACGTGCACACACACACTCACACAAAGGCAACTCCCATACACGATTGCAGTCTCAGACAGCTGAAAACACACTTTAAGGTATTTAAGGCATTTATGAATATTCATATTTTTTTAGTTTCTTCAGAAACTTCTTTTTTTTCAGTTTTTCTTTACCAATTTTCTGAATGAGAAAGCTTTTTTTAATTATTTCCCCTCTTCTGACATGATTTAATACTCTGGCAAATTATTGTGTAGGCAGTGATAATTTTGTGATTGCAATATTACATCTATAATAAATAAATCTATCAGTAGACATAGCTAGAAAAAAATGAACTAAAAGTAAAAAAATGTTGTTTGGGCTTACTAAAAATTAAAATATTGTCACAGTCACAGTAGGCGTTTCAGTCATTGTTACTCAGCCACGAGAACAAGACCCCTGCCTCTGACACTTACGGACAATTACTGAGTGTAAATTGTAGCACTGACATCATACGCACTCTAACAATGTGTGGTGCTGTATTATTCCAGTACGTATTCTTTCATTTGACTTATGATACGTGAGTGAACATGAGCAAAATTCTTGGCAACTTCTCAAATGCCATGTAGTAGCCCCATGATATACAGTGAGGCACAAAAAATAATTCTGCAAAGAAGAAAAAAAATTATACTGTCCTTTGGAGCAATCTGTGAAGCGTACTGCAACACACACACAGAATTTGGCAATTAGGATGAAATAATCCTGGAGGGTTCCCCAGTACTCCTAGGACGTAAAGATGACAATTTATTTAGTGTATTCATTTGACAGCCCACTGTGACTCATAGCCTCCTCCATAGTACAAATTACATATTAAAGTTCATTATATTGAGACCAAACTAGGCAGGCAGTGTGTTATCATAGCTGCACTTTTGAATTATTTAACTTAATGAAAAGAGTATTGTCAAACTACCATTGTTGTAATCATTAGCATGAGTAATATTTGCTTTCTCTTTGAAAATGAGTTGCTATTACTGACAATAGCCAGCCTCACCACACCTCTGTGCTCGCATGGTTGCTCAAGCTCTGACTTGACTGTTCCATGCATGCTTCGTGCCAAGGGGTCAGGTTTGCAGGGCTCAGTAGTACATGTTATCATTTTCTGAAAAGTAACAAAATTCCCTATTTAGTTTAGTGTTGAACCGTTCCAGCCAATGATAAGAAACAAGTATAATGAAATTTACTATTATTTTGTTTCAGCCATTCATTAATAACTTCAGAACTACTTACTTCAAAAAATACTTGTTGGGACTTCCCTGCAAATCATTCCGTAGTTAGACAGGGCTATGTAGTGCTGTGTATAGCTGCACTTCCAAGGAGCTCCACCAGATAACTGTGGCATCATTTTTACAGTTTTTTGGGATTTAATCCATCATTAATATATAAACAGAGAGAGAAATACCACATACCATCCCCACCCCCTCCCTCCATACCTTGCGCCCCCCCCCCCTCCCAAAAAAAAACTATTGTATGGACGCCCTTGGTTACAAGATGGAGAATTGTTTCATTCATTCTTTTTCAGTACCCATTCCTTTCATGACTGACTGCACCTGATTATTTTTACTGATTTTATCTGTGGCCAATGCCAAATAAGTTCTGTAAATGTCATCGCACTACTGGCATCTACTAATTCAGAGATTTTTCAATAACACTTTTAGGCATCTTCAAGAATCCAAAAGTTGTATAAATATAATGTTGATGTTTGTTTAAGTACTACAAACACTTAAGTATTGTGGTTAATTTTAGACCCAACATCGGTCATCACCTTATGCTTTTTAGAAATGCTTTGATGTGTGTGACAGCCCTGGGCACCAGCCCCCTCTGCCCCCCAAAGCTGGCACTGGACCCACTCCATATTGCAGCAACTTCCCTGTATGTTACCCTGTCTGTTCATGACATTTGAGTGCACTAGTATTTGCTTGTTTGAACTTCTGCCAAACTTGTCTTTTCGTTTCATGAATTTTTCACTCACTCCTTATTAGCACCCAACTGATGTTTTAGAGTCTTGAAAGGAGACGGCATCTTTCTACTGTATACCACTCATATAGTGAAAGACCTGTACTTGTGCATACTTCAGAATTATACACCGAGAAGACATATTGAAGATACATGCTCCAACTGTCTTGCTGACTGTTTACATAATAGCTCAACATTTTCAAAACTTTGTGATGAACCCTCTTGTTATGTCCATTCATTTTTGGGTGGAATTTTTTAATGCAAAGATTTTGGATACAAAGTAGCCAGCACAACTGCTTTAAAAGGTCTGAAATAAAATTTGTACCCTTATCCATAATTATGGACTGCTGGAAAAAAATTGCAACACCAAAAAGGAATTGTGTGAGATAAAAAAGTTGGTAGGCGTGTTTACACATCTGAAAGATGATTTCTATTCATATTTAATGCCAGTTGCATAAGAGTGGTGCTAGCACACTAATGTGAGGATGCAAATCAGGTTTGCTTTAAATACATGCTGTAATAGTTGTGAATGTTAATTACCTTTAAGACTGGATGGGTGGGTTGATGTTATTCAAGAAGGCCTTTAAGGCAACAGAGATGCCATTATCAACACCTCACTGAGTTTGAATGAGGACATGTAATAGGGCTATGAGAAGCTGAATCTTGCTTCTGCTATATTGTAGAAAGACTTGGCTGGAATATAGTCCCTATACATGACTGCTGGAAGCAGTGGTGAGAAGAATGTACAGTCGTGAGAAGACCAGGCTCCAGATGACCATGTGAGCCAGTGGAGAGGAAAGACCATCATGTTTGGCACATGGCTTTGTTGCATTGTACTGCATCTGCAGTGGCAGCTTCAGCAGCAGTTGGCATCACAGTGACAAAACAAACTGGTACAATCCAGTTACTTAAAGGATGGTTCCGATATAGATGTCCTGTAGAGAGCATTCCATTGACCCCAAACAACCACCATTTGCAACTTCATTGGAGGGCAGGGTGCACCTCTGTTGTGTTTTCTGATGAAAGCTCATTCCATCTTGGTTGCAATGATGGCCACATGTTGGTTAGAAGGAGGGCAGTTGAGGCCCTGCACCCAACTTGTCTGCGTGCTGGACACATACTGGATCTGCACCTGACGTTATGGTCATATGATATCAGGAGAACTCTTGTGGTTATGCCATGCAGCCTGACTGCAAATTTTTAAGTCAGTGTGGTGATTCGACGCTGTTGTGCTGCATTTCATGCACAGCATTCCAGAGGGTATTTTCCAACAGGATAATGCTCACCCACATACTGCTCTTATAACACAGGATATTCTACAGAGTGTTGACATGTTGCCTTGGCCTTCTTGATCACCAAATGTCTCTCCAATGAAACACTTATGGGGCATCATTGGACAACAGCTCCAGCATCATCCACAAAGAGCATTAACCATCCGTTTATTTACTGACCAAAAGCAACAGGCATGGAACACCTTTCCATAAACTGACATCTGACACCTATACAGCACAATGCATGCATGTTTATATGCTTGCATTCAACATTCTGGTGGTTACATCAGATATTAATGTACCATCATTTCACACTTGCAGTGGCTTATCTTGCACTTACTTTTACATCTGAACTTGCAATGTTAACCACTTAAATGTGTTACCTAGACAAATGTATTCCAGACATTTTATTGCTCTACATTGTTTATTTTTGGTGTAACAATTTTTTTTTCATCAGTGTAGTATCAGGGATGCCAAATGTTAGTATCCAATATTATTAACCATTCTGCTTGCAACTGGGCTCACTTGCTGGCCCATTATCGCTCTCATTGCTACGAACTGGGAAAAAGTGGTGTATTATTGTCAGAATATGCTTATTTCTAGCTGCTATCCTATTAAATGGTCCAAGAATATCCAGGCTGAGCATTTCAAAGCATTTTGTCATTTCTTTTGATCTTTGTAATGTCATACACCAGTGTCTGAGATCTGCTCTTTGTACGCATGGCACACAGCCTTTCACATAATTTTCAACATTGTGCTATCTGGTTCTCCACTAAACCATTTTGGCTATGCATCTACATCCCCAATGACCCACTAGCAGGTGGTTAAGTGCCTGTCACAATACTTCGTATCCCAACAATGTGGGAACCACCACGCGTGGTCCACAGTTAGTACTTTTACACAGCAGGCCACCATGTGTCATAGACTATAGGCTGTGGAGTTCCAATTTTCTTGCTTTTCTGTGTTAATGTAAACTTGCCCAGATTCATGCACCACTTCACAATTAAACTTGCTTAGCTTCAATGCTCACTGTGTTAATCTACTGGAAGGGTCTTGCAATCCCAATAGTCACTTACGGTTAGCATGATCAGTAGCTGCCTTAAATGTTTGCCCATACAAATAACAGCAAAAGTAGGTAATATCATAAATAACAGCTACCATTTCTTTTTCTGTTGTTGAATAGCTGAATTCTGTCTTATTCCATTGTCTTGATGCATAAGCCACTCGATGTTCCCTATTATCCACAGCTTGGCTCGAAACACAACCAATTGTCATATTGCTCACATCACTTGACTGGAGGAACTCTTGCTTGAAGTTAGGAAATACTAACACAGGACTTGGTACCAAAGCATGTTTTAATTTCTTGAATGTGGCTTGACACACTGCTGACCATTTTAGTTTCACTCCTTTTCTTAATAGACGATTCAAGAGCTCATCAATTTGCAAAAAATCCCTCCCAAACATTCTGTTATAACTATAGAGGCCTAAAAATGACTTATACTACTTTGTAGTCTGCAGCAGTACAAAATCAAGAACCATTGAGATCAGCCATGGATCAGTTTTTACTCTTTCCTGGCTAATTACATGCCCTAGATAGTTTATGTCTGTTTGAGTGAAATGGCATGTACCAACACTGAGTGTTATGCATGCTGCTCGTAGTCATTTAAAAACTTTCTCCATCCTCTCACATGTTTGTCCATATCCTTTGAAGGTAAACCATCATTCTTTTGGTTTCAGTCCCCGAAGCATTCCATCCAAAGTCTCTGAAATGTAGCTAGTGTATTTTTCAGTCCAAATGGCATCATACAGTACTGGTAACGTTGTCATGGTGTGGTAAACGTGGTCTTAGGCCAGTCTTTGGGAACTATTTCGTGATCAAGAAGTATTTATATTGACCCGGCATGTCGAGTGTTTTTTAATTTTCAGGATGGAATACACTCAACGATAGTCCTAGTGTTTAGGTAGTGATAACTGCAACAGAACCTATATTTATTGGTACCTCCTGATGATCTTGTGGGCATGATGACAACGCTTGCATTCCAGGGGTAACACTATGACTAATGATTCCATCAGCCAACTGCTGGTCAATGATTTCCACCATCAAAGGTTGTAAATGCTTTGGGATCCTGTATGGCTTCCTATACACTGGAGCATTGCCTTCTATTGGGACCCTACAGTGTTATAGGCATTGCCGGTAACAAACCCACTGAACTGAACTAACCTGAGAATATAAGCAATAAATCTTCTTCTCTCCCCTACATTTTCCTTGCTGGTGTTAGACTTCATCATTTATTGTGGAATTGCTAACAGTATGCTTGTGGCTATGATCATTACCTAAGACACTCAAACTGGCAGTCATTAGGCACTTTGGTAGACTAACCTTGTCCATGCCAAAGTTATCCAAACTCATGGGAACCATAAATTCTCCATCTGTAATGTGTACTGTGCTCCTGTGTACCATCCACTGCAGCTTACCTAATTCTTTGTTAAATGTCAATGGTTCTACCATGTACAACAATTCCATTTCTAAGTCCATACCCACACTAACCCTAATCAGTTTTCCTGTACCTGCCAGTACATTATAGCACATATTAACTTAAAGTGTATGTGTACACAGTTTAGCTGGTAACAACAACATGATAGGTGCACCTTGTGACGTTGTTTCAGTAGCAGCTCTTTCCTCTAGTGGAAAAAAAGTTCCACCCAGTTTGATCATACATTGTGAAAGTTCAATTATGGCATGATCTTCATCTAAAGAATCAAGACCAAGAATTGCACCGTACCCCTCACCAGCATGTGGCAACACTTCCATATTCTCCTTAAACCTTTCCAGCCCAATGCTGAAAGTGAGCAGTGTTGTCCCCAATGATTCCACCTCACTGTTACCCATTCCATGTAGCCTATACCATGGAGACTGAAGTCACTCCCTGCCCACGAGATCCAGACCAGCAACTGATACATGCATCTGTGTCTAACAATTTGTGTTTTTTATTATATACTGCACCAGTTGAGCAACAGTTGCAGTCTACTGGTTTATTGGGAATGACCTTGAATGATCAAGGCCCCTCCATTAGTGTTTAATGAATGTCTCTGTTGATTGCACTTATCCTGCTTTCTGTTTTTTTCTGTCATGCACCTTATGCCCAATCTCATTACATTCAAAGCACTGTAGTTGGTGACATTGCTTCTTCACATGGCCCCCTCAGCCATATCTGTAGTGTTTGATGTCAGAAGAGAAGAAACCAAGGTCACTCCATTCCTGAATCACAATATCTATCTCTTCCAGCTGCAAGGCAATCCTCATAGCTGAGGACAAGTTACTCAGATTTTCCAACCTCACCTGTTATGACATATTCACTGAAAAATGTCCAAGACCCTATTCTCTGCTTCCCTCAAGGGGATATTATTCATCTCTGCACTGTACGTCAATTTCTAAGTCTGTGAGTTCACCTTATGAATTCTGTCAGAGAATGCCTCTACCTACTCATTGTACTTCTGTGTTAATCCCATGAGCTTTTCCCTGAAAAATCTGGCACTATTTTGCTTATGATGGCATTGGGCAATCCCTTAGATCAGCTGGTCAAATGTATGTGTTTTATGAAGGGTTTTGTGGCATTTGACAAAGGTTATAACATCAACCATTAAATGTAACTTAGCCATAGACAGACATGTCACCTCAGACCAATTCTCTAACTGAATGACTTCCCTCATATCCCTGGATGTTTTCCCAGAAAAAGGCATAATGAGACTACCTGCTGCAGGATCAGTGGATGAGACAGGTCTTGGTATTCCCTCCCTGGGACTGCATCAGCCCAGTTGCAGCACATATTACTTCTTGTTCCTTTTGTGTCCCTTCATTAATCTGGCTTTGTTCTGTTTTTCCTGGAGTATTGCAGCTATGTGACCTTTCAAAAATTCAGTAGCCTCACTTAAAGTTGCTGCACACATTTCTAGTCGCTGTATAACCTCCATTTTGAGTTATACTACAGAACAAGTAGAACCTAGTGTACCAACACAATATCAGTAAGCACAAACAACTATATTAATCATTCCTAAGTACCATTGCAGTGCTGTGATTCATTACCAAACTTTCTACAAGTTTCACACATTACTGACACAGCCTTAGTATACTGTAATTCATACCCCGATAAATTACAGTACTTTTGTTGTGTACAATTTTGTACACAGTCATAAGGAGGGGTGGACTAGAGAGTGGTGTGGTAACTGTCATCATAGGAAGGCTGGAAAGGAGCAGAAATGATTAGCAAATTAGTTAATATGGGGCAATCATTTAACTTGTATTTTTCCTTGTATATGGAGACTCATTTCAAATAATGCAACAACAATCAGATTCCAGCTCATACAAAAGCAGCTAGGATGAGGCTCGCTGTATTAAGCATGAATGATGGTGTTGTAGTGACGAGGCTCCAAGTGTAAGTGGGCTGAGTGGCTGCCACAGGCCATCCTATATTGCACCAACAGAGGGCACTCGTGGTATGGAGTTGCTGGAGGTGTGGTTCAGCAGGTGTGCACCATTTGGTTTGCCAGATCCCACATGACAGCTATTAATGTCAGGCAGAAACTTGCAATTCCTTGTCAACTGCCATGCCTGTGTGGCGGTATCAATATGTGATACGTTATCTGCCAGCTAATCAGGCACAAACACTTTTCCGTACTGTCACCCAGGAACTGTGATATGTCTGCAGGTTCTTGTGGTCGAAGCAATATCACTTTCAAGTTCCTATGCAGATCTATCTGACTCAGTATGGTCTCAAAATAACAAAAAATAAAAAGAAAACAGCGCTACAAAAATGGTTACTCACTGCACTGCATAATGACAGATGTCAGTGACTGCTGATATGCAGGTGTGGTCCCTAAATGCCAGTAACAGCTGATGTCAGCATTTCTGATGCCAAATTTGTTGCAGCCACTAGGTGCAGCCTCCTACATGGCAGTGAGATAGTCAAGCTGAGGGGTGGAGGTGAGGTCCTGTAGTGTGCCAAGGCACCAAAAGTTCTACAATCACTCTGTCTTCTTCCCAGTGCACCATAACTGTGCCAGCATTGCACTGAGTGCAGGGTAGTGCATCAGCACCCAAAGAGGAATCTGCTGTTGCAACCCCTGGCGTAGTCTGAGGTTTGCTCCCAGAAATCTGCATGCCCCTGTTGCTGGTTGTCATGATGATGCATAGGCAGAAGACCCAACAGCGACATGGAGGACAGCCCGAGGGGCTGTCCCAGCATATGCTGATAGTACTTGTACTGCCCAGAAGTGGTGGCACTTGTGTCCTGTTTTCAAACTGAACAACTTGAAGCCTGCTCCTCTTCTTTGGGTAGTCACGGGCGCCACCAGCAGAAAAACAGCTCATGGAGTTAAAGTTCCGTCTGGCTGTGGACACATAGCTGTAGACTCCAAGCTGTTGGCTAGTAATACTTCATTGTATTCACCAGGTCATCCTGCAAGTAATAGAGCTGGCCTTCCACCGTCATCAGTGATGGAGATGGAATGGCCAGACTTGGAGAATGAGTGGAAGGAAGGTGAAGGTTCTATAGCAATCAATGACATGATGCCTCACCGTACTGGTGACAAAATGTGCTCTCCTTTCCCTAATCTGTTAGCATTCTTGGCTGGTCTAATGTTTAGTTTCAGAGCTTTAGAGCGTTCTTTTAAGCAAAGTTTGCAGCCTGAAAGGCATTCTTGCGTCATCCTTAGATGTAGTTACTACACGTAGCCCTAGTGACAGGAAAGTGTCCTTTTGAAAGGTGCTGCACCACAATACTACTGTCACATGAGATGTGACACACTAGGATTCAGGATATCTGTGACATGCCATTGTGCTATCAAAGTTCTCGCAACTGCTACCAGTCATGACTTGAAGTCATACCCAACAGTTCCCCACACTGTGACACCAGGAGTAACAATGCTGTCTCTCTCCAAAACATTGGAAAGTGGGACATCTCCACAGGTCGCTACCATTTTGCCAACAGTACAGTGCAGAACTACAGTTTTTCACTGAACTCAGTGTGACACCATTTCATCAGCTATTTGTGTTGTAGTGTAATGGCAGCCTACATGCGGAACATTAATTCCAAAGTCTGGCTGGTGCTAGTCTGTGACCAGTAATGCAGGATGACACAGAATGTTGCAGGGAGTCCATTACTTGTTGACAGATGGCATGTGTAGACGTGAGGTGATTGCAATGTGCTTGATGCACAATTTGATGATACTCCATCGTGCTGGTCAGGCATGTTTGACCAGTATCTTGACGATGACTATGCCTGCTCTCACACTTTCGTGCAGTCCAGCATTGGGCCACTATGACATCCAAATGCCCCACACATCTGGATATTGAACAATTTGACCAGTTCACCAAAAGGGGACTCCTTCAGGTACTGATAACAGTCTCACACCAGTATGTGACACCTCCATTGCCCATCGCAGTCATCACTCATCTGACACTGTTCATGCCTCTCATATTCCCTACCAGACCTGGTAACAACACTATACTTAAACAACACTACTGCACTCTGTTGGCCATTCTGCTTGTCACAGAGAATTGTAACTCTAATCATTTACAGACCCACTGACGTAACTGCCAAAGACGTGTACATAGAAGGGAAAGGAAAAGAAGAGGAATGAAGAAGGAAAGGTGGAGAGAGAATGGATGGGGAATGAAGGAAAAGGATTGATGTTGTTTAGGAAATGGGAAGAGTTACAGAAAGTTGTTCAGAAATTATTGGATGGGATGAGAAGGGAAGACTGATAGTCGATACTAGCACTGGACAAAATTTAAAAAGCAGAGAACTTAAATGTGGAAGATAGGGTAAAAGGCGAGACAGAGAATTCTGGAGAAAAAAAAGAAAAAAAAAAGAGTCATAGGAGCAGATAGCTAAATCCATTATACGTGATAGAGGGGAGCAAATAAAAGCAATATTTACTGTGAAGAAATACTGAGACCACTGAAATTACTGTAAGTTTAGACTAGTTGGGTGCTGTGAACCAAGCACATGTTGTAAAGTCAGTTCCCACCTGTGACGTTCTGAGAAACTGAAGTCAAGAGGGAGAATCCAGATGGCATGTGTGGTGAAACAGGCAGAGAGGTGACAGCTCATGTTGTAGATCATCCTTTGCAACAGGATATTGTATGTTGCCAGTGCACACACTGTCTATGCCCATTCATTCTTACTGATAGCATTGTGGTAGTCATACCAATGTAGAAGGCTGAACATTGTTTACTTAACTGCTGGTACACGGTGTGTGTTGCTTCACACATGATTCTCCCTTTGATAGTATATACATTGTATTATGCCAGATATAGGTGTGGTGTCAGTTGCTGTTGGAGGGTGAGTCAGGTACGTCTTATTGCAGTGGAGACAGTCACAGTGGTAGGAGCCATACGGTACGGCAATGGGCGCAGAAGGAGCATAGGGTCTGACCAGGATATTGCAGAGATTGAGGGAAAGGGGGGAGGGCTAACAAAAAGCTATTGTAGGTAGTATTGGCAAAGCATCAGACAGAATTGACCTCATTTCAGGGCATGATTTGAAGAAGTGGTTAATACATCCAAGACCAAGACCAGGATAGTAATAGTAGCAAGAGGTGTAATCCTAAGTTGTTTTTTGGAGGGATCAGCAGTGTGATGGCCTGAGGAAGTCTGCTTTTGAACTAGGCACATGGGATAATTTTGTACAGTAAAGGCTGTGGTAATGTCTTGCTGTAGCCTGCATTTAAATGAATATGATTGTCTCAAATGCCAAAGCTGTGCTGGGGGGGAACATTTGAAACAAACAAACACACACACACAATTAATGAATGTTTTCATTTTTGAGGACATATTGTTGTATATTCTTAATAAATTGGCTTGATTTAGATAATTCTGAAATCTACATGCTAATACCACCACTAGGTAGATTAAAAGAAAATATAATTGGTGTTTTCCACTATGCACAAAATTTAAGAAGAAATCATTTTCTCATGTGCCTACTTGATATAAATGTGGATGCTGGTGAGGAGTCAGTTTTGGTAGTTCAGTGACACCAAGGACAGCATTGTATGCACTGTGGTTTAACATTGCTATGCCCACCCTTGACACTGAAATTTACTCAAATGACCTTAGATACAGGTTCAGTTTCTGTTTTGGTGAATTTGAGATTTTTACCTTTTGGAACAAATGCACCTCCTCCATTTCCCTTTACCTTATCCTTTTGACAGACACATAGAATTACTCAAAAAAATCTCCTTTCATCAGTTTCAGATGCTAACCAGCTTCCTGTGCATAGTGTTATGAGAGCTCCAGTGCTTTTTAGGATTGATTCAAGTTCAGGGACTTCATTGCAAATTCTTTGGTGACTGATCACTAGTAATATAATAATTTCATCTGTGAAGGTACTTCCTTTGGTCTTAAACTTATAGTTTGGGGCCTTGTGCAGCTTTTATTATCTGGAGTACATAGAGTGTAGGAGTCCTGTAATCTAACGTTATGTGTACCCACACACAGTCAGCTACATGGCTAGCATCCTCTAATGTATCATGCACACCTGATGCATTTAGTGGGCCCCACAGTTCTCAATCCTAGGGCATTAGGCTAAGAAGTCACTGTCTAGTTTGTCACAGAACCTTTTAAGTACTTGGTCCAAACCTTCCAGTCAACAAAGAACCATGAGGCCATGCTCAGTTCTGGGTGCAACACTGCAGACTGCAAGCTTTGTTGAAGTTATGTGAGAAAGACTTGTCATCTTCACCTTCTTATACAGTTGCTGGATTGGTCTAGGAATAATCTTGGAGCTCAGACAACACACAGTGTTACTTCCAATGTGCATCAAAATCTGCAGTTGATTGCATTCCATTCTGCTAATGGCTGCCAGAATAGTCTCTTCAGCTAGTTATAAGAAGCCACCAAAGCTTTCACACTGACACAGGACAAGCAGGCTTCCCAAAAGGTGAAGTGTGTTGCATTGGTTCAGTTTCAGTGGGAAACAGCACCTCCAACCATTTAGTAGTAAGTATAGTTGTAGTTCACTAAGCTCATCCTGCCCATGCCTTTCCTTTATGGGGTCCCAAGATAAACCACTGAGTTTCTGATGTACACCTCTTTGTGTTGTAGAAAGTGCCAATGGTAATTTTAAACCTTTTAACTTGTCACCATCAATGTAATGAATATCTGAAACTGCTCATGCCTGATGAGCAAAAACAGTAATAAATGAAATAATATGCAACTGTGGCAGTTTATCTTTACATTAATTCTAATAATTGCTGTGTCCCATGCAGGTGATATCCTCATCTGCTAAACTCATGGCCAAGTTGACAACTATTAATAGCTTATGTGTTACCAGATAACACATAAGCTATTACTAGTTGTCAAGTTGAGTAATACAAGAGGGGGAGTCGTATTGTAGGTATCTTTGGTATGTGATTGTTAGTAATTCAGCCAACACACCAATTCCAGCAGCTTCCATTAACAGCAGTCAGGGGGATTTCCTGCTGGTTACAAACAGCAACTAAACCATCCTATACCTGTAACATTAGTTTATAGTTATTTTAAATATTCATCTGCAGTGTAATAGCTATTATCTAGTAAATTTTTTTTAGCCTTTGACTAAAGGTGTGGGGATCATTTACATCTTTTATTTCTAGTGGTAATCTGTACAATTTAATACCATGATATAATACACTATTTTGAGTTTTTGACTTGTTTCTTCTGTTTAGATGTAAACAGTGTCTGGATTTGGTTCCATGGTCATGAATTGTGCTGTTTGTTGTGTACAGATTAATGTTTTTCCTTATATGCATTATGTTTTGATAAATATATTCACACGAAACTGTCAGAATTTCGAACGTTTTGAACAGCTTTTTACAGTGTGCCCTGTTACTGACATTTGTTACTATTCGAACAGCTCTTTTCTGTATCTTGAAAATAGTTTGTATGTTTCCAGCACTTACCCCCCAAAACATTATCCCATAACTGAAGACTGAATGCATATCCCCAAAGTAGGCTACTTTGAGGGCTGTAACGTGCTGAAGATAGCGTCTTTGCTAAAATTCTCACATGCCCTGTCCATGTAAGTAAGGTAAGGGGTTGGGTTGGGTTGTTTGGGAAGAACTTGCTGTCTCTTACACAATCAAGTACCTCATTGTTTGCTTTCAGTGTAATGTCAGTGGGTTTTTTTATTTAGTCGGAAGTTTATACAGTTTGTCTTTTTGACATTTAGAGTTACTTTACTCTTTAATGGCCAGTTGTGGATATCTCTGAGAGCTTCATTGGATTTTCCTATTAACAGTGTTGAGCTTTTGTCTGTAAACACTACAGTGCTGTCATCAGTAAACCATATTTTTCCCCATGCCTGACACACTGTGGGAAATCATTTATATATGTGAGGAAGAGGATTGGGCCCAGTACGCTTCCCTGGTGGACATCTATATTAATATATATTGGATCAGACAAGTGTTTTACTACCAATCTTTTGCAAATATGTGAGATTTCAACTCTTTGGACCCTGTTTTCCCGATATGATTTAAACCATTGCTTTGCTGTACCCTTTATTCCTAACAGTTCTGTTTTGTGTAAAAAAACTTCTGTTGTCAACTGTGTCAAAATCCTTTGATAAATCCAACAAAATGCCTGTTGCATTCTCGCCTTTGTCTAATGCTTCTAGTACGACGACTTTGGTAAACTGTGCTACAGCTATCTGTGTACTTTTTGTGGGCCTGAAACCAAACTGTTCATTGCACAAAAGGTTAAATTTTTCTAGGTAGTTCATTAGTCTATTTTTCATTATGGTTTCTATTATTTTGGAAATACAAGATAACAAGGAAATTGGTCTGTGGTTTTCTACATTTTTTGCATCACCATTTTTTAGTACTGGTATTACTTTTGCTTGTTTCAGGTATTCAGGAAAGCAGCCAGATCTGAAAGATTCATTAATTATTATTGTTAATGGAGCTTTTATGTTGTGTATACATATCTTTAGCACGCTGACTGGTATCTCCTCTAACCCTGTGGATTTTTTATTCTTTAGATGGTGTATCATCTGCGCCACCTCTTGCTCTGCTGTTGGAAAGAGCACCATTGAGTGTGGTGGCTGGTCCTGTTGGTGTAGAACATATGTGTCTGGAAATTTCTCTTGTAATTTCTTAGAAATCCCATCAAAGTACTTATTCACAAAGGTTGCTAGATCCTTTGGGTTGCTAGTTTCAACATCTTTGCTTTTAATCTGTGTTTCCAGATTTTTTGTGCATCATTTGCTGTCTCCTGTTTAATTATGTTCCAGATTGCTTTACTTTTCTTATCTGCCTTCAGCAATGTTTTGCCATTTGTAAGTTTTTTTGCAGCTAGCAATACTTTTCTATAAGTTCGCCTGTAATTTTTGTAGAAATCTAAAAAAATCTGGGTCAGTCTGGCTATTTTTGATGAATATGAGATACCTTAGGGTTTAAGAGGATTTTTTGATACCTCTGGTCACCCATTTATTTTTGTTTGTTGCTCCAATTGAATGCAGTGTTTTGGGGAATGCTTCCTCAAATCTTAGTTTTAATATAGTCATGAAATTATTAAAACATTTGTTTACATTTGTTTCTGCATACACTTCCACCCACCCTTCATGTTGTAATTGAGATGAGAAATGACATAGGTTTGAATCTGAGAAGACCCTCTTGCATGCATTCAATTTAGCACACTTTTCTATACAAATATCTGACAGAGATGATCTGATAGGCCTAGATTTTGAACAAGTAAGTGGCAATGCTTTCTTTCTACATCTGTTGCTACGTGGTCTATTATTGAGGAAGATTGTTTGGTCACTCTAGTTGGACAGTTAACAAATGATGTTATGCCATAGCTGCAGAGAATGTTCAAGTAGGTACTACTAAGATCATCTGATTTCATTGTGTTGATGTTTAAATCCCCACATGTGAGAATGTTCCTTTTTGGACAAGTTACCTTTTCTGAGCTCTGATTGAGTTTTAAGAAAAAAATGTCCATATTACTGCTGGCAGATCTACGAGGGCCGTTCAGAAAGTAACCTCCGGTTGATTTAAAAAAATACACCAAGTTAAATAAAAATATTTTAATATATACATCTTACAACTACATCTTTGCACTATTTTTCTACATAGTCTCCATAGCGATTGAGGCACTTATCGTACCTCTTCACAAGCTTTGAAATTCCTTCTGCATAAAAATCACCCACTTGTGCCTGGAGCCAGCCTGTGACCGCATCTTTGAGCTCTTCGTTGTCATCAAACTGCTGTGACCCGAGCCATTTCTTCAAATGCATGAAGAGGTGATAATCACTTGGCACCAGGTCTGGGCTGTAAGGTGGATAGTTGATAACGTCCCACTTGAAGGACTCAAGAAGGGCCGTTGTTCTGCGAGCAGAGTGAGGACGGGCGTCATCGTGCAAAAAAACGATACTGGAAGTCAGCATATCACGGCGTTTGTTCTGTATAGCCCGTCGTAACTTTTTTATTGTTTCACAGTACACGTCTTGATTAATGGTCGTACCACGTTCCATGAATTCAACCAACAACACCCCTTTGGCATCCCAAAACACCGTTGCCATCAGTTTTCTGGCAGAAAAATCTTGCGAGGCTTTTCTTGGTTTGGTAGGCGAATTTGAATGTGCCCACATCTTTGATTGTTCTTTTGTCTCAGGGTTCACGTACTTAATCCAGGTTTCATCACCGGTCATGATTCTGTTTAACAATGGTTCTCCTTCGTCCTAATAACGTGACAGAAAGTCTAATGCAGAGGCCATTCTTTGAGTTTTGTGGTGGTCGGTAAGAATTTTGGGCACCCATCGTGCACAGAACTTACGGTAACCCAATCTTGCTGTCACTATCTCGTACAAGAGTGTCTTAGAAATCTGTGGAAAACCAGTAGACAACTCTGACATTGAGAAACATCGATTTTCACGAACTTTTGCATCAACTGTCTGAACGAGTTCGTCAGTCACCAATGATGGTCTACCACTCCTCTCTTCATCATGAACGTTTTCTCGTCCACTTTTAAATAAACGTACCCATTCACGGACAACTCCTTCACTCATAACTCTTGGTCCATACACGGCACAAAGCTCACGATGAATAGCTGCTGCAGAATATCCTTTGGCTGTAAAAAACCTTATGACAGCACGCACTTCACATTTGGCGGGGTTTTCTATTGCAGCACACATTTCAAACTGCCACAAAAACTAAACTAGCGCAGGTACGACGTTCACTCGACCACGGCTTGATGCCGACTGACCTGTTGAGTGCGTGAACGCACAGATGGCGTCGCTACTCCCCCCACAACCCGCACTGTGACCAATCGGAGGTTACTTTCTGAACCGCCCTCGTATATCTACAAAATACAATTAATTTTTTTGGCAAGCTGTTTTCTGTTATTTCAACTGCTGACAGTTCAAAATGTTTATCTTCACTTAATGCTATAAGATATTTTCTAATTTTAAATATTATGCCTTTTTTCACATAAATACATGAACCCCCACCTTTCATGGAAATTCTGTTATAGGAACAGGCCAGGTCATAAGATGTCAATGAAAAATATATAATTTCATTTTTCTTTCACCAATGTTCAGTAATACACAAAGGTACTGTCTAGTTTTTGCAATTCTAATTCTGGTAGTTGAACTTTATTCTTTATGGACTGTATATTTTTCTGAAATACAGTTAAAAATTTGGTTCTACTTGTTGTGGTGGTTTCCTCATCTTTGTGCCTGATGTTAAAAAATCTTTTAGGTGGGATGGAGGCACTATTGTTCACCTGATTGTTTCACTACACATTTCACCTGCAGCTGCTTCCTCTTCTGCTACTGGTGGTGTTTTTGTCTTCTACTGCTGCTGCTGTTGTTTGTGAGTACAGGTGGGCATGTAGTTGTTTCCTCTTCTTCTGTTGTTGGTGTTTCTATTTCTACTACTGTTGTTATGGTTCTGTGGGTGCAGGTGGGCATGCAGTGACAGCTTCCATGTCTTCTGGATTATCTGGCACATAAGGATTTTGCAGTCCTACAATTGTCTTAGCTATGGAAGGTTCTTAGCATGCTTTTTTTTCTGATGGCAGTGCAGTAGTGTTACAGCTCTCATCTATATGATTAACACTTTCTAGAAACAATTTAATTCCCTGGCTGAGTAATGTTTTGCCCTTTTAATTCAGATGCATGCCATGTGCTGTGAAATGCTTTCTTTCCAGATCATTTATGCTGAGGAAAGAAGGATTTGGATTGGACTGGCAGATCTGCCTATAAACCATGTTGGCCTTTTGGATCTCTTTGTTTACAATAGAGGATGCCTTTGTGGTAGGTCTGCCACAATCACCTTTTGATCGTCTATTTTAGTTTAGTTTAGTTTCTCTTAGAACAGTGGTTGCAGTTTTGAGTTCCTTCTTGTACACATCATTGGCACCACCTAGTATCACAAGACACTGATTTCTTAACACACGATTTTTCTTTTTGTAGTCCTTCAAAATTTCCTGTAAACCAGCATCAGGTTTCACAATGCTGGTGATATTTACATCTTGCTGGTAGCTAAGCATTCCTGCAATCCCTCTACCTATAGCAAGGAAAACTGGGTTAATGTTATTTTTTGTCTTTTTAGTGTCATTGTTAAATGGTTTGTTTACATTTCTTATAACACATTCGGATTCTACTAATGTACTGTGACCTAGCTGTTGCTTTGAGCACTTTGTTATTAGCAATCTATATCAGTGTACCTTATCTGGTTTGCAAGCCTCAACAGTTTTAGGTTCGTTGACTAAATCTAAATTAATTCTGGTCTCTGTCTCTTGAAGGAAGCTTGAGTGCTTCTGGAGCAGGTTTATATTTCATATGTTTTGGTTCGCTGTATGTCTGGTTATGTCTTCGATCTTGAGGTAGTGATTTGCGTAAGTATTTTACCATGTTTTTAAGCAACAGGTCGTGTTCTTTTGATGCTTTCAAGTCTTCTTGCAGTTCTTCTATCACTTGCTTAGAACCACTGTGTAGTTAGTGAAGAATGAGACAATATGCCAACATGCTGTTTCAGGGAGAAACATATTGCTTTTCAGTCACGCCATATTGCCAGTATTTGAGTACTGGAATACAATACCACCATACTGGAACTACAAAAGCTATGTTCTCTGTGGCAGTCAGAAAATAGTTCCGTGACCCCCATAGTCAACTGCAAATAGTACCCTGGAAAATGTTTTATTGCATCAGGAACAATTGTCAACTAGTAGTGGTTTCACCAGGAGCTGCAAGGTATATCTAACATTAGTATTTGTGGTTGACAGGCCCTCAAAGAAGTATGGCAATAGATGTTGGCTTCATTGCCTCAGAGATTGAAGGACATGTGGCATTGAGCAGGGTGTCTGAAATAAAATTTGTCAGAAATTTTTATGCTGCAGGTAATGGAGTGGACAGAGTGATGCAATGCAGTGTATACTGGGCAGGATGGACTGTAAGTACTGAGTAGGGGAAACTATAGACAGATGACAAGTCTTGTCTGTATTATGTAAAAAAGTGATAGTTGAATGTGGTATGGCAAGTTCTGGCAGAATGTAAATAATTTGGAGTGAAGGTAACAGTTCACCAAACAGTACAAGTGTTGAATTGTCCACAGAAAAGGATGAAATCTTCTCTAGCATTCAGATGAATCCTTGTTTGAGCTCTCTCTCTCTCTCTCTCTCTCTCTCTCTCTCTCTCTCTCTCTCTCTCTCTCTCTCTCACACACACACACACACACACACACACACACACCAGTAGAGTTGGCAGAAGGTGACATAGGAATGCAAGTCGGCATCAGACCTGGCAAGCTCATGCAGCGCACAGTGATGATGCTGGGGAGTACCACACCCATATTCAAACACCTACTCTCTTTTTCTCCCAATCCACAGAGTGGAAATACGTCTTTGCTACCAGTCCCTTCAACCAAAGCCAACCTAATCCCAATACTAAATCTTCTCTCTCCCAGTTCATACCATCATCCTACCATGACCCTCTCCCACCATAACACCCCTGTTATCTTCCAGAAATTCCTTACCTCCAGCTTAGCCTTATCATCTTCCTCTAGTTGCCTTTCCAAGAATGCAAATATCTCACCAGAGGAAAGAACAGCCATCCAACTTCAAACAGACCTCTTTAAACATCCTCCATGTAGGCAAAAGCTCCACCAGTTATGATGAATCAAATCAGTAGGCATCTGACAAATTTTGGACTCCTCCATCTAGAAGCCCTGCTGTAGTCATCCCATCTCTGCTCAGATTCTTAGCATACGTCTGTAAGTCTTTCAGATTGAAGATATAAACCACTTCCTTCCTTGAATCTCAACCATCCCCAGGTCATTATGACCTGGATCCCTACTTGTCACTGTTGATGCCACCTCCGTGTTCACCACCAGCTCCCATACCTATGACCTTACTGCTATCAAACACTAACACTACCAGCACCCCTCTCATTCAATATTCACTACCTTATTCCCCATATAACTTATCAACTACATCCTAACTCACAACTGCCTCTCTTTTGAGTGGTGCAATATCAAAAGTCAGTGCTGGAATTAGTCAACTCATACAAATGCCTGGGTGTAACGACAAAAGTTGTGAAACGAAATGATCACCTAGGCTCAGTCAAAGGTAAGGCATGTGGTAGTGCTTCATTGGTGGAATACTGGGAAAATTCAGTTACTCTACAAAATAGATCACTTACAAAAGACTTGTGCAACCCATCGTAGAATATTGCTACAAGCTGGGAAGCAAGCAGTGTGTCACAGCAGTTAGTGTCATTGGCTGGTGTGCAGTTGGTTGCCAGTGAAACCTGACTACCCTCAATTATTTATTATTTAGTATTTATCGTTTTTAGAAGATTCTTGAAATTTCTTATGTTTGTATATTCTGGAATATTCAATGTATGTACAAACAGCAGCACTCTCTACTCACAAGTTGAGTTCTGTTCTGGCTGTATGTTGGTGTCCATAATAAACATACTTTCAGTTCTAAGTGTTGTACATCACTGACGACCCTGCTTTTGCATTTGGACCCAAGTGTGGTTACGATGTGTGACTGTTTGCTGGAGACAATACGTATTTCAAAACATCTGCATCACAGCGGCTCCAATTAGGTGGTGTAAAAGCCATCACTTATACTGACAGGAGCTGCAATATAAGCATATGTCATTCCAAAGGTACACATATTCAGAGTAACAATGGATTCTAAAACAGCAACAAATCAGCTGCACATAAGGATATGCTGGGCAGGATCTGGAGAAATGGATGAAAGGATTCAATCAAATCACCAAATACAACAGGTGGCATTACAGAATGTGTTTGGCAAATGTGTACTTTTTTTTTCCTGACACAGCCCAGGAATGGTTCGAGAATAATGAAGAGAGGCTCAATAGTTGGGACAAATTCCAGACCAAACCAAAGAAAACAGTTCACTACAGTCAACAGCAAGTGAACTTAATGAAACAACAGTCACAGAACAGGGTCCACATATATGTCTTGGACATATGTCTTAGTGTGAATCCAAATACGACACACATTTGATGAAAAAATGGCAGAAAATACTTGCAAAGTTCTTTTGATAAAGGATGTCACAACAATAAAGAGATTTGCCATATAGTGCCAACACATTGAGGAAACGTAACAGAAAAGAGTTGGATAAAAGAATTATGACTGAATCTTGAATCTGGTCTCTATGGCAGTTGTGGAATGCCACCATGATCTCGCCTCTCTCATGCACCAATTATTGAGAGAGGAGATACAGCTGTTTATGAGAACTACAACTGTCAGATTGCATAAGCAAGAGATAACAGCCATGATGTTAACCACATACATCAGGTGGCAACAGAAAATGTCAAAGAAGAGGTATATCGATCCTTATTCCAATCTCCATGACCAGTTGAACATGCCAGGAAGAATGCGCTCAGCCAATGTGGACCTTATGCTCCACCCATAAAAAAATAACACAGCTCCTGACTAACACAGGTACAACAAAATCCTCCACCAACTATGATGGCAAGCGTAAGAACAGACATTGGGATTAAAGAGGACAACAAGTGGATGTGTTTTCACTGTGCATGCCATGAATGCATTGTATGTTTCTGCAGAAAAAGAAGGCGAGTTTTTGATGACTACTACACCCCAGACCTCAACCATCACAACAGTTCTATTCACACCAGCCAGCTGCAGATGAGTGTAATCAGCCTGTGTGGTGAAGCTCTTTGCTGTGCCATGGACATAGTCACTTCCCAATACACTGTAGCTGTTCCCCATTACCGTACAGGGTTATACCTGCCACTTGC
Source organism: Schistocerca piceifrons (assembly GCF_021461385.2). Classification (NCBI taxonomy): domain Eukaryota; kingdom Metazoa; phylum Arthropoda; class Insecta; order Orthoptera; family Acrididae; genus Schistocerca; species Schistocerca piceifrons. The sequence continues at coordinate 269,529,682 of NC_060140.1, read as the reverse complement.
TTAGCCACTGAATTCAGGAAAACTAATAAAGGCAAAAATCTGTGGAGGTGATGCCACCACAGATGAAAATCTTCCATGGATGACAGTCACCAAGATGTCAGGAAATCTCACTGACGACATCATTTATGGCCAACCTGTCTGGGCATTAGTTGACTCAGAAGCTTCCTTTTCTGTAATGTTGAATGCTTATTGTCATCAGCTAAACAAGACTATGTTTCTGATATTAAAGTGATTGTGCTGAAAGAGCCAAATAGGAAATACATTCAGCCAACAGGAATATATGTTGCAAGAATTACTATGAATGACAGAATGCAGACCTTTGAATTTGTCATTTTAGCAGAATGTAATCATAATGTTACTCTCGTATGTGACTTCTTGCAGGCATTGCAAGCAGTCATATTGTGTGGAAGATCAGGGCTTGAAACTGATGAAGCTATTCCAACAACCACACTTATAAAGATTGGTCTAGACAGTTATTTGTCACTGAAGACATTGTCATCCCATCTTAACTAACAACACGAGTTCCAGTCATTATTTGAGATACTCTGTTAAACTGTGAAACTTTTTTCAGTTTCAAAAAGCTTCTCAGGCTCACAAAAGAAATCTGCATGCCATGATAATCATAAGCATTGTAGGTGGTCAAGGAGAACAGTCACAAGCAGCCACAGAACTTAATTGTCCCTAAAGATATTTGCATAAGGGTAGCTTAACCAGTCAAGGATGGACAGCTTACTGGTATTGACCAAGTACCAAGCTCCGCTACCACTACAGACAATGCAAGGGAGGAATCTGATATCATACTGCCATAGACTCTGGTCTGACAGAGGAATAAGATCAGCGAGTGTTGGCTATTGTGTGCCAATTTTTGGATGCTTTCAAAGTCTGGAACAGAGAAATGACAGGCCATGTGCCCCATAGTAAATCATCATCTCAATACTGGGCATCACTAGCTGAATGACAGATCACTGTGGAGGAAGTATAGATGATGTAGGAAGGTGGTATCATTGAAACTTGGAGAGTTCTTGATGCTGTCCTGTGGTCCTTTAGAAGAGTTAGGATGGTATGTAGGGTTTCTGTGTCAATTACCAGTGACTGAAAAAATCATGGAAAAAGATGTGCACCTGCTGCCATGCATTGACGACACCCTAGATTGTTTGAAAGAAGCAGAGTATTTCTAAAACATGGACATGTAGACTGGCAATTGGCAAACTGAAGTTGATGAGGCTAACAACTCTATGCTGGCTGACTGGCCTGTAGGATCTGTCACACTGACTGCCGACATGGTCACTGAGGCTTCAGGAGAATGGCATCACAGTGTTGAACAAAAGCACCTGCAAACCTAAGGAAAGCTGACAACCTTTCAAGGAATTCCTTGGGAGAACACAGCAGCATGGACGAAATCTCAGTCTTTGCTGCACTAAATGACATTGCCGCTGAGCACAGGAAACATCAAGCACTGTTGAGAACCACAGAAACCTTGATGAAGAAGTAACCAACCATAGGAGGATTCCAATTAATAAACAGAACACCGTACACGAGGAACTATGATCAAATGGTGCAGAAATGATTGCCCATCATACCAACTCATCTATGGCCAGCTGTGTGAGCCGCTGTAAGGTATACCATTGATGGAAGCACATAGCACAGTTACCTCCCGGGCATCTGGTGCCAATTTCACCTGCAGCAGTGCCATTCCATCTAACTGGAATTGACCTCTTGCGAAAGTTCCTAAAGTCAACAAATGGGAATTGATGGGTAACAATCTGGACTGACTGTCTTACCTGCTATGATATCATCAAAGCTGTGTCAACTTCCAAACCATTGGAAATTGCAAAGTTCCTAGTGGAACACACAGTTTGAAGCATGAAGCACCCTCTGTGATGATCTCTGATTGTGGAAAAGTTTTCCAATTGAGACTAGTATCAGAGGTAATTTCATCCCCAGTATAAAAAATGAATGGTCTGACAGAATGCTTTAATAAGACATTGACAGACAGGCTCTTCATGTATTTTGATGTCAAACCAACATGGTAGAATACAATACTGCTCATCATGACATTCACATACAACACAGTGAAGCAAAACACTACTGGCTTCACACCGTTCTTTCTGCTTCATGGTCAAGAGGCTGAATCAACATTGTTTACACTGTTCCTGTCCCAACCAGATCATACTTAGGAGGGCCACATGAAACACCTCAACACGGAACTGAAGAAGCAAGATAGGTGGCTCAAATGTGGATTCTGGACGCCCAGGAGAAAGATCAAGAATACTATAACGCCAAGTACTGACCGGTCCTGGAAGACTGGGGATGGGTTTTGGCACTTATGTGGTAAGTAGGATGATCAGAAAAGTTACTGAAGTGCTACTTCGGACAGTATCATATACTTCACCAGCTGTCAAACGTCACATATGAAGTCAAGGATTATGACCCTTCATCAGGAAGGACAAAAGCATAGAGACATTGTCTAGGCCCTCTGTACGAAGCTCTACTGCAGTCCTGAGCTGCATATTGACAATGGTGGCTTCTCGTTCAAGGAAACTTTTGACCTACTATATCAAAAATTTTCAATATGAGTTACCTCCAGTGTTCACCGTAGAGTAGAGAGCACGACAACACAACCAGTACACAAGGATCAACCAGTGTTACTGAACAGACAACCATCGACAAGATCTAGTTCTAGAGTGCTGCAGTCAACTCCGATGAGAGCTTTGAAACAGGTATTCATGTGGTGGTAGACTCTTTTAGCAAGTGCCCATTTGCGGTGCCTATGGCTTCTACCACATCACATAGCACCATTAAAGCATTGTCCTCCATATTTTGCATAGAAGGTTTGCCAGAAGTACTTGTGTTGGACAAAGGACCACAGTTTGCTTCGTGTGATTCTGAACAGTTTTTTGAATGAGATGACATTCATCATCTAACAAGTGCTCTGTTTCACCCCTAGTCCACTGGAGAAGTAGAACACTTCATAAGCACTTTTAAACAACAGATGGCCTAGCTTTGCACCACCCACACACGAGAACAGACACTGTAATGCTTTCTCACCTCCTATCGCTCCCACCCACAAGATGGACCATCATCCGTGGATCATCTGCATGGCTGGAGCCATCAGACAGACACTTCTACACCTGCTACACCCACTGCGTCTTCTGGTGCAACCGATGGTCCACAAGTATTGGTTTGCACTGAGCGATCTTGTTCTTTTCAGGGTTTATGGCAACTGTGGGCACTGGGAAAGAGGCGTGATCCAGGGACACATTGGCTATTTTAAGCACGTTATTGCAGGTCCCGATGGTTTGCAGTGCCACCATCAAACCAAATTCATGTATGTAATATGCCGTGTGATTCTCCTGCTCTTCTTCCCTCAGATTTAAGGCCTCATGCGGCCTTCGAAGCAGCTTGCTGGTGCCACCAGGGCATCCCAGGAGGAGCAGGTGGATGATGCGTCCTCACCCCCACCATCCCCACTCACCAACCTGATGGATGATGACCCATCATCGCTGTTGTCATCGCCATCATTGGCCCAGGGCAACCCCTCAGGCCTGGACGTGTGCCCTGGCAACAGTACATAGCAACCAGAGTGAGACTAAAGTTTGTATTAGCAAGATTACCAACATTGTCTGCATGAGGACTATTACTGATGAGCTTGTGCCACAACACATAGACTCTATTCCAGTTAAGTAAATGTTCATGTAAATAAAGAACCATATTAATCCATGTGTGCATTTGTGTTGTAGAAAGAGGATGTCGGCCACCCATAACAACATCCTCTCCCTTGCGATACAAAATTCTACAGTGATGATGAGGATAACACTATGGCGATGAGCATACTATAGTACCACACATCTTGCTGGTACTGGTTTTTAACCTTGGCTGAAAAAACACACAGTGTCACCAACAGCTCCACTTTTGATCTTGTATCTAAATGATCTGCCATCATATGTCCAAGAAGCTGAAATAGTTCTCTTTACTGTTGATGAGAGGATTATAATTAAGCCTTATGGAGAAACTTCAATACTAAAAAGTGTAAATAACGTTTTCTTGAAAATTAATAATTGGATCTCTGCAAGTGGGTTAAGACATGGTAAAACTGATATTGAGTAGATAATAATATGGTACAATATGTGACAAGACCCACTGTTTAGGTAAAGGACAGCAATGGCTCTTGATAATAAATTTTGGTGTCATAACCCACCTGGAAACAGCATCTGCATTTGCTATTGGATGAGCACATCATGACCATATAAGGTAGCATGGACTTCATGGCCTGCTATTGGCTAAAACAATCAAGACAGCAGCTCTCTTTTAGCAGCAGTCAGAGTCTGGTGGCATCCACAGCCGAAGGGAAACTAATATGGCCTGATGGGGGTGAAAAACCAATTGCTGCAGTTGAAAAAGCAAAATATAAGCACCACACAAAAAAGGAGGGACTACAGAATATGCTCTCAGAATGCAGGCCACAACATAAAAGGTAACAAAAGAAAAGTTATATAAAAGTACTGCATCAGAATATTCAATACATTGGTAAAGAGAAACTAGAAGCAGAAATAGTCCTTAATGAAATACAACCAGACATATTATGTATCAGTCAACATGTTGTTGTTGTGGTCTTCAGTCCTGAGACTGGTTTGATGCAGCTCTCCATGCTACTCTATCCTGTGCAAGCTTCTTCATCTCCCAGTACCTACTGCAACCTACATCCTTCTGAATCTGCTTAGTGTATTCATCTCTTGGTCTCCCTCTACGATTTTTACCCTCCACGCTGCCCTCCAATGCTAAATTTGTGATCCCTTGATGCCTCAGAACATGTCCTACCAACCGGTCCCTTCTTCTTGTCAAGTTGTGCCACAAATACCTTTTCTCCCCAATTCTATTCAATGCCTCCTCATTAGTTATGTGATCTACCCATCTAATCTTCAGCATTCTTCTGTAGCACCACATTTCGAAAGCTTCACAAAATGTTCAGATGTGTGTGAAATCTTATGGGACTTAACTGCTAAGGTCATCAGTCCCTAAGCTTACACACTACCTAACCTAAATCATCCTAAGGACAAACACACACAGCCATGCCCGAGGGAGGATTCGAACCTCCGCCGGGATCAGCCGCACAGTCCATGACTGCAGCGCCTCAGACCGCTCGGTTAATCCCGCGCGGCTCGAAAGCTTCTATTCTCTTCTTGTCCAAACTATTTATCGTCCATGTTTCACTTCCATACATGGCTACACTCAATACAAATACTTTCAGAAACGACTTCCTGACATTTAAATCTATACTCGATGTTAACAAATTACTCTTCTTCAGGATCGCTTTCGTTGCCATTGCCAGTCTACATTTTATATCCTGTCTACTTCGACCATGGTCAGTTATGTTGCTCCCCAAATAGCAAAACTCCTGTAGTACGTTAAGTGTCTCATTTCCCTAATCTAATTCTCTCAGCATCACCCGACTTAATTCGACTACATTCCATTATCCTCGGTTTACTTTTGTTGATGTTCATCTTATATCCTCCTTTCAAATGCACATACGCGCACACATATCAACAGCACAAATCTTCAGTCCTCACAGGGTATGTTCGGTCACTGAAACGTGGCTGTCGTAAGCAGGGAGTGTTTTGATGTATAGCTGTTTAAGATATGGGTGAAGATCGGGCCTGAAATACCACGTAACAACATTACCAACCTCAACTAACAATAGCGCTCCAGCCGTCACCAAACGATTTATGTGCTCCGCTTTGCTTTGAGTTGAGCTTGACGGTTGTTTCCTTTTCTTATTTTGAAATGAGTGCTCTGTCACAGGTTTCGAGTATGACTCTCACAACACCAGATTGAATCAACGATCCATATTTACATTATTACATCGGTTCTGCTTCCCAGGAGCACAGAACACGGACGTAGACTGCCAGCCCTGTGAGAGGGAGGCGTCGCTTTTTCCCCACTCTGCTCTTCTCTCCTCAACAGCCAGACCACCTCGTTCGCTTTACGTTCGCGTCCGACTACCAGAAAAGTGTCCGCTACAACTTGAGTGCCTGTACGAGAAGTAACAGAGCATGTATAAATTATTCGAACTTCTACTCTGGATTTTGCGAAGAACACCTTTGGAACGTTTTGGAACGTCGACTTCGTGCCAGGCCTCACCGACCGACACCGATATCTCTCCTCAGCGCAGAAATCCGTGAAGAATAGGCTGCCATTCCCCAAGAAACCTTCCAGCACCTGACTGAACGTATGCCTGCGAGAATGGTTGCTGTTATCAAGGCTAAAGGTGGGGCCAACACCATACTGAATTCCAGCATTACTGATGGAGGATGTCACGAATGAGTAAGTCATTTCTACATCTGCATCTACATCCATACTCCTCAAGCCACATGACGGTGTGTGGCGGAGGGTACCTTGAGTACCTCTATCGGTTCTCTCTTCTATTCCAGTCTTGTATTGTTCGTGGAAAGAAGGATTGTCGGTATGCCTCTGTGTGGGCTCTAATCTCTCTGATTTTATCCTCATTGTCTCTTCGCGAGATATACGTAGGAGGGAGCAATATACTGCTTGACTCCTCGGTGAAGGTATGTTCTCGAAACTTCAACAAAAGCCCGTACCGAGCTACTGAGCGTCTCTCCTGCAGAGTCTTCCACTGGAGTTTATCTATCATCTCCGTAACGCTTTCGCGATTACTAAATGATCCTGTAACGAAGCGCGCTGCTCTCCGTTGGATCTTCTCTATCTCTTCTATCAACCCTGTCTGGTACGGATCCCACACTGCTTGACTCCTCGGTGAAGGTATGTTCTCGAAACTTCAACAAAAGCCCGTACCGAGCTACTGAGCATCTCTCCTGCAGAGTCTTCCACTGGAGTTTATCTATCATCTCCGTAACGCTTTCGCGATTACTAAATGATCCTGTAACGAAGCGCGCTGCTCTCCGTTGGATCTTCTCTATCTCTTCTATCAACCCTGTCTGGTACGGATCCCACACTGCTGAGGAGTATTGAAGCAGTGGGTGAACAAGAGTACTGTAACCTACTTCCTCTGTTTTCGGATTGGTCCGCAGCTCGTGGTCGTGCGGCAGCGTTCTCGCTTCCCGCGCCCGGGTTCCCGGGTTCGATTCCCGGCGGGGTCAGGGATTTTCTCTGCCTCGTGATGACTGGGTGTTGTGTGCTGTCCTTAGGTTAGCCAGGTTCAAGTAGTTCCAAGTTCAGTCAACATAGCTTGAAAAACTCAGTGAAGAGAAAAGGAAAAAGATAGTAATTGCTGCTGACTTCAACATTAATGTCATAGTTGAAAGCAATGACGTGCCCAAATTCGCTGACTTAATAAAAAACTATGGCTTCAAAATAAACTTCATGCAAACCAATAGAGTAGATGCACAACCAGCTGCCTGTATTGATAATATTCTAAAAAATTGTGTATTTGAAAATGTTTATAAATTTTACATAGATTTAGGTATCTCTGACCACTCTGCATTATTAATTGAACTACCAAAAATTAACAAACAAATTTCATGTAACAAAAGCCATACGGAAAGGAACTTCAATGGGAAAAAAAAATGTTACATTTAGAAATAAATTAAGAGCTGTTGAATGACCCTACAACAGCTGTATTTTGAGTAATAATAACTTTTATGATTTTTTTAAGTAGCTTTGTTGAAATATTTAATGAAACTTTTCCACTCAGAAGCAAATGCAACAAAATGACTAATAAACTTAAATGGATAACTCAGGGTATAAAAACTTCTATTGCCAGGAAGAGGAAACTCCACAATGGACTGAAATATAATAAAAACAAACATTTTACTGAGTATGTTCATCATTATAAAACTATATTTTAAAAAAGTTGTGAAGGCAGCCAAACAAATAGCACACAATAAGTTCACTGTGCAACATAAAAGTAAAACAAATGCAGTGTGGTCTGTTGTCAAATCAGAGTTATGTGTTAGAAATAGTAGTAATGAAATATCTAGGATTAAAGTAGATGATAGCTTTGCTGTAAGCCCAGTTCAAATATCAAGAATGTTTAAATGAATTCTTCATAAATGTGGCAAACTCAGATGTTGATGTATCAGAGTAAAGTAAATCCTGTTGGAATCCACCAAGAAGCTGAGTACTTTACAGATTTAGAAAATTCAAAAATAAAAACTCTGCTGGGTGGGGTGGGATACTCACTAAAGCGATTAAAACAGTGTGTGGCACAACAGCACCTCCCCTAACTAAAATATTCAACCAGTCTTTTGAAGAATGCCGAAGTCAGACCTCTGTTCAGGAAAGGGTTGAGGGAAGACATGGGTAACTATTGACATATTTCTTTTCTTCCAGTCCTGTCAAAAGCATTAGAGAAAGTAGCTGCAAACCAGATCAAAAACTTTATTGTAAAAAATGATGTTATGATAAGCAACCAGTTTGGATTTCAGACAGGAAAAACCACTCTGGACGCAGTGAATAACTTTACTGACAAAAATAGGCAAATCAGAGGAGTAAAGTTGCAGGTATCTTCTGTGATCTCACAAAAGCATTTGACTCCGTGAATCATGACTTGCTTATCTACAAATCATACAAATATGGGATTAAGGACGATGCTATAAATTGGCTAATATCATATTTGTATTTCTTTACTTACACAACAGAAAACGAAGGGTAACTACCACCTCAGATGCAGTGAATTATTATGCTAAATGGATTACAGTATCACAAGGTGTACCTCAAGGCTCCATTTTGGGGCCAATCCTGTTCCTATTCTATGTAAATGACTCACCCATAAATATAAGTTCCCCATCAGTTCTGTTTACAGATGATACTTCTGTTTTAATTGAAGATGATGATGCAGAAAAAATTCCAAGCTCCATCATAAGCACGCTGGATACCTTAGAAAACTGGTTCGGTTCCTGATAAATGGGTTGAAAGTGGACATTGCAAAAACCCATATGGTACATTTCAAAACCAAACATTCAAAATGTGTGGAACTTAAAATACAACATAACAATCAACTTCTGAAAGGAATTGACATGGTCAAATTCCTGGGACTAAATGTGGATAAGAACTTTAGCTGGAATACTCATATTGACTTCCTATCAAATAAACTAAGCAGTTTTACAGTTGCAATGCAAATACTCGGAAATTCCACTGACTTGAGTACACTCCCAATAAGAACCTAGTTGAGTTAGTAACACTATCGTTCAACTTAATTCCCACAGTAAAGTTCCCCACTAGGATAACCACTTGCTCACAAACTTGAGTACTCTCCCAATAAGAACCTAGTTGAGTTAGTAACACTATCGTTCAACTTAATTCCCACAGTAAAGTTCCCCACTAGGATAACCACTTGCTCACAAACAGCCATTGATAATATCTTTATAGAAAAGTCAAATGAACAAAATTATATTACAAAACCAATAGTCAATGGCCTCTCAGACCATGACATGCAGTTCCTTCTGTTAAATGTTAATACTGAACAGGATATAAAATCGGTTAAATCTGAGCTCAAGAGGGTAATCAGTAAGCCAAAAATTGATTATTTTAGGACACTCCTCAGAGACATTCACTGGACTGATGTTTACAGTGCTCATGGCATGAATGAAAAATATAACATTTTTGCTAATAAAGTGCTTGCCTTATTTGAACACTGCTTTCCCCCAAAACTTACCAAGGTTAGAGCAAAGTCTACAAAGAAGCCATGGATTACTCGAGGAATAGGGGTATCTTGTAAAACAAAAAGAAAACTGTATCTGTCAATCCGAAACATTTCCAATGTTGATGCTATAGCACATTATAAGAAATACTGCAAAATATTAAAGACTGTAATACGGATGTCAAAGCAAATATATTACAAGGAAAAGATAGTCATATCAGATAACAAAATAAAGACAATATGGGATATAGTGAAGGAGGAGACCGGTAGAACCAGACATGAAGAGGAACAAATAGCATTAAGAGTAAATGATGCATTGGTGACAGATGTGTATAGTGTTGCAGAACTTTTTAACAAACATTTTATAACTGTTACTGAAAAGATGGGGTTGTCAGGTTCGGTAGATGCTGCTATGGATTACCTTAGACCAGACATTTCAAGTAACTTCCATAATATGAATTTGACCCTCACTACCCCAACAGAAATAACGTCCATCATAAAATCTTTAAAATCAAAAACATCTAGTGGGTATGATGAAATGTCAACAAAGTTAATTAAAGAATGTGATTCTGAGCTAAGGAACATATTAAGCTATCTGTGTAACCAGTCGTTTATCAGTGGAATATTTCCCGAATGGCTGAAATATGCTGAAGTTAAGCCACTGTTTAAGAAGGGAGATAAAGAAATAGCATCAAATTTCCGTCCAATTTCACTGTTGCCAGCATTCTCAAAAATTTTCGAAAAAGTAATGTACAGTCGTCTTTATAACCATCTTATCTCAAATAACATACTGTCAAAGTCACAGTTTGGATTTCTAAAAGGTTCTGATATTGAGAAGGCTATCTACACTTACAGTGAAAATGTACTTAATTCATTAGACAAAAAATTGCAGGCAACTGGTATATTTTGTGATCTGTCAAAGGCATTTGACTGTGTAAATCACAATATCCTTTTAAGTAAACTAGAATATTATAGTGTAACAGGAAATGCTGCAAAATGGTTCAAATCTTATATCTCTGGCAGGAAACAAAGGGTGTTATTAGGAAAGAGACATGTATCAAGCTATCAGGCATCATCCAACTGGGAACTAATTACATGTGGGGTCCCACAAGGTTCCATTTTGGGGCCCTTACTTTTTCTTGTGTATATCAATGACCTGTCATCAGTAACATTACCAGATGCCAAGTTTGTTTTGTTTGCTGATGATACAAACATTGCAATAAACAGCAAATCAAGTGTAGTCTTAGAAAGATCAGCCAATAAAATATTTGTGGACATTAATCACTGGTTCCTAGCCAATTCTTTGTCACTAAACTTTGAAAAAACACACTACATGCAGTTCAGAACTTGTAAGGGGTGTCCCAAGAGTATATGTCTAACATATGATGACAAGAAGATAGAAGAAGTGGACGGTGTTAAATTCTTGGGATTACAGCTTGATAATAAATTCAACTGGGAGGAGCACACCACAGAACTGCTGAAGCGTCTTAACAAATCTCTGTTTGCAATGCGAATTTTGTCAGACATAGGGGGTATAAAAATGAAAAAGCTGGCATACTATGCTTACTTTCATTCCATAATGTCATATGGGATTATTTTCTGGGGTAATTCATCAAGCCAAGCTAAAGTTTTCCGGGCACAAAAACGTGCAGTAAGAATTATATGTGGTGTGAACTCAAGAACATCCTGCAGAAGCCTGTTTAGGGAACTAGGGATACTAACTACAGCTTCCCAATATATTTATTCCTTAATGAAATTTGTCATTAAAAATATATCACTTTTTCAAACCAACAGCTCAATTCATGGAATCAATACTAGAAATAAGAATAATCTTCACAAGGATTTAAAGTCACTTAGTCTTGTACAAAAAGGTGTGCATTATTCAGGAACACACATTTTCAATAACTTGCCAGCAGCCATAAAAAGCTTAACAACCAATGAAATTCAGTTTAAGAGAAGCCTAAAGGATTTATTGGTGGCCAACTCCTTCTACTCCATTGATGAATTTCTTAGGAAAACCAACTGATTTGTATATAAGTACAACATAACTTCTGCACAATTTCAGTGCAGTAATGTGTTCACTGAAAATTTGTGTGTGTGTGTGTGTGTGTGTGTGTGTGTGTGTGTGTGTGTGTGTGTAAGTATAATCTAACTTCTGCACCATTTCAGTGCAGTAATGTGTTCATTGTAAATAAGTATTACAGTAGTTGTATTACATGTTTCTTACCTTATAAATAAATAAAAAACTTTTTTATTTTAAATTCAGTGCAATAGTATTTGTAAAATGACTCTTAGTGTTCATTAAAAAATGACGATCATTCCACTTGGGACCTGTGGAATGGTACATTAGCTTATTTGTTTTAGTTGTAAATATTTGTCATGTATTGTTGTTTTTCTGACATGTTCCACATCCTTGAGGACCTCCTCACTACGGATCAATTGGAATGAAAGTAAATCTAATCTAATCTAATCTAAACAATTGCTTATCATGCTTATTTTAAATATGTCATTAGATATGGGAAATCTTCCGTGGAAGTTCAAGCAGTGTATCTGCAATACTGGTACTGCAAAAGAAAATTGTCTGGCACATGTGTACTGCACAGCAAACAGAGTCTTGTCACCCATTATTTCGGAAACTGCAAACCCTAACTGTTCCTTCCATATACATTTATGAAATTATAATTGTCTTACACCACAGACAAAAGTTATTTGAGGAGAATCATTTGAAACACACATGTAGCACAAGAAATAAAAATAATTTTATGCTACCCACACACTAGTTGAAATTATATACATGGACTCCACAGTATATGGGAATGCAATATATACCAAGTTAATAGGCAAAAACATATTTACTGCGAAGCCAGAAATTTTAAAAATGAGACTGCAGCAGATTCTATGAGATGAATGCTATTTTTCAATAGAAGAATTCATAGAGGATGAAGTGATAATTTGAGCAAGGGGTAATTAAGTGTCAGATTTTATTGTATGTATATATAACAAAATAGTATTGTTATTATGATGCTGATTGTTAACATCAGCTGTTTTTGTTTAAGACGAAATTTTTCCACAATTTTGACGTGTCTCCCATACCTAAATCAGATGTATTGTATTGTATATTTATTGGTCCTGTGAATCATACATTGTACAGGGGTACATAATGATATAGGACAAGTCAAATAATTGCAATAAAGTTTAACAGAAAACTGTTGTATGGTTTCCAGTATATAGCAATATAAGTCTAACATATGGGAATAACATTTCACAAATACACAAATAAATTTTACACATACACATTTCTTACTTTCGGACTTGATTATCGGATACACGTATATATGTAACAGACCACATATAATACATAGATAAATCTACATGTACACATTTGTTATTTTGGCTTTAATTGTATAAACAATTTAAATTTTTCACTTATTTACATTGTAGATGAAAATTCATCAACACTATAGTAGCAATTCTGTAGCAAGTAGTCACTCACTGCAGTTTTGAATGTACGCATGCCAGTTATTGCCTTAATTTTTTTAGGTAGTTTGTTATACAGTTTTTTTCCTGCTTGCAAGGGTCCTTTTTGTTTTAGTGTTGTATGTGAAAACTACATATGTAAATCTTGATATTCCTTGTGTTGTATAAACAGATATTTTGTTTTTTTTGGAGCAATCTTTCTATTTTCATTTACAATTTTCCGTATAAACATTATTGTTTCTAGGATATATGGCATGGTAATGGAAGAATATGAAGCTTTCCATTAACATGCCTATATACCCTTGAAATAATAATGTTTATAAGGAAAATTGTAGATGACAATAGCAAGAGTGCTGCAAAAAACCAAAACATCCACAATTTAGATTATACACATTATGAGACAAGTAAAGCACAATTCACATGGTCTAACTGAAACCCAGATAGCTAACTTGACAATAAATGACTATATCTTATCCAGTTACTTCTGTAGGTCTAATTAAAGGTGGCGGAGTTGCCAAATGTATTAAAACAGGAAAGCCCTTAAGACTGAAGACAGTAAAGATGTGAGATTACATATAGCTACAGTAAAGCACTTTGAAATTACTGGTGTAGTGACTGGTGACTTAAGTTTTTTCGTGTGTACAGATCACCAAGTGGCAAGATTAGCATCTTTCTGAAATAAATGGCTAACTTACTAAGAATGAATATACAGAAAAACTTCATAATACGTGGAGATCTCAATATTGACATGGGAACAGAATCAAAACCAAGACAAGATTTTGAAGAATTGTTAATACAATACAATATGAAGGCAACAATATCTGCACCAACAAGGGTAACTTCTCAAAGTCAGACAGTTATTGACAACATCATTACTAATATTAGTAGGTCTTAACTATGAGCTGCATGTAGTCCAAACAGAAATATCTGATCATTATTGACAGCTGATCTGGTTCTGCAGAAACAAGGACATAATATATGAACCAAAACAAACAACATACCTGCAAACACCGTAGCTCAATGGCTGCTGGAAAATGGACTTGTTATAAATCTAAAAATACTATGTATGAAGTTTTCAGAAATAAAGGGAAGGCTGTGCATATGGGTTTAGAGGCAAATGAAACAAGACTAGAAGAAGTAAAATCCACTACATTCTTAGGTAGCACTGTGGGTAAAAAGCTGAAATGGAAACAACATGTTAATTCTGTCTGTAAGAATAAGAAACTCAGCTCTGTCATATTTATAATGAGACAGCTAGCACAATGTGGAAACAGCTTCTGTGCACAGTATACCATGGACCTTCGAACCACACCTGCAGTATGGAGTGGTAATGTGAGGAAACTCAAAGTTCAAGGAATAAGAAGGGTTTTCACATTTAAAAAAAAACAGGCAGAATCATATTAAGAAGAGAGACTTCTGAAACATGCAGAAACTATTTCAAAAGAGTAGGCATCTTAATTTTTTCCTCCTCGTACATATATAAAATTATACTATGTCACAAAAGATAGTGCAGAGTGGACTATAAATTCTAGTGTACACACCCACAACACACGGAGAAAGAATGACATATGAAGCATGTGCCACCAACTGACAGTGCTTGAAAAAGAACTCCAGTACTCAGGTATCAAGTAACTAATAAGTCTGCCTAAAAACAAGGAACCTAAAAGACTATTTGGCAAAAAGGAATTTTACAGTGTTGATGAGTACTGCTCATATTAAATTTGTAAATATTGTTAATTATAATCAATGGTGTTAGAATAGTTAAGAACTATGTGATAATGAAGGTTTTTGTGCTTTTGACATGTCCTATATTGCATGTATATTCACTGTACACCATATAATCCTGCAGGATCAAATTAAATTAAATTCAAAGCTGATAGCCTGACAGAAATCTGTTCACTGCTCAGAAAATGTATTATTAACAGTCATTGTTGAGAAAGTGATTCATTACATTAAAAAGAGTTGTGTAGCATCTGGAGCTAAATGTTGTCACGAACGTTGAGTCACTACATAATCATATTGTGAAACTGTGTTACTCTTTGAGATTATATATTAAAAAAACCTTAAATATTGGTATTGAGTGCCTGATTATAAACTGTATTTGACCTCATTATTATTTACAAGTGTCCAGTACTAATTTACATGGGTGACATGTTGCATAGTACCTCATGTGTAGAAGTGTGTTGAGTCAAGAAGTACAGCACGCAATAAAAAGGCAATCCCCGGAGCAAAATCTGTGTTCTTTACTGAAAGTTAGTTCCATATATTCATGCAGCCATGACAGTTGCAACACCAAATCACAAACAAAGCTATGGCCAGGGGGTTATCTGCTGCGGTAAGAGGGACATCTTTAGAAGACGGGAGATGAGATCTACAGAAAAACTGTGAGCTGTACTTTGTGCAGTATATCCCAACCACAGCCCCATGTGTATGGTAAGGCTGTTTCAACCAGATGCCGGAAATGGTTCATGCAGAGTGGAAGTGTTGCAACCTGACCACATAATATGAAATAATACATGATGATAACTTAATAAACGACACAAAATATCCTAAATGTTAAGCGTTTCTATTGATAAAAAGCTAAACTGGAAGTCACATGTTACACATCATCTTAAATGTCTAAGCTTTTCAGCTTTTGCGCTGTGGATAATACCAGATTTTGGAGATGAAAATTTAAAAAAAATTTCTTTCTTATCTAGTTTTCATTCATCAATTCTTATGGCTTCACATACTGTGACATCTCGTCACTGAGGATAAAATGGTTTGTCACACAGAAGTTTGTAATAAGGACAGAGTGTGGTGCCCACTCTAAAACTTCTTGTAGACAGTGCTTTAAACTTGCATTTCCTTATTTGAGGGTTAGAAAAATCATACTGGGTGCGCCTTATATAGGACACTAAACTCATATACTTAATGTTTTTTGTTTATTTATCTGTGTATCTCATTTATCAAACTTACATCAATGTTAGGCCCAAGCATCACTTATTTGTCATTAGACAATGCCTTTAAGTAGGTAGGAATTTCCTTTATTTAAACTATAATCAAATGTCAAAGTGAATTAAATAATACATATTATTCAATAACATTGTGAAGTTTAAAAAAATAGTGATAATGATGAATAATGTATTTTTTAAACGAGCAACCAATAATTACTCCGGCTCCAAGTCAATTGCAATTACCCATAGACAATAGATGTCAAATGTCAAAATTCAAGACTAGGTGTCTGTTGTATGACTGTGATTAACACTGAAGTAATATTATCTAATAGACATGTATTTATGTACAAAGATGGGAAAAGAAATATCCATGGGTAGCACACAGCTCATTCAAGGCAATAAGTGTAAGCTGTTACTTACGTTTATAATTGTCAGGATTTTATTTTTTGAGATAGTCAAGGCTGACAAGTAATTGTTTACTAAAGCGAAAGAAGTAAGTAAACATTATTTTGTGGGATATTAGCCTCTTGATGAAATGGTATTGAAATTCAGAGTTACACTAAACTGGTCAGTGTAACTTTTCTGGTTAATATATTGTTCCCATCTTTCCAAAGTAACAGCTAATCAGCCCACCCAGTTAGCCGTGCGGTCTAACACACCTTTCCAGGTGGGAAGGCGTGCAGTTCCCTGGCACAAATCTGCCCAGCGTATTAGTGTTGAGGTACGGTGTGCTGGCCAGTTTGTCGATGGTTTTTAAGGCAATTTTCCATCTGCCTCAGTGAATGCGGGCTCGTTCCCATATTCCGCCTCAGTCACACCATGTCGGCGATTGCTGCGCAAACACTTTCTCCACGTACGTGTACACCATAATTACTCTACCACGCAAACATTGTGGTTACACTTGTCTGGTGTGAGATGTTCCTGAGGGGGAGTCCACTAGGGACTGCTGTAGCCTGTTGGTGGGGCTATGGCGGGGACTAAGCTTCTCCATCATTTCTAGGTCCCCAGTTCCATACAATATAATACACAGGCTGTATACACGGACAAGGAAAAAAAATCCCGGGTTTCCTGGTTAAAAATACACTTTCTCCTGGGTGAAAACACATTTTTTCCGTGTTAAGTGACAGTAAATTTTCCCTCAGAACTGCAAAACTTATCAGTCCTTTGAATGGTTATGGTTTTATACATGGGCGTAGAATTTCCTGGCACTTTAGAAAACGAAACTCAGGAGGAAAAACACATTTTGGAAATATCTTTGATGTACAGAAATATGTTTTGCAGTTCCGAGGGAAAATTT
This sequence comes from Schistocerca piceifrons, assembly GCF_021461385.2. Lineage (NCBI taxonomy): Eukaryota > Metazoa > Arthropoda > Insecta > Orthoptera > Acrididae > Schistocerca > Schistocerca piceifrons. The sequence goes on along the minus strand of NC_060140.1, from coordinate 269,512,356 downwards.
ACTGTCACTTAACACGGAAAAAATGTGTTTTCACCCAGGAGAAAGTGTATTTTTAACCAGGAAACCCAGGAAATTTTTTTTCCTTGTCCGTGTACAGCGAAGAGACCATGAGGATAAAATCAGAGAGATTAGAGCCCACACAGAAGCATACCGACAATCCTTCTTTCCACGAACAATATGAGCCTGGAATAGAAGGGAGAGCCAATAGAGGTACTCAGGGTACCCTCCGCCACACACCGTCAGATGGCTTGCGGAGTATGGATGTAGATGTAGATATCTTTGATGTATAGCAACATGTACGCTGCGTATTTTCGTATTACGAAAGTATACATCAGAATTCCACCAAACACCGCATGTTACTTTCTGTATCATTGAAATCGAGATTGCGATGCACTTTTGTAAACCAGTCATAGCTCATGTCACATGATCTCGCCAGCCGATGACAGTGGATATTCAGAGCATAGGACACGTGATGTAGTCAGCCAACAACATCACTGTTAAGTAGCACGAACACACAAACAGGGAAAGTTAATAGTTTAAATTAATATATATAGTGTTGCTACAAGAAAAGAGAAGCGTTCACAATAATATTGGTCTCGAAGGTTAATAAGCTGTAAGAGAAGCTAAGGTTTCACATATAATGTTGATCTTTTTTGCGCATGTTACACTTTAAGATGTATCACACAAATGTGCCAGTAAAATTTTTAATAATAATGATATAAATGTCTGATCTTCAGGGTTCAAAATTCTTCTAAATGGTTCGTCATCAAAGAGTTAATTTTTAAATGAGAGTCAAATGCTCTGTTATTTAAGAAATTCATGGTACATTCTCGCACATAGTTCAACTTACGTAAAAGAATATTTACTTTGAAAGTAATGATTTTCAAACCACCAATCGCAATAGTTTCCCGCGACCTATTAGAAATAGGTTCGTTTCAGCAGTTGCCAAAGAACGCAGATAACAGGCGACACGGCGCTTGCGCAGCTACCTGACGTATGAAGCGCATATGTACGTACATGTAAAACATTGAAAGATCATACATTATGTCATAAAAGAAACAAGACATCAGAGGATACTCCTAGAGCATCGGAATTTCGTGAACCATACTAAAATGTGCAAATTTAAACTGCATACTTAAAGTGCACATTCGTGTGTCCAGATTCACAATGAAGTAGACCTCGACCTGATATTAAGCTTTTCAGTGTGGTTTTCGGGATGTTAATTTTCTTGGAGCACCAGTAATGTATTATCATGTTAGCTTCTTTATTATGGCATAATGCCATACGTGCTAGAAGATGAACACTTGAAATGTAGCGAACAGTTGAAACTAGTCAGTACTGTGGAGTTAAAAATTTCGTTTTAAATACATTGACTGCCTCTGCGGAAAAGGTTAATAAAAGTTAAATTTCTTTAGCAAACAGACAAAAATAACTTCATTGTTCTGCAAGGCGATTAATGGTTGACTGTCAGAAAGGTGGAAATAAAATAAAATCTGAAACTAATAACATATTTTAGCCTTCCTTAATTATGTGAATGTATTTTAATTCACTTGATAGCTCCTGGCCACAGATATCCGTTTTGTTTTCATTTGACGTGAGAATAAACGAAGGGGAAACACCAAAATCACTAAATGTAAACGCGGGTCACGTGGAGACTACCCCCTATAACTCAGACTGCTCTGCGCATCAGCCCAGGATCTACGATATTTGCTCACCGGATCAATCCCCAATCTCCGGTCACACATTATTACGTGTTCATACAACACGTTTTCTGCGTTACTTCCAGAATAGAACTTCAGCAGCTGCTAGCCGGGGACTGTATAACTGGTCCTTAATAGTTTAGCGATCTGGCCAAACATTTTCTGTCAAAATTTCATTTTCTTGGGTACGCCGAGAAGATAATACGTAGTCTTTCCTGTTAGCTGCTTATTTTCATTCTGGTAGTATGAATACATAGATTTCGCTAGTAATTATAACAGCACTGATCATTCGCAAACCCAATCAACCACATAATCAGACAGCGATTGGCATTCATCCATTCGGCTTTACTCCGCTCAGCTCGTATAGCCACGTCCCCTTCTGTCTGCGGAAAGTTTATTTCTAGACACGACGAGTATTCTCCTGACAGAGACATCACGTACTCTGTGCATGCATTCAAAAATCAACTTATAATTCATTCCGAAATCAACTTAAAATGTGTTCAAAAACCAACAGGGATGCGTTTCAAAATTATATGAATAATCGATAGACCAACGTGCGCTGGATGCTGGGCGCTTTGTGAAACAAGTTTTTTTTTCCCTCAAGAATATGAATTTGGCACCCCTTTTCCCGGTAGCATCTAGTTGCTTGCTGCGACTGCTTGCACAGCCAACAGCCACATTCCTGTAGGCCCAAGTGTGAGAATCTGCTACTCAAACGCGACTCAACTGCGTATGCGCATGAGCCCGCGCGTAACTGCTAAAACGAATCTGATGTAAACAGTTGTGGTTTCTCACTCATCTGAGGAAATTTGTTGTTATGAAGCATTGCATAGTCTTCCTAAAAACCTTCGACACATTTTGCTGATGGCAGACGCTTGCATGAGCACTGTGTATCGTTGCTGTATATGGCGCATTTCCTTTGCAATTTATTTTCGTTTTTTCTGTCGTTTGTTTTATTGTTGAAGTATTATTTTGCAGTAGCGGGATATAGTAATATCCTTTGTTAGAGTATCGGTTCTTGCCAGTCAAAATTACAAAAATTTATCAGAAAACTAAAACAATAAAAAAATCTCAGAATTCTAAAAAATTCCCGGTATTCTCCCGAATGACAAAATTCCCGGGTTTTTCCCGGATCTCCCAGGTCGTATACACCCTGAATACAATACAACAGCTAATCAGGGTAGAAATTTGGAGTTATCTTTGATGTCCCTTATTGGGATTGTAATGTAACATACCAAGAAACAATATAGTGGAGTAATCGATGTCAAGACCGATGCACAATCCAGTACACAAGTCACATGTAAAACACATATTTCGTAAATTACTTCTAACTTTCCTGTACTTGATTTTACACGAGTATGAGTTCTTATTTGTCTTTATGCTTAAGTGCACTTGTTTCCAGTTTTCAAATTGTTTATTTTACATATTTTGAGACAATTTGAGGAAATTGTTTTGACATCAACTCCTGGAATAATATTACAAAATCATTAATTTTTGAGACAACTGCCACATAGTGCCAGTCACTAGACTAAGGTTCAGCGTAAATGTTAGCACCAACATTTATTTTGTCATTAAAAAGTAAATTAATGCCTCCTGAAACTAATAATTGTTTATGTATCACTTTTGTTAAATTTTCATACATAAAGAGACATTTGTTCGCATAAAACATATTGCCATTTTGGAAGAGCATATTTCTGTACCTGGACCTACGTAAAAGCATAATTTTGATAATAAGTTTTATCATGCACATGTTATAACAATGCCATGTAATATCTGAATTGTTAAACTTTATTTATAGTCAGGTGGCAGCCGCCCAGTTTACTCTTGTTGAGTCCAGTACAGTCTGTTTTTTAGAGTCTTACATCTGTATGCAAAATTTTGTCAAGGTCAATTTACTTTAATGATATTTTATAACATGGTGAAGTTGAAACCACAGCCAAGTGTACATCATTTCTTTAATTACTGCACTATGTTTATGCTCCTTCATTTGTGATGAACCTACTCAGCGTAAAATGCAACATCATCAATAACCACCCCCTACAATGACAGAAAAGGTCTAAGTTGCATGCTGCTGTAAACAGTACTAATATTTTGTGTAATGCTTTGAAAACCATTTAGAATCCAAACTTAGAATTGGTAATTTTTTGTCTTTATATTAAAATATATTGTACAAAAACTTTAAAATATGATGTTAGAAGTTGGGATCACTGAGAATGTAGGAACCAGTACTCAAATTACATTGTTTTAAGTTTCTGATTTGCAACCCCTTGCAATTTTGGGGCATCTTCAAAGGAAGAATTAAAAGAAAAAGTAGGGGATGACTCAGATTATGAACAAGGCTTTCGAAGCTCATCAACAGGGGAAACATAATGTATGAACAGTTTTTGAAAGTATTAGACATTAAAATGAATTAACATGAACACTCACAAGCTGAACACATGAGTGAACTGAGCAATAGACTATGTATTAAAGAAAGAACTAAGTAGTGAGCTCACCATATAGCAGAGATGCTGAGTTGCAGATAGGCACAACAAAAAGTCTCTCACAATTAAAGCTTTCGGTCACTGGCCTTTGTCAACAATAGACACACATATGCACACAAGCACACTCATGCAAATGCAACTCACACACACGACTGCAGTCACAGGCAACTGTTACCACACTGCGAGCGGCAGCATCAGTGCATGTTTGGATTGGTGACTAGGTGGGGTAAGGAGGAGGCTGGTGCAAGAAGAGGGAGGGATAGTATGATGGGGGTGGCAGACAGTGAAGTGCTTCAGGTTAGACAGAGGACAGGGGAGAGGTGGGGAAGGGTGGGAGGAGTAGGGGAGAAATAATAAGACTGGGTGTGGCGGTGGAATGATGGCTGTGTAGTGCTGGCAAGGGAACAGGGAAGGGGCTGGATGGGTGAGGACAGTGCCTAACGAAGGTTGAGGCCAGGAGGGTTACAGGAATGTAGAATGTATTGCAGGAAAAGTTCCCACTTGCACAATTCAGAAAAGCTGGTGTTGGTGGGAAGGATCCATATGGCACAGGCTGTGAAGCATTCATTGATATGAAGGATATCTTGTTCGGACAGCAACAGGGCGGTCCGCTTGTTTCTTGACCACAGGTTTTGGGTGGCCATTCATGCAGACAGACAGCTTGTTGGTTGTCATAGCTACAGAATGTAGCACAGCGTTTGCGTGAAAAGGTGTGGACGAAAAGGCCTGCATTGCGGAAAGAAAGGAGTTGGGTGCTACACCATGACAATGCTCCATATCATTTTGCCTTCTCCATCGTTGAATTTTTGAGCAAATACAAAATTCCTGTGCTTCCACAACTGCCATATTCCCCTGATTTGACCCCACTGGACTTCCCTACCTGTTTCCTAAACTGAAATTTTCACTGAAAGGGAAATACGGAGTGTGTCCTTACCACACTTCAGGGAAAAAATTTCCAGGAATGTTTCCAAAAGTGGAAACAGCATTGGAGTTGGTGTGTTCAGTCAGAAGGAGACTATTTTGAAGGAGATGCATCACAGTAGCACGTAAGTACCACCATTGTATAATGACAAGCCCATTCTTAAAACTTTACAATCATGCCTCGTATGAGGATTTATAATGTCTGTTAATGTTGAACTCAGATGGGAGGAAGCAGCAGCACTGAATGTTTAACTCAGCCATGAGGCTGTATAAAAGCTAATATAAGAAGAGGTTTGTCAATCATTGGCAACAATTTCTACAAGGCAGACCAAAACTGAGAAATCAAGTCTGAAACTTTAGATATATGCTGTAACTGTCAGACAACATCTAAAGTTCTCCATTGCAGATACAACTGGCTCCCTCACCAATTTGATTGCCATGGAGAAAAATTGACTTTTGTAGAACAAAGGAAAACAGGCTTACAAATTTCCATTGTGGACACTCTGGACATGTTGTACACTACTTCGAAGACAGAAGAATGTTTACAGAATATTTGAAAAATATTACACCACAAGATATCAAACCATACGACAGTTCCATGCATGCCACAACAACAGGTGACTCCTCCCTCCCTGTAGGATGAAGCCCGTAAATGCACCCACATTGAGGTTGGTCTCCAATGTTCCATTCAGAGGTTCCAGCTGCCAAAATCAGGAAAACCAATCTAGGTGACTACCTATGAAGGTGTAGCAGTCACTGGTGAAAATCCAAGTTGTTGAGATGTCAGGAAATCATATCAATATCATCAGTGACGCTGAATCCGTTCAGGAAGTGTCAATTCTGGGGTATCATTTTCAGAGATATCAGATGTTATTGTCACCAATTCATGGAGATTATACTTTGAGATTCAATGGGGAAGCACTGTACACAAATGATCTGCATAATTGTGAAGTGAACACATGATAATTTATTATGTTTTATTACAAATTAGACAGGATGGAGCAAATTACGATGTATATGTTGTGTTACTCAACTCGCCTAGAAATAATATTCAATGACTATATGAAGGGTGGTCCACTGATCGTGACCGAGCCAAATATCTCACAAAATAAGCGTCAAATGAAAAAAACTACAAAGAACAAAACTTGTCTATCTTGAAGGGGGAAACCAGATGGTGCTATGGTTGGCCCGCTAGATGGCACTGGCATAGGACAAACGGATATCAACTGTGTGTGTGTGTGTTTTTTTTTAAATAGGAACCCCCATTTTTTATTACATATTTGTGTAGTACATAAAGAAATATGAATGTTTCAGTTGGACCACTTTTTTCACTTTGTGATAGATAGCGCTGTAATAGTCACAAACATATGGCTCACAATTTTAGACAAAACAGTTGGTAACAGGTAGGTTTTTTAAATTAAAATACAGAACATAGGTACGTTTGAACATTTTATTTTGGTTGTTCCAATGTGATACATGTACCTTTACGAACTTATCATTTCTGAGAACGCATGCTGTTACATCATGATTACCTGTAAATACCACATTAATGCAATAAATGCTCAAAATGATGTCAGTCAACCTCAATGCATTTGGCAATTCGTGTAACGACATTCCTCTCAACAGCGAGTAGTTCGCCTTCCGTAACGTTCACACATACATTGACAATGCACTGACGCATGTTGTCAGGTGTTGTTGGTGGATCATGATAGCAAATATCCTTCAACTTTCTCCACAGAAAGATATCCGGTGATGTCAGAACCAGTGAACGAGTGGGCCATGGTATGGTGCTTCGACGACCAATCCACCTGTCATGAAATATGCTATTCAATACCACTTCAACCGCACACGAGCTATGTGCCGGACAACCATAATGTTGGAAGTACATCGCCATTCTGTCATGCAGTGAAACATCTTGTAGTAACATTGGTAGACCATTACGGAGGAAATCAGCATACATTGCACCATTTAGATTGCCATACATTGCACCATTTAGATTGCCATCGATAAAATGGGGGCCAATTATCCTTCCTCCCATAATGCCGCACCATACATTAAGCCGCCCAGGTCGCTGATGTTCCACTTGTTGCACCCATTGTGTTCATTGCCCAATAGTGCATATTATGCCGGTTTATGTTACCGCTGTTGGTAAATGACGCTTCGTCACTAAATAGAATGCGTGCAAAAAATCTGTCATCGTCCCGTAATTTTTCTTGTGCCCAGTGGCAGAACTGTACACGACGTTCAAAGTCGTTGCCATGCAATTCCTGGTGCATAGATATATGGTATGGGTGCAATCGATGTTGATGTAGCTTTCTCAACACCGACATTTTTTGAGATTCCCTATTCTCGCGCAATTTGTCTGCTACTGATGTGCGGATTAGCCGCGACAGCAGCTAAAACACCTACTTGGGCATCATCATTTGTTGCAGGTCATGGTTGATGTTTCACATGTGGCTGAACACTTCCCGTTTCCTTAAATAACGTAACTATCTGGCGAACAGTCCGGACACTTGAATGATGTCGTCCAGGATACCGAGCAGCATACATAGCACACGCCCGTTGGGCATTTTGATCACAACAGCCTTACATCAACACGATATCGACCTTTTCCGCAATTGATAAACAGTCCATTTTAACACGGTAATGTATCACGAAGCAAATGTCATCCACACTGGCGGAATGTCACGTGATACCACGTACTTATACGACTACAGATTACTTGGTTTTTGTTGATCGAAAGTGAAAAAGTTACTTTTAGCGCACAGACTCTAATACATTCTGTTGACAAGTTTTAAATATCGCAGTGCTTCTAACTTGTTATTCTACCAGAAATTAATAAAAAATTAACCAAAATTCCAACCAATTTTTATTTACTATCTAATAATAGTTATTTTGTTGAAATATTGCCAGCGTTAGGGTTTTCTCATTCATTTCTTGCTTATAACATTCACGAGATGTCTGCAGGGTTCACTAGAACTTTCTTCTTTCTCACTGCTGCCGAACTTAAAAAAGAAATTGTGAGGCCATAAATGATGAACAAGGAAATGATAACGAACTCTATTGGCAAGGCAATATTTTTTGCATGGGCAAAAGCAGGGACCATGGGCAAACGCAGACAGAAAGGAGCAAGCAGTGGGACTGGTTTTCCACTCCTTTGCCTCTTGCAGGCATTCTTCTGAGATGAGTACAAGAAGATGGTATGGCTGCTAATCAGTCATTACTGTCTAGGTTGAACTGGTAAGTGGTAATACTGTGACTTGTGTGCCCACTGTTACAATCCATAACAGTCAATTGCTATTCCTGTCATCAGTATATGCTGCCCACAACAGCTGACTCTCAGTGTGGCAATTACTCATGGTAAGCATTTAACATGACAACACGTGAAAACTACTGTGCCTGCATGAGCTCTGTACAGTGATAAAATGCTCTGATACGTCTCTCAACTGTCACTCTAATAGCCAATCTAGAACTGACATTGCAGACATATCAGATTCCAAACTAATCAATTCATCATGCTGACAGGAGGGCTTTCTATAGAACAGAACTTATTTGTAGCATGAAATGGAGTGAAGTTGGCCGATTTTGGAATTTAAACTTAAATATTTCTGAAACCAATAAAATTAATATATTTGTTTTCTTTCAAACAACTGGTATTGAGCTGTAGTAATAAAATTTTTGGTCTTATTACCTTTCGCTCTAACAGATTATGAAATTAAATAACAATAATAATAGTAATAATAATAACAATAACAATAAAGCCTTGGGGTGAGGTTGATTGATTATCTGTCATGTGATAACTGTGGATTGTGTATGGCTCTAGCATTGCTTTAATTGTTCTGAAACTTTATCAAGAACTGAAAAATAAATCTGCCATAATAATTAAATTTTAATACTAATTTCAGAGTAACACACAAAAAAGTTTAAGGAAAAAAGATCACAAATTTGCTTTATGAAATTCTGAAGAGATGCACACTCTTCCACTTCAGCACTAAAAACTGGCTAACACCTTGGGTTCTACCGTGATGATGACGAATCCTGTTTATCAGAGTTCCTTTGGGAATTTTATACACTTTTCTAGCCTTGGTAATGATTATTTTTCAATTTACACTCCTGGAAATGGAAAAAAGAACACATTGACACCGGTGTGTCAGACCCACCATACTTGCTCCGGACACTGCGAGAGGGCTGTACAAGCAATGATCACACGCACGGCACAGCAGACACACCAGGAACCGCGGTGTTGGCCGTCGAATGGCGCTAGCTGCGCAGCATTTGTGCACCGCCGCCGTCAGTGTCAGGCAGTTTGCCGTGGCATACGGAGCTCCATCGCAGTCTGTAACACTGGTAGCATGCCGCGACAGCGTGGACGTGAACCGTATGTGCAGCTGACAGACTTTGAGCGAGGGCGTATAGTGGGCATGCGGAAGGCCGGGTGGACGTACCGCCGAATTGCTCAACACGTGGGGCGTGAGGTCTCCACAGTACATCGATGTTGTCGCCAGTGGTCGGCGGAAGGTGAACGTGCCCGTCGACCTGGGACCGGACCGCAGCGACGCACGGATGCACGCCAAGACTGTAGGATCCTACGCAGTGCCGTAGGGGACCGCATCGTCACTTCCCAGCAAATTAGGGACACAGTTGCTCCTGGGGTATCGGCGAGGACCATTCGCAACCGTCTCCATGAAGCTGGGCTACGGTCCCGCACACCGTTAGGCCGTCTTCCGCTCACGCCCCAACGTCGTGCAGCCCGCCTCCAGTGGTGTCGCGACAGGCGTGAATGGAGGGACGAATGGAGACGTGTCGTCTTCAGCGATGAGAGTCGCTTCTGCCTTGGTGCCAATGATGGTCGTATGCGTGTTTGGCGCCGTGCAGATGAGCGCCACAATCAGGACTGCATACAACCGAGGCACACAGGGCCAACACCCAGCATCATGGTGTGGGGAGCGATCTCCTACGCTGGCCGTACACCACTGGTGATCATCGAGGGGACACTGAATAGTGCACGGTACATCCAAACCGTCATCGAACCCATCGTTCTACCATTCCTAAACCGGCAAGGGAACTTGCTGTTCCAACAGGACAATGCACGTCCGCATGTATCCCGTGCCACCCAACGTGCTCTAGAAGTTGTAAGTCAACTACCCTGGCCAGCAAGATCTCCGGATCTGTCCCCCATTGAGCATGTTTGGGACTGGATGAAGCGTCGTCTCACGCGGTCTGCACGTCCAGCACGAACGCTGGTCCAACTGAGGCGCCAGGTGGAAATGGCATGGCAAGCCGTTCCACAGGACTACATCCAGCATCTCTACGATCGTCTCCATGCGAGAATAGCAGCCTGCATTGCTGCGAAAGGTGGATATACACTGTACTAGTGCCGACATTGTGCATGCTCTGTTGCCTGTGTCTATGTGCCTGTGGTTCTGTCAGTGTGATCATGTGATGTATCTGACCCCAGGAATGTGTCAATAAAGTTTCCCCTTCCTGGGACAATGAATTCACGGTGTTCTTATTTCAATTTCCAGGAGTGTAAAATATCTGAGAGAGACAGTTCTAAGACATCCAGACTTATTTTCTCCAAATCACCTGATTTATGTGGCATATTCACAGTGAAGTTCTCACAATTGTAACTACATGATGTAATAAACAAAACTGCAACCTATGTGGTGAATTCATAAATTAAAATACAGATGTTGTTGTTGTTGTCTTCAGTCCTGAGACTGGTTTGATGCAGCCTTCCATGCTACTCTATCCTGTGCAAGCTACTTCATCTCCCAGTACTTACTGCAACCTACATCCTTCTGAATTGCTTAGTGTATTCATCTCTTGGTCTCCCTCTACGATTTTTACCCTCCACGCTGCCCCTCCAATACTAAATTTGTGATCCCTTGATGCCCCAGAACATGTCCTACAAACTGGTCACTTCTTCTTGTCAAGTTGTGCCACAAACTCCTCTTCTCCCCTATTCTATTCAATACCTCCTCATTAGTTATGTGATCTACCCATCTAATCTTCAGCATTCTTCTGTAGCACCACATTTCGAAAGCCTCTATTCTCCCCCTGTCCAAACTATTTATCGTCCATGTTTCACTTCCATACAGGGCTACACTCCATACAAATACTTTCAGAAACGACTTCCTGACACTTAAATCTATACTCGACGTTAACAAACTTCTCTTCTTCAGAAACGCTCTCCTTGCCATTGCCAGCAACCATTTTATATCCTCTCTACTTCGACCATCATCAGTTATTTTGCTCCCCAAATAGCAAAACTCCTTTACTACTTTAAGTGTCTCATTTCCTAATCTAATTGACTAAGCATCACCCGACTTAATTCGACTACATTCCATTATCCTCATTTTGCTTTTGTTAATGTTCATCTTATACCCTCCTTTCAGGACACTGTCCATTCCGTTCAACTGCTCTTCCAAGTCCTTTGCTGTCTCTGACAGAATTACAATGTCATCGGCGAACCTCAACGTTTTTATTTCTTCTCCATGGACTTTAATACCTACTCTGAACTTTTCTTTTGTTTCCTTTACTGCTTGCTCAATATACAGATTGAATAACATCGGGGACAGGCTACAACCCTGTCGCACTCCCTTCCCAAACGCTGCTTCCCTTTCATGCCCCTCGACTCATATAACCGCCATCTGGTTTCTGTACAAATTGTAAATAGCCTTTCGCTCCCTGTATTTTACCCCTGCCACCTTTAGAATTTGAAAGAGAGTATTCCAGTCAACATTCTCAAAAGCTTTCTCTAAGTCTACAAATGCTAGAAATGTAGGTTTTCCTTTCCTTAGTCTATTTTCTAAGATAAGTCTGCGGAATCCAAACTGATCTTCGCCGAGATCGGCTTCTACCAGTTTTTCCATTTGTCTGTAAAGAATTCGTGTTAGTATTTTGCAGCTGTGACTAATAAACTGATAGTTCGGTAATTTTCACATCTGTCAACACCTGCTTTCTTTGGGATTGGAATTATTATATTCTTCTTGAAGTCTGAGGGTATTTCGCCTTTCTCATACATCTTGCTCACCAGATGGTAGAGTTTTGTCAGGACTGGCTCTCCCAAGGCCGTCAGTAGTTCCAATGGAATGTTGTCTACTCCAGGGGCCTTGTTTCGACTCAGGTCTTTCAGTGCTCTGTCAAACTCTTCACGCACTATCGTATCTCCCATTTCATCTTCATCTACATCCTCTTCCATTTCCATAATATTGTCCTCAAGTACATTGCCCTTGTATAGACCCTCTATATACTCCTTCCAACTTTCTACATTCCCTTATTTGCTTAGAACTGGGTTTCCATCTGAGCTCTTGATATTCATACAAGTGGCTCTCTTTTCTCCAAAGGTCTCTTTAATTTTCCTGTAGGCAGTATCTATCTTATCCCTAGTGAGATAAGCCTTTACATCCTTACATTTGTCCTCTAGCCATCCCTGCTTAGCCATTTTGCACTTCCTGTCGATCTCATTTTTGAGACACTTGTATTCCTTTTAGCCTGCTTCATTTACTGCGTTTTTATATTTTCTCCTTTTATCAATTAAATTCAATATTTCTTCTGCTACCCAAGGATTTCTACTAGCCCTCGTCATTTTACCTACTTGATCCTCTGCTGCCTTCACTACTTCATCCCTCAGAGCTACCCATTCTTCTTCTACTGTATTTCTTTCCTCCATTCCTGTCAATTGTTCCCTTATGCTCTCCCTGAAACTCTGTACAACCTCTGGTTTAGTCAGTTTATCCAGGTCCCATCTCCTTAAATTCCCACCTTTTTGCAGTTTCTCCAGTTTTAATCTACAGTAGTCAGTTTCAGCAATTACTCACTCCATCACTAGACTGTTAAAGACAATTGTTGCTGCATCTACTGTCACATTGTTCCTGCATTCATTATGTTATGCTCTAGACACATTCATGAACGTTTGTTCCTAAAAGAATCACTGAAGAAAAAACGATCAATTTCACCCCAATTCTACCACGAATTTGCAAAGATTCATTTATGTGGTTAATACGAGGGTCACTCCAAAAGAAATGCACACTTTTTTTTAAATAAAGTTTTCATTCTGCATGTGTGAAAGTTTTATAGTGTGTAGATACATCTTTCCCGCTTGTTTTCAAACTTAGTTCAACCTGTTCCCATGAGTGGCTCCGTCACAGCATGTCTTCAAGATGGCTGCTACACTTGACGTTCGTCAGAAGCAACGTGCTGTCATAGAATTCCTGTGCTGTGAAAATGAGACAGTGGGAAACATCCAAAAGAGGTTGAAAAAGGTGTATGCAGATGCTGCTGTCGATCGCAGTACGCAGTGGCAGGCCTCGTACCACACACTCCAAACAATGTGCAGAGAGTTAACGAATTGGTGACTGCTGACAGACGCATCATAGTGAATGAATTGTCATGCTATGTTGGGATAGGGGAAGGAAATGTTTGCAGAATACTGAAAGTGTTGGAATTAAAAAAGGTTTGTGCCGTATGCAACGAACTTTTGGAACAGTACGAGAATGGTGGAGATGAATTACTTGGAAGAACTGTGGCAGGTAATGAAACATGGCTCCATCATTTTTCGCCAGAGACAAAGAGGCAATCAATCGAATGACATCATGCAAATTCACCCAAGAAAAAAAAAAATTCAAAACTGCACCTTCTGCTGGAAAAGTTATGGCTACGGTGTTTTTCGATTCCGAAGGACTCTTGCTTGTGGACATCATGCCAAGTGGAACCACCATAAATTCTGATGCATATGTGATGACACTGAAGAAACTTCAAGCTCAACTGAGTCGCGTTCAACCACATCGGCAAAAGCAGGATGTTTTACTGTTGCACAACAATGCATGGCCACATGTCAGTCAAGAAACCATGGAAGTGATCACAACACTCGGATGGACAATACTGAAACACCTGCCTTACAGTCCTGACCTGGTTCCATGTGACTCTCATCTATTTGGGAAACTGAAAGACTCTCTTCGTGGAACAAGGTTTGAAGATGATGACTCCCTTGTGCATGCTGCCAAACAGTGGCTCCAACAGGTTGGTCCAGAATTTTACTGTGCGGGTATATAGGCACTGGTTCCAAGATGGCGTAAGGCAGTTGAGAGGGATGGAAATTATGTGGAGAAATGAAATTATTGCTCCTAAAGGATGTATCTACACACTGTAAAACTTTCATACATGTAGAATAAAAGATGGATTTAAAAAAAAAAAATAGTGTGCATTTCTTTTGAAGTGACCCTCGTAATAGGTAAACTTATTCTACAAGTTTTGTTACCACTCTAGTTATTCTGAAGGGTCAATGCATGATATACATAAGACATAGACACATGAGTTGTTTTATGCCAGTCACATGGATAAAAGTTTTAGCTCATTAAAAAAAAGTTTAAAAAAGCAATAGACACAGCGAGTAGGACGCCATAGTTGAGCCAGACACAGTACATAAAGGTTGATACAAAATTTCTTGTGTTTGGAGTTTTTGCGACATCGGTGTTGAGATTCAGCTTGAAGGTAACTGGATATTACTGCACTCTTTTATTGTTGTTATTTGTAATGGTATTACCTATAATTATTGACAATTAGGTTCATTTTCCAACGAACGTTGTTAGCAAGTGCGTGATTCTTTGTGTAAGATGGCGAAATTCTTAATATGCGATAGTATGGGGCTCCAAATACGCGACAGTGTCTCATATTACGATACCTATCTCATATTGGGGGAACTCGTTCTCTCTCGATTTTTAATATGTAATTTACACAATACTGTCATGAGATAACAATATTTCATCATTTATTGTAGTAAAATTTTGGCAACCGCTTTTATTTTAATTCGATTAAATTATCATAAATAGGGATTACTTTTGTAGTGTCGGTAGCTGGACCGACACCGTGATGTTGATTGCTGAAAAGGAATGCTAAACTAACGCTGTGGCCGATAGTGCACGAACGGCAATAAGCATACGGGCGTGAAGTCTGGAACATAAAAACTTATGAATGAATAAGAAGAAAAGTATGTAGATGCTTTTTACTTAACTTTTAATAATTCCTTGGAATACATCTCTCTTGAATACTCGTAAGCTATAGGCACTGATACAAATGGCGCCTTGCTAGTTCGTTGCCATTAACTTAGCTGATGGCTATTCTGTCTCTCGGCTAATGAGAGAGAAAGGCTTCGTACAACTGGGCGATAGCTAGGTTCGCGTACAACTGGGCGGTAGCTTGGTTCTCGTACAACTGGGGCGAGTCCACTCTCGTATCACGAGACCTGCCTTGGTGGTGGCGCTAGGTCTGCGATCACAGTGGCGACACGCGGGTCCGACATGTACTACATGGACCGCGGTCGATTTAAACTACCACCTAGCAAGTGTGGTGTCTGGCGGTGACACCACATTCCTCCCCCGCAAATCGGCGAACGGTCGTGTAATAAGGCTTCCGCCCGCCGTGGGGAGGACCACATGTTGACGTATGCGATGAGGTGGGGAGCCTAACAACAGGCGAGGCTGTGCCACCCGCACCCGGCCATCCGGTCCGAGGGGAGCTAGGAAACGCCTGCAAAACTAGTCCAGGGTGCACGTCAACATGCGGTGTATGCGCCCGTAAAGAGACAGGAGGGCCTAAAGGGTCGACCTCCATTGCGTCGGGGTAGCCGACGCGCGATGACGTCATGTGGTCCGGAGCGGGCGGGCGTTCCATGGCGGAGGACAGCTGGTCACGGGAAGCGATCGGCGGCGCGTGACCCTGGGAGGCGCTTGGCGGCTGCAACGAAGCGTCGAATGCGGTCGGCGGCGGCGGCGGCTGCTGCTGCTGCTGCTGCTGCGGCGGCGGCGGCGCGTCGCCATGGGGCAAAATGGAAGGCATCGTCGGTAACACCTGGGGATGAGGCGAGCCAGTAGATGGGTCCCCAGGGCGCTGACCGGACGGCACCGTCGCTGAAAGCAGACGGGGAGCGGCAGAACCCGAGCGACGACAGAGGCGCAGCTGATTGAGATGCCGACGCACCTCACCAGAGGCCCCCAAAACCAAATACATCGCGCGGCCGAGGCAGCGAAGAATGCGCCCTGCGAGCCAACGCCGTGAACCTCGATAGTTGCGATAAAAGACAACGTCGCCTGGAGCAAAAGCAGGAGTCTGCCGCTGCGCAGGAACCTGATGCGGCGGATGCAGCAAAGACATCAAGGTGCGATGAGGACGACCGTGGAGCAACTCAGCCGGCGAGCGACCATCTCGGGGCTGAGAGCGATACGAAGACAAAAAGAGCAACAAAGCGTCCTCCCGAGAATGCGACTCTTTCAATTTCAACATCTGTGACTTGAAAGTCCGGACCAATCGTTCAGCGGCACCGTTGGACTGAGGCGAAAACGGCGCGGATGTCAGATGTTGAATACCATTGGCCTGGCAGAAAGACTGGAATTCTGCGGACATGAATTGTGGGCCATTGTCGGAAACAATAGTCTGCGGAAGACCTTCAATGCAAAAGATAGCAGACAACGCTTGGATGGTGGCGGAGGACGTCGTGGAAGACATCCGGACAACAAAAGGAAAATTACTGAAGGCGTCGACCAGAACCAACCATCGAGCATTCCAGAATGGACCAGCAAAATCAATGTGCAAGCGTTGCCAAGGGGAAGTGGCTTTTGGCCACGCAAAGACTTTCCGCGGTGGTGCGGACTGTTGTTCGGCACACGCCGGGCACGAAGAACACATATTCGTAATCGCAGCATCGATTCCGAACCAAGTACAGTGCTGACGAGCAAGTTGTTTCGTTCGCACTATACCCCAATGTCCTTGATGAAGAAGCCGTAAAACAGAGGACTGTAACGAACGTGGGACCACGACTCGGGACTGATCATTATCAGAACGCAACAACAAAACACCACGTCGAACAAAAAGTCTCTCCTTGTGAGCAAAAAATCGGCGAACCAACGGATCCTCGATCCGAGACTTTGACAAAGGCCATTGCGTAGCAACAAAACGTAAAACAGTAGCAAGGACAGGGTCAGCAGCTGTGGCTGTAGCGACACGACGAAAATCAATCGGAAACGATTCGACCACTTCATCGGTTTCCGAATCAATGAACATGCAAGCAAGTTCGGAAGAATCGAATGCCTTATCCTCAGAAACAGGCAAACGGGACAACGCATCGGCGTTTCCGTGCTTAGCAGTGGACCGATACAAGATATCGTAGCGGTACTGCGAGAGGAAAATAGACCAGCGAATGAATTTCTGCGCTGTACGTGGAGGTACAGGCTTGTTCGGATGAAAAAGCGACGTCAAAGGTTTGTGGTCTGTGATGATGGTAAAGTGACGACCATACAAGAAATCATGGAACTTAGTAACACCAAACACGAGAGCCAAAGCTTCTTTCTCTATCTGTGAATAATTTCTTTGCGCAGACGAGAGCAATTTGGACGCAAAGGCAATAGGGCGATCATGTGAGCCAACTTTGTGCGCAAGCACAGCACCGATCCCGAAATCCGATGCATCTACCATCAACAAAAGGGGTTTCTGGGGATCGAATGGCGTAAGGCAAGTATTAGAAAGCAACGCCGATTTCAACTGGCGAAAGGCGCGTTCACATTCCGGCGTCCAGACGAACGGAACACCTTTACGGCGTAAGCGATGAAGCGGGGCTGAAATGGAAGAGGCATTGCGCACATATTTATGGTAATAATTAATTTTACCCAACACACTCTGTAGCTGTTTCAGATTTTGAGGGGAAGGCAAATCGTGTATGGCACGGAGGTGCTCTGGACTTGGATGTATGCCTTGGGCATTAATGACATGTCCCAGGTATGGTAAGTCACGAGCAAAAAACACACATTTGTCCTTCCTCAAGCGAAGACCATTTTGCCGCAAGACCTGAAATAATGTTCGTAAATTCGCAAGATGATCTTCTTCTGTCTGTCCGGAGATCACTATATCGTCCAGATAGTTTGCTGCAGTAGGGACCGACGCACAAATAGTTTGTAAATATTGCTGAAACAAGGCAGGGGCGGATGCACACCCGAAAGGCAGTCTTTTGAAGCGGTACAATCCAAGATGCGTGTTAACCACCAATACGCGCTGGGATTCGTCGTCCACCGGTATTTGCAAGTACGCATCGGCTAGGTCCAACTTTGAAAAATATTTTCCGGGGCACAGTTTAGCAAAAAGATCTTCCGGGCGGGGCAAAGGAAAAGTAGCAGTCACTAGCTGTGGATTCACTGTGGCCTTGAAGTCCACGCAAAGTCTCAATTTGCCGGAAGGTTTTGGCAAAATGACTAAGGGTGAGGCCCAGAGAGAAGCTTGCACACGTTCAATTACACCCTGTGATTCGAGATCGTGTAACGTTCTTGCGACCTCATCACGCAATGCGTGGGGAACATTGCGCGCCCTGAAAAATTTCGGTTGCGCGTTTACCTGCAGTTCTAAATGTGCTTCATAGTTTTTAGCGCAACCTAAGCCCGGTGCAAAAATGTCTGCAAATTCGTCACACAGCCGGGAAACACTGTCTGTAGGCACAGGCTGATTCACTGATAGGACCTGATTTACAATAGACATGTTAAACAACTTAAATAAATCTAGACCAAACAAGTTCACAGCAGAAGAAGAACGAAGAACGTAAAATGACACAAGTTTTGTTTGTCCCTTGTATGTTGCAAGAAGGCTGCACTGTCCTAACACAGGAATTTTCTGTCCGGAATATGTAGTTAGCTTAACCTTTGCGGCACGCAACGGAGGTGCGCCCAGTTGTTTGTACGTGTCGTGATTGAGCAATGAAACTGCAGCTCCGGTATCGAGCTGGAATGGTAGCACTTGGCCGTCAAAGTGTAAGTCCACAAAAAGTTTATTGTCCTGCTGACGACAAGAGCGACTGTTTTGTGCAATTGGAACAGACACTGGTACAGAATCACTTGCTAATTGACGTGATTTCCGGCGACGTCGACGCACAGTTTTTGTGGGACGATCACAGTCACTGTTAGAGAAAGTGTCACTGGACGAAGTGGAATTAACGACATGAATGTCCATAGGCGAAGGTCCACGAGCCTGAGTGTCCTTGGTTCGATTCCGGCGCGAAGCAAAGGGCCTGGAACGATTGTGATTGTCTGATCTGAGCTTTTTCTGGCAAACACTTTGAACATGTCCTTTCTTATTGCAGAAAAAGCAAATAGCTTGGCGTGACGGGCAATGTTCACGCGAATGTCTAGTAGCACACCGCGAGCATGATTTCACTACATTTGTGGGCTGGCGCGGCACACCTGGCTTAGCACGCGGCGGTCGCTGTGTCGCCGTGCGCGAGGCCCGGTTACCGGGCCGCGCAGCGCGTCCAGCGGGCCGGTTAATGTTACACACGGCTGGCGAAGTTTCAAAAGATTCCTGAGCACAGTCCAGTGTGTCCTGTCTATCCAATATGTCTAACACTTGTTGAAGGGAGGGATTAACTAGTTTCAATATTTGCTCCCGTATGCGAACATCAGAAACGTTCTGTGCAATAGCATCACGCACCATTGTATCTGAATAAGAAAGACCACAGTCACATTCAAAGGCACAGTCCCTAGTAAGTCCTTGCAATGTTGCTACCCACTCCCTATTAGTTTGACCGGCCGTACGTTTTGTACGAAAAAACGTATACCGTTTTGCAACCACATTAACTGTTTCTTTGAAATAGGCATCTAAGGCAGACAAAATTTCCTCGTATGACAAAGTTGCTACGTCGCGTCGGGGAAACAATTTCACTATCCCATCCTCGTCGCCATTAATTGTAGTGTCGGTAGCTGGACCGACACCGTGATGTTGATTGCTGAAAAGGAATGCTAAACTAACGCTGTGGCCGATAGTGCACGAACGGCAATAAGCATACGGGCGTGAAGTCTGGAACATAAAAACTTATGAATGAATAAGAAGAAAAGTATGTAGATGCTTTTTACTTAACTTTTAATAATTCCTTGGAATACATCTCTCTTGAATACTCGTAAGCTATAGGCACTGATACAAATGGCGCCTTGCTAGTTCGTTGCCATTAACTTAGCTGATGGCTATTCTGTCTCTCGGCTAATGAGAGAGAAAGGCTTCGTACAACTGGGCGATAGCTAGGTTCGCGTACAACTGGGCGGTAGCTTGGTTCTCGTACAACTGGGGCGAGTCCACTCTCGTATCACGAGACCTGCCTTGGTGGTGGCGCTAGGTCTGCGATCACAGTGGCGACACGCGGGTCCGACATGTACTACATGGACCGCGGCCGATTTAAACTACCACCTAGCAAGTGTGGTGTCTGGCGGTGACACCACAACTTTGACTAGTCTTATGATCAGAAACTGGAATGTTTTCTGGAACTGGATGGACGGTGCACCTGCAGGATCAATATCAGCTTGTCATCCAAGTGGCTGGATACAAACTCACATTTTTACTCAGTAGTTTGATCATTTTGTAAGTCATGTAAAGCCATCTTAAAATGACCCTGTCATTTTGATTCTTGATGGGCATTATTCCCACACAAAGAATCTCAAAGTGTTAGATAAAGCACGTGAAAATAATGTTCATATTGTATGTTGGCCACCTCATTCAACGCATAAAATGCAGCCACTTTTGTCGGATTTATGGGGCCTTTGAAAACCTACTATGTCCAAGAGATAGAAATGTGCTTGGCAAGTAACCCAGGTCGTGTTATCACCCCATTATTAATAGCCAAGTTATTTGGGGCAGCTTACAACCGAGCAGCAACAATGGAAGCATCTGTGAATGCCTTCAGAAAAACAGGTCTCATCCCATGCAACAGAAATAAAATAATTAAAGCAAAATATTATTACTGTCTCATATTAGGAAACCTTGATCTCATTTCCATGAAATGCCTTGTTTGTGAAGATTTAATAACTACTCTGAAAGATTGTTTATTATTGCAAATACGATAATTGTATGATAAAATTAAATAATGTGAGATCCTATTACCATCTAAAAAAATACAACTGCACTTACTTTTAGGTCTTTCAAATGGGTTTACAAAAGTGTGTCTCATATTAGGCACCTTTCCTATACTTCCAAAAATGATTAGGATTCAGAAAAAGATTTGAAGTATTGTACATTTAGCTATTTCCATGGATTAAGAACTCTCAAACACTAAACATAATAACTAAACTAAAGAGTTTTCATCATCATTGTCAAGCATTTAACATAATATGTTTTTGAACTTTTCTGTCACTAATTCAATTGTTGATGGGTGCATCCAACAATAGTGAAAACACTGCACTTATTAAAGGATAAGAAATAAATTGAGCTATCTTCAAATGAATACCTGCTTGTGAACAGTTCTGGATATTTAAAAAAGTCTAAAATCTTAATTATGTCTTGACAAGTACTAAATAGGTGAAACAGTTTTGGCTACTGACGTCACATCACATCACATCACATAGGGGCTGTCTTATCATGTAGTGGGCATAATGGAACCGCACATCTATTACTGACAGCCTCAAATACATTCTGATTGGTGCAGAAAAACTGTGCACAAATTAGAAAATGAAATGGTAACAATAACACGGCACAGTGGATAAATTTTGCATTCTCAAGTACAGCACAAACTGTAATTTATTCGCAAATAACAAACCTTACCGGTTCTTTCTTACTTTAAAGCTCATCAACACACAAGGAAGACTACAATGCTGAGATATTTTTCTTAGTAAATGCTATTATGAAATTCCTTACAAGTCAGCATCTTAACACATGAATGCTGATGCATGGTCACGATTCCTGATGGACACCAGATCCACAATCTGATATACTTCTGAATGGACACCAAAGACATTAACACCATTCGAGACTTCTCCGCAACAGCCATGCAGATAGTACAAGTTGCTGCTAATCCTGTTATAAGACAGGTCATAAAATATTTAAAACGCATATCACTGGACCACATACTGTACTATTCCAATTCAGTAATTAAACACTAATTCTCACTGTGAATTTTCCTATGAGCAAAGAAATTGTTACTATCATGTAGCAATTCCACCACAATTGGGGAAATAGGTATTAACATTTCCGCATCAGATGCCAAGCATACGGCCAAAAGCCAGTTGCAAAATTGAGAATGTAGTGAAAGCAGTAGAAGAAGAATGGGTAGCTTTGAGGGATGAAGTAGTGAAGGCAGCAGAGGATCAAATAGGTAAAACACGAGGGCTAGTAGAAATACTTGGGTAACAGAAGAAATATTGAATTTAATTGATGAAAGGAGAAAATATAAAAATGCAGTAAATGAAGCAGGTAAAAAGGAATACAAACGTCTCAAAAATGAGATCGACAGGAAGTGCAAAATGGCTAAGCAGGGATGGCTAGAGGTCAAATGTAAGGATGTAGAGGCTTATCTCACCAGGGGTAAGATAGATACTGCCTACAGGAAAATTAAAGAGACCTTTGGAGAAAAGAGAACCACTTGTATGAATATCCAGAGCTCAGATGAAAACCCAGTTCTAAGCAAATAAGGGAAAGCAGAAAGCTGGAGTATATAGAGGGTCTCTACAAGGGTGATGTACTTGAGGGCAATATTATGGAAATGGGAGAGGATGTAGATGAAGATGAAATGGGAGATATGATACTGTGTGAAGAGTTTGACAGAGCACTGACAGACCTAAGTCGAAACAAGGCCCCGGGAGTAGACAACATACCATTAGAACTATTGACAGCCTTTGGAGAGCCAGTCCTGACAAAACTCTACCATCTGGTGAGCAAGATGTATGAGACAGGTGAAATACCCTCAGACTTGAAGAAGAATATAATAATTCTAATACCAAAGAAAGCAGGTGTTGACAGATGTGAAAATTACCGAATTATCAGTTTATTAGTCACAGCTGCAAAATACTAACACGAATTCTTTACAGACGATTGGAAAAACTGGTAGAAGCCGACCTCGGGGAAGATCAGTTTGGATTCTGTAGAAATATTGGAACACATGAGGAAATACTGACCTTACGCCTTATCTTAGAAGCTAGATTAAGGAAAGGCAAATCTACGTTTCTAGCATTTGTAGACTCAGAGAAAGCTTTTGACAATATTGACTGGAATACCCTCTTTCAAATTTCAAACGTGGCAGGGGTAAAATACAGGGAGTGAAAGGCTATTTACAATTTGTACAGAAACCAGATGGCAGTTGTAAGAGTCGAGGGAAATGAAAGGGAAGCAGTGGTTGGGAAGGGAGTGAGACAGGGTTGTAGCCTCTCCCCAATGTTATTCAATCTGTATATTGAGCAAGCAGTAAAGGAAACAAAAGAAAAGTTCGGAGTAGGTATTAAAATCCATGGAGAAGAAATAAAAACTATAAGGTTCGCCGATGACATTGTAATTCTGTCAGAGACAGAAAAGGACTTGGAAGAGCAGTTGAACAGAATAGACAGTGTCTTGATAGGGGGATATAAGATGAACATTAACAAAAGATTAACAAAAGCAAAATGAGGATAATGGAATGTAGTCGAATTAAGTCGGGTGATGCTGAGGGAATTAGATTAGGAAATGAGACACTTAAAGTAGTAAAGGAGTTTTGCTATTTGGGGAGCAAAATAACTGATGATGGTCGAATTAGAGAGGATATAAAATGTAGACTGGCAATAGCAAGGAAAGCGTTTCTGAAAAGGAGAAATTTGTTAACATCGAGTATAGATTTAAGTGTCAGTCATTTCTGAAAGTATTTGTATGGAGTGTAGCCCTGTATGGAAGTGAAACATGGACGATAAATAGCTTGGACAAGAAGAGAATAGAAGCTTTCGTAATGTGGTGCTACAGAAAAATGCTGAAGATTAGATGGGTAGATCACATAACTAATGATGAGGTATTGAATAGAATTGGGGAGAAGAGGAGTTTGTGGCACATCTTGACTAGAAGAAGGGATCAGTTGTTAGGAAATGTTCTGAGGCATCAAGGGATCACCAATTTAGTATTGGAGGGCAGCGTGGAGGGTAAAATTCATAGAGGGACCCAAGAGATGAATATACTAAGCAGATTCAAAAGGATGTAGGCTGCAGTACGTACTGGGAGATGAAGCAGCTTGCACAGGATAGAGTAGCATGGACAGCTGCATCAAACCAGTCTCAGGACTGAAGACCACAACAACAGCACAGTGAAAGCATGTCCAGATTCTCCAAAGTATTGCCAATCTTTTGCTTCATGACATGCACCCCACCAAAATGTAGAGTTAGTCATTTCCTTTTTGAATACCATCTGGCCTATTGTAGTAGATTCTCTCTCAAACTTCCTTCTACGTTGTAAATGGAGTTAGTCACTACAGAAATAATTCATGCACCCACAAAAGTGCACTTCCAACAAAAGTGTCAGACAATAGCTCACAGTCACAGCTCTATCCTATCCACATACAAAGGCCAGGAGAGTGGTTTATACCTTTTAAACTCCAAAGTTATCTACAGTTCAACATTCATTCACAGAATCCAGCTAGACTTCATGCTTATAAGGTGTCGCAAACTGGAGATTTCATGTGTAGAGCTATACTAAATAAATAAACCAACTGGAGACAGGGTATTAGAGGAAGCTGGTAAGTCCAACCGCATTACCTTTGGGACAGCAGGTCTATGCGCAGTACATCTTTGGTGCAATGGTCCACGCATCTTCTATAGACACTTTGGCGAGTGCCAAACCCTGCAATACTTGCAACAGACAATGATTACTTGAGGTGTCACCTCAGCTGGATGTGGCTACAAGTTCTGGTCTAACAGTTGTTTCACCCGGTCCGTCCCCTGTAGGTAATGGGAGTTGGCTTCCACTGCAGTTTATATAACACCATAGCATGCTGTTGATGCCACCTCCATCTCAATATGATTTTAGAGTTGCATCCCACCCAGGGACACTGTCCCATCACCGCCGTCACTCACCATCACAAATGCTGCTCATCTATCTTCTCCAGTAACATTAAAGGGCAATGTCAAGAATCACAGACCGTACCAGTTCCAGAGGGATCAACACATGTCCAACCAGGAATCCACAACTAATTCTCCACCCCTGTGTATGCAGGCACAAGCCTGGGTGTTTGTTACCAAGTATGCAGCCCTTAAGAGGGAGGAGGGATGATGCACCCCATGCAGACTTTGAGAGAGATAATTTGATCAGACCTCCATGGAAGCTGCTGCACAGCACGGCACTGCTACAAAAATCAAAAGAATCCACAAATCACTACCACAGAACTGAAATTATATGCTATGAGCTGAATTGACAAAGTACAGCTGCCCACACTGCATGCTTAATTGCACTTGTGCACTATTCACTTTCATGAATATTCCTGTCCTCCAGTACTACACTGTGATAATCCCACTTTGTTTTCCTGGTTATAAGTCACGGACTGCTCTATAGACATTTCCACCAGTATTTGTGGTATGTTTGTGCTTGTTCACTCAGTGTATTCTTACGCCTTGATTAGGAACATTCCATACTCCCTGTTCTATTTAAAAAATGGTTAGAGATACTGCCTTCAATAAATAGTTTGGCATTCATAATACTTTACTAATAGAGTTACAAAGATATTGAGTTGTACCATAGCTTTTTGCAAACACAGTAAAAAGATTATTGATTGGCGACTTCATAGTGTCCTGTGCACTACGACCAGATAATGGGTATACTTGGAAGGAGAGACAGCATTGGTCGTATATTTTTGTTTATTATCGCAAAATCGATTTTCGGTCACTTAGTGACCATCTTCAGTGCTAGAAGTTAAAATTTTTTTCACATTACGATCAGAGAGTATAAAACAGAAAATCACAATTACATCTGCATATGAACATAACACTTGTTAGGAACATACCTGTAATATATAACTTAAATTAGTAAGCACTGGTGTCAATAAGCTTACGGCGATCACATAGACTGAGGTCGCTGTTTACATGCACTTGTTCAGCAGACCTCGGTGTGACGCGGCTTGACACGCCCTCTATGTGACATGTGTCACGTGAAGAGACAGTATTACTGGTTTTGCGAGATATTAACACTAAATAACTCTTGTGTATTTGTGAATCGTGCAGTAATTCAAATTTAAAATGTACGTACAACACATAGCAGATGACGGGGGAAGGAAATATCTAAAATACATTGGCGTATTGTTTTTTTTTTTAAAAAAAAAAAACTTATAAAACATAAAACAGATCGATGATAAGTTGTCAGAGTGCAGGACATATAAAAGAGCAAAAGATAATGAAAAAGAATAATAAATGAATAACATGAAATGAGGTGTAATACAGGTTTAAAAAAAAAAAAAAAAAAAAAAACATAATACCCACCATCTGGCGTGGGAAGTTAGAAGTACAACGTTCGTGATTTACGTAAAATGTTACGTTAAGACTAAGGAGTCAAATATATAAAAAATAATAACAGTATGAAACTGCCATTACTTAATAATTAAAATGCCGTGAAACACAATGTTCATTACAAAAATGTTTGTAGGTGTGGATAAACAATTTTGTTATCATATTTAACCGACATGCTGATGTACGTCTCGTTTGTACCTTTGGGCAAGCTGTTATAACACTCCCACTGTCCACATTATTGTTAATTTATTCAGACACTGTGTAGCAAGTTAGAGGTGCAGAAGTAGGTGGGCATGCTTCCACAATCAGTTGTTAATTCTCTGTAAGTGTAGTTTTGCATAATGATGAATGATGATAAAAAGCTTGTGTGACTATGTTTACCACCAGGCAGTTCCAATGGTCTCTTTTCCATTTTCTTTGGCCATTTGAGCTTCATTTTCTGAGCATCAGGACAGTATATACTTCATTTTACAAGTAAATTTTGTATAACAAAATGTCGGGATTGATCGGCTATAGCAGGAAATAAATAACATGGTCCACTCCCTCAAAGACTAAAGATGGTATTAATAGTGAGGACGTAACCAGTCACTGTTTGTTCATTGATACTGTCTACTCTCTCCAATGGATCCTTTCATTGGTGTCGTGGTGTATTCATGGGACTGTTTAGTGGCTCAGCCCAGTTGCATAGCTGCTGCATCCTACACTCATTTGAACCTGCTCGCTGCATTCGTCCCTTGGTCTCCCTCTACAGTATCTTTCTCCTAAATTAGCAAACTGATGACTATTGATGCCTCAGGCCATGTCCTGGTTATCTTCTACAAATACTTTACAGAAAAATCATTTATAATTAGATTCAAGTTCTACCACTGAGTTGTTAAGACTGCTATACATACGTATTTAATTTTATTATCTTTTCTATGGTAACTGGAATACAGCTGCACTTGTAATATAATTTGGCTGATTATTTGAAACCTTTAACCACAGGATAAGGGATGGAACAAAGCAATGTTCTTTTTTCCAAATATAAATGAATTTATTCTTCCAGTTATTCTACTGTTCAGTCTTATGCCATAAATCGTGCTGTCATCTTATTACGTGGCCAAAAAAATTTCCACATATTTACACACTCATTGCTTTTAGTACCTATGTGTTCCTTCACACTCATATATATACAGAAGAAAATGAAAATTCTCTCAAGACTGATGTCACAGATCATAACACTCATTTACCTTTACATATGAATTGAATTAAACTAACTGAAATGAATGAACGAATGAATGAATGAACAGAAGCCATGATGGAAACATCATTTACAAATTGGTGTCAGATGTGGAGGTATGCTCCAACTTTTCATGAATAGTTAGTCTAGTGGATGAACTTATTACTCATAAAACAACAAAATTAAAGTTCGAATCACGCTATGTCACAAAGTTTCAACTGTCACAATATATAATATTTACATTTTATTTCTTACTTTATCCAGTTAATAGTGTTGTTATGTTTCAGTGATAATGGTATACTCTTATGGTACTGGTATACACAACTCACAAGTAAATCAAATCACTAAGATGTCATTGTGCCTTTAAGTTACGGATTGGGAATTAAATTCCACAATAAAAATATTATTTGCTTGGAAAACATGGCAATACCAACAACATCTGAATATTCACATAATATTCTGATCGTCAGTTCGCACAAAACAGAGTCTCTTCAATGCTGTTTCAGTTATAAAAGAAGAAACCGATGGCTTGTTGGACACCTGAGGAATTATTTAAGTTCTAAAGGAACCATTTTCTTGCAAGACTTACAGAATCCTCACTTATCCTAAATACAAAGTAAATATGTCAGACACTAGCAGAAGAAATGTTTAAACATACATTGTAAAGAACTTCATAGGCAATATCTCTTCCTTTCTGTTCTGCATTTTGCTCTGGCTATTCTTGCATTGTTAACAAGTTAAATTGGTGCCAAATACAAAATTAATTTTTATATTCAGTTCCTCTCCTCATTTGATGTCACTCGAGCATCCTGAATGTTGGCTTCAGAATGTTGAATGTTGGAGAGATTTGTCTGAAGATAATCATATGCTTCATTTAATCCCAAATACATTAAAGCAATTACTGAAGCTGTAACTGCCAGTGTAGTCAGTGCACTGAATATGAATGCGCAGAATAGTGCTGATCCTACTGCAAGAATTGTTCCTGTAAAACAGAAGTTGTTATTTACGAAACGGAGGAACAAATATAAATGGGAAAAGTGCTGCAAAAAGAATAAGATAATAAAACAATATTATATTTGTACTCTACTTTCCCTATGAATGATCACAAAACAGCAAGACAAATTTTTCTGTTCACCTGTTAGGAAAGGAGTCAGAAAATTCTAGATACTAGTACAATTCAGTTTGAGACTTCGAGAGAGAGAGAGAGAGAGAGAGAGAGAGAGAGAGAGAGAGAGAGAAAGATATGATATTAAGCACTAAGTACTGATGTTTGTTTCCTTCCTTCTGTAGCATCATCCAACATAATGTCCTCCCATCCAATGACCTGCACAGGATTGCATAGCTACCAGCCATATATCTTCTAACACCATAGTTTCCACATTATGTTGTTCTGCAATTTCAAAATGGGTTTAAGTGTGAATCAGTACTCTGATCAATTGCACATTGTTATTGGTGGGATTTATTTCTTCCTGCTGCCACAAATTCACACACAAAAGAAATGCTCTCAAAAGTGAAAAAAATTAATAACACACAGCAACAACTGCTACTTAAGAAAATGCATACTGTGTTCAGAGAATGATTGAATAGGTCACCTGCTGCATCTACCGTAACCTAATCTCCCTTCCTTTAAACACAAAGTGCACATACCATGTTGCACCAGCATTAATTCCCAAGATCTTATAAAGAGCATCTCCATATCAAGAAGGTCTTTTCGTTTAAAGATGAGTCAACAGATTTTAATTATGCGGGTCTAATCACGTATTCATTCAGTTGGTGGTGAAATGTGGATTTCACCGAGAGAGACTGTGCAAAAATGCATGTAAATCTCTTCTGTAGTTGCTGGCACAACAAAATGGAGATAAAGAGTGTAAGCAAAAGAGTGGAATGCACTTTTTTAACTACAAGTGAATACTCATCCACATGTTGGGGGAAAAATATTTGAGGAACCTGACAAAGGAAATACAACAGCAAAATAGTAACATAATTTCAGAACCAAAACAATAGTCCTACCTCCATTATCAACCCCAACAGCATCAACAACAATAATTCTAAATGAGGTAGAAATGATAGAACTATCATCAGCGCTAGCAAAAAAAAGTGGGGGTGAAGAGTCAACAGAAACAACAGTAGATAGCAAAGTGATCAACAAGAAAACTATACATCATCCAAATGCAAGAAAAATGAGAAGTATCCATAGTAAGCAGTGCTCTGTTTTTCTCAATTCTCTACCAAAACCTACAGCGGATAAGAAGTAAAGTGCAACAGTTAGAAGTGGAAATGCTGACTACTGATAGCTTACTTGTTCGCCCAACGTAACATTGGTGTAGGCGATCTGAAGTAACACATTTAGCTCTAGACACTTATTATCTAGAATGACATTACAGTAGAACCTCTGTGAGATGTGATGAATCACGCATTTATATAAAGGGATCATGTATGAAGTTAGAAAAGACATCATTTTATTAAGTGAAGAAAAAAATTTGGCGATATCAGTAGTGGCGGCTGGTGATCATAAACTGTTGTAAATATTACATTTAAATTATGCCATTTCTCTTCAAATTTGAGTCAGAAATTGTATTAGACATATGCTGTTTCTCTTCAAATGCCTGTAGGTATACAAATAAAACGGACAAAAACATGTTTTGTAGTGCTCTCCCTGTAATAACTAGAAACTAGTGTCTAGTGCTGAATGGTCAGCTGCACAACGATCAATTAGGGGAAGAGACATAGCTTGTGTTTTCAACTGCACATGCTGTGGTGTGATGTCATCCCTTCTAGCACTATAGGTGCTGCACTGATCGCAGCACCAGGTCATTATTTTTGTTTGAAAATGTGTTTAAAGCTAACAAGGGTAAGGTGTGAGACGGGGCTCACCAATCTGGCTCTAACTTTGTGAGTAAAAGCAGGCAGGTGCCCCATTCAGGTTCCTAGAATATTTCACCTGATTAGGCCATAAGAAGAGGTAAAATGCTCTCCAACAGATTTCAGTGTATAGTAAGAGGGATTTTTGAGCAGTACACAGTGACAGTTCTAGAATCATTCAAAGGGAGTCTACACTCTGTATCACAGAAGTACCCGGATCGTGCTATATTAGTCGGAGGCGACTTCAACCTACCTAGTATAGACTGGGATGTCTATGGATTCATTACAGGTGGTACAGACAAGCTGTCGTGTGAATTACTTTTGAACACATTATCCGAAAACTGTCTTGAGCAGCTAAATCGACAGCCAACGCGTGATCGAAATATTTTGGATCTGGTAGCCACGAACAGACCAGACCTCATCGGCGGTGTCAGTGTTGAGACAGGGATTAGTGATCATGATGTTGCCATTGCGACTATGATTACAAAAGTTAAAAAGTCGGTCAAGAAGGCTAGGAGAGTATTCTTACTAGAAAGAGCAGATAAGCAGTTGTTGGCATCCCACTTAGTAAATGAATCGACTTCATTTACTTCCAGTACGATGGACGTGGAAGAATTATGGGCAAATTTTAAACACATTGTAAATCACACATTGGAGAAGTATGTGCCGAAAAAGTGGGTTACAGACGGAAAAGACCCACCGTGGTTTAACAGCGCAATTCGGAAAATGCTCAGGAAGCAAAGACAGTTGCACTTGCGGTACAAGAAAGATCGGGAGAATGAGGACAGGCAAAAGTTACTAGAGATTCGTGCTGCTGTAAAAAGAGCGATGCGTGAAGCATACAACCACTACCACCGTCATGCCTTAGCAAAAGATGTTGCTGAAAACCCAAGGAAATTCTGGTCTTACGTAAAATCGGTAAGCGGGTCGAAGGCTTCCATCCAATCACTCACTGATCAGTCTGGCCTGGCAATGGAAGACAGCAAAACGAAAGTTGAAATTTTAAATTTAGCATTTGAGAAATCTTTCCCATAGAAGGATCGTACAAACATACCACTGTTTGAGTCTCGTACAGATTCCCGTATGGAGTCTCGTACAGATTCCCGTATGGGGTCTCGTACAGATTCCCGTATGGGGTCTCGTACAGATTCCCGTATGGGGTCTCGCACAGATTCCCGTATGGGGTCTCGCACAGATTCCCGTATGGGGTCTCGCACAGATTCCCGTATGGGGACTCGCACAGATTCCCGTATGGGGACTCGCACAGATTCCCGTATGGGGTCTCGTACAGATTCCCGTATGGGGTCTCGTACAGATTCCCGTATGGGGTCTCGTACAGATTCCCGTATGGGGTCTCGTACAGATTCCCGTATGGGGTCTCGTACAGATTCCCGTATGGGGTCTCGTACAGATTCCCGTATGGGGTCTCGTACAGATTCCCGTATGGGGTCTCGTACAGATTCCCGTATGGGGTCTCGTACAGATTCCCGTATGGGGTCTCGTACAGATTCCCGTATGGGGTCTCGTACAGATTCCCGTATGGAGTCTCGTACAGATTCCCGTATGGAGTCTCGTACAGATTCCCGTATGGAGTCTCGTACAGATTCCCGTATGGAGTCTCGTACAGATTCCCGTGTGGAGGACATAATGATAGACATCCCTGGGGTTGTGAAGCAGCTGAATGGGTTGAAAATAAATAAATCGCCAGGTCCTGATGGTATTCCAATTCGGTTTTACAGAGAGTACTCTACTGAATCTCTACTGAATCTCTTGCCCAACGTAAAGTCCCGAGCGACTGGAAAAAAGCGCAGGTGACGCCTGTATATAAGAAGGGTAGAAGGATGAATCCTCAAAATTACAGACCAATATCCTTAACATCGGTTTGTTGCAGGATTCTCGAACATCTTCTCAGTTCGAATATAATGAATTTCCTTGAGACACAGAAGTTGCTGTCCATGCATCAGCACGGCTTTAGAAAGCATCACTCCTGCGAAACGCAACTCACCCTTTTTTCACGATATCTTGCGAACCATGGATGAAGGGTATCAGACGGATGCCATATTCCTTGACTTCCAGAAAGCGTTTGACTCTGTGCCCCACTGCAGACTCCTAACTAAGGTACGAGGATATGGGATTGGTTCCCAAGTATGTGAGCGGCTCGAAGACTTCTTAAGTAATAGAATGCAGTACGTTGTCCTCAATGGTGAGTGTTCATCGGAGGTGAGGGTATCATCTGGAGCGCCCCAGGGAAGTGTCGTAGGTCCGCTGTCATTTTCTATCTACATAAATGATCTTTTGGATAGGGTGGATAGCAGTGTGCAGCTGTTTGCTGATGATGCTGTGGTGTACGGGAAGGTGTCATTGTTGATTGACTGTAGGAGGATACAAGATGACTTGGACAGGATTTGTCATTGGTGTAAAGAATGGCAGCTAACTCTAAATATAGATAAATGTAAATTAATGCAGATGAATAGGAAAAAGAATTCCGTTATGTTTGAATACTCCATTAGTAGTGTAGCACTTGACACAGTCATGCCAATTAAATATTTGGGAGTAACATTGCAGAGCGATATGAAGTGGGACAAGCATGTAATGGCAGTTGTGGGGAAGGCGGATAGTCGTCTTCGGTTCGTTGGTAGAATTTTGGGAAGATGTGGTTCATCTGTAAAGGAGACCACTTATAAAACACTAATATGACCTATTCTTGAGTACTGCTTGAGCGTTTGGGATCCTATCAGGTCGGATTGAGGGAGGACATAGAAACAATTCAGAGGCGGGCTACTAGTTTTGTTACTGGTAGGTTTGATCATCATGCAAGTGTTACGGAAATGCTTCAGGAACTCAGGTGGGAGTCTCTGGAGGAAAGGAGGCGTTCTTTCCAAGAATCGCTACTGAGGAAATTTAGAGAACCAGCATTTGAGACTGACTGCAGTACAATTTTACTGCCGCCAACTTACATTTCGCGGAAAGACCACAAAGATAAGATAAGAGAGATTAGGGCTCGTACAGAGGCATATAGGCAGTCATTTTTCCCTCGTTCTGTTTGGGAGTGGGACAGGGAGAGAAGATGCTAGTTGTGGTACGATGTACCCTCCGCCACGCACCGTATGGTGGATTGCGGAGTATGTATGTAGATGTAGATGTAGATGTACTTGACAATGGTGCTGTGGCTCAGTAGTTAAGTCCACTTATTGGCAATTCATCGGCCTGGGTTTGATTCCCGCTGCTACCATCACTTTAAAATTTTTTCTAATTTTATTCCTCTCACTGTTAAATTATTGATTATAAAATATAAATATATTGAAACAGTTCAATTTATATATGTACAGTTAATATATTCAATTCAGTTACGATTACTACGCTTCTAAGCTGATGGTAAAAGCAAGTATACAAGGAAATTTAGTGTGAAAGTGTACAAAGAGAGTTGGATCTGCATGTGTGACATTCAAAATGCACATTTTTCTTTCCATGTTTGTTATTCTGGAACAGGAATATGTGGAGTACATGGGGAGTTAAAGATCTAGGGCATATTAATGAATAAAAAAAGAGTGGCAATTATAAACATATACACTGGTGACTGGGTGGTGTAAGGAGGAGGCTGGGGTGGGGAGGGATAGTGGGGTAGGGGTGGTGAACAGTGAAGTGCTGCTGGGGAACACGTAGGGACGAGATGGAGAGAGGGTAGAGCAGAGCAGCAAAGTGTAGTTGGGTGGTTAGTTGGAGGGCAGGGGAGATGTGGGAGTGGGGGTGGGGGTTAGTGGAAAAGGAGAGAAATAATAAGACTTGATGCAATGGTGGAATGATGGCTGTGTAGTGCTGGAATGGGAACAGGGAAGGAGCTGGATGGGTGAGGACAATGACAACGAAGATTGAGGCCAGAAGGGTTACGGGAATGTAGGATATATTGCACAGAAAGTTCCCACCTAGGTAATTCAGAAAAACTGGTGTTGGTGGGAAGGATCCATATGGCACAGGCTGTGAAGCAGTCATTGAAATGAAGGATGTCGCGTTTGACAGTGTGCTCAGCAACAGGGTGGTCCACTTGTTTCTTGACCACAGTTTGTTGGTGGCCATTCATGCGAACAGACAGCTTGTTGGTTGTCATGCCCACACAGAGTGGAGCACAGTGGTTGCAGCTTAGTTTGTTGATCACATGACTGGTTTCACAGGTAACCCTGCCTTTGATGGGATTGGTGATGTTTCTGACTGGACTGGAGTTGGTGGTGGTGGGAGGATGTATGGGACAGATCTTGCACCTATTTCTGTTACAGGGGTATGAGTCACGAGGTAAGGGGTTCAGAGCAGGGTTTATGTAGGGATGGACAATTATATTGTGTAGGTTCGGTGGACAGCGGAACACCATTGTGGGAGAGGTGGGAAGGATAGTGGGCAGGACATTTCTCATTTCAGTGCATGATGAGAGGTAGTCGAAACCATGGCAGATAATGTAATTCAATTGTTCCAGTCATGGGAGGTACTGAGTTACGAGGGGAACACTCCTCTGTGGCTGGATGGTGGTGGGAGACTAAAGCATGGGAGATTTGTTTTTGTATAAGGTTGGGAGGATAATTACAGTCTGTGAAGGCTTCAGTGAGACCTTCGGTATATATTGAGAGGGACCGCTCGTCACTGCAGATGTGACGACCACAGGTAGCTAGGCTGTGTGGAAGGGACTTCTTGGTATGCAAGGGGTGGCAGCTGTCAAAGTGGAGGTATTGCTGGTGGTCAATAAGTCTGATATGAATGGAGGTACTGATGGAGCCATCTTTGAGGTGGAGGTCAACATCTAGGAAGGTGGCTCGCTGTGTTGAGTAGAACCAGGTGAAGCAAATGGGGGAGAAGTTGTTGAGGTTCTGGAGGAATGTGGATAGGCCGTCTTCACCCTCGATACAGATCACAAAGATTTCAACAATGAATCTGAACCAGGTGAGGGGTTTAGGATTCTGGGTGTTTAGGAATGATTCCTCTACATGGGCCCTGAATAGGTTGGCATAGGATGGTGCCATGCAGGTGCCCATAACTGTACCTGGATTTGTTTGTAGGTAATGCCTTCAAAGGAGAAGTAATTGTGGATGAGGATATAGTTGGTCACCGCGACTAGGAAGGAGGTTGTTGGTTTGGAATCCATCGGGCATGGGAAAGGTATTGTTCAATAGCAGTAAGGCAATTGGCATTGGGGACATTAGTGTAAAAGGAGGTGGCATCAACAGTGACATACAGGAGGGCAGGTTCTGGGTAATAGGTTGAATGAGAGCAGATATTCTCTCAGTGGGGGGGCACAGTAACTGGCCTCAATGGAGTGTCCTGGGAGGTTGGCTTTATGGACTTACGAAGCATGTAGAAGGAAGGAGTGCGGGGAGTGGTAGGGGTGAGCAGAGATATGAACCCAGGGAGAGGAACTGGGATGGGCCTAAGGATTTGAGAAGCGACTGGAGATCCTGCTGGAATTCTGGAATGGGGTCACTGTGACAAGGTTTGAAGGTGGCTGAATCTGACAGCCAGAGGAGTCCTTCTGCCAAGTAATCCTAGTGGTTCAAAAACAACATTGGTGGAGTCTTTGTCTGCAGGTACGATTATAAGGTCGGGATCAGTTTTTAGATGCTGGACTGCAGTTCTTTCTGCGGGTGTAAGGTTATTTTTCATGTTGTGGGATTTGGGAAACGATAATAAGGCAAGGTTTGAGGTTAATAAATTCTGGAAGGTTAACAGGGGGTGATTTGGGCGCAAGGGGGAGGGGGGATCACGGTTGGATGGAGGAGTGAACTGAGTTAGTCAGGGTTCAACATTGGTCTTTGGTCGAGTCTGATTGGTAGAGTTGATGGTGAAAAAGTGTTTCCACTGTAGGGACCAGGAGAAGGAAAGAAGGTCATTAACAAGTCCTGCATGACTGAATTTGGGAGTGGGGCAAAAGGCGAGGCCTTTGGAAAGAACTGATATTTCTGTGGGGCTAAGGCTTCTGGAGGAAAGGTTCATGACTGTGTTTTCGGTCTGTTTAGGTTCTGGATTCTGTGTGGTGGTGGGAGGGAGTTTTGGAGGGTGGGGTAAATGTAGTAGGTCTGCGAGACAAGGTTCGTCAGCTATGAGGGGTCGTGGGGGAGGTTTGGAGGTGGTTGTAGAGGTGGTGGACAGTGGTACTCAGAAGGCAGGAGTAGAAAGTGAGCAGGGAGGAGAGCTTTTCGAGGTGGCATTGCACATGTTGCTCTAATTCCTGGAGGGCACAAGTTTCAGTGTGTGCTATGGGTTCTGGGAATTTAGGATTGCATAGCAGGAAAATTTTGTGGATGGAGAGAAAGTACTACAAGGAGGTTTAGGGTTGGTTGATATGGCTTTGCAGAACTATGTTGGTGAGGGCTAAGGACAGGCAGAATCTGAAAAGGTGTAGGTCATTGTGGAAGGAGGGTTGGCAGCCAGAGATGAGTAATTTGATGGTACGGATGTTGCAGGGATTCCAAGAGCCAAGCAACAACGCAAGAACATTAGAACATTATGTGGGACTGGTTGTTTGGTTAGGGATAAAGAACAAGTGGCACAAGATGCTTACTCCTGCTGCATGATAATGGCCAGACACACATGGCTTGACAGACAATAGAGTTCCTGCAAATGTTCAGCTGAGAGGTGTTTGATCATTCACCCTACAGTCTAGACCTCACTCCCAATAATTTCCATCTGCTCTGGAACCTCAAGAAATTCCTGTCTGATCAGAGTCAGCATTAAAATGTCACATGGGCAAAAAAGAATAGAAACTATTTGAATGTGGTGCTACACAAGAGCAGGGGGGTAGACCGAGCAACTAATGAAAAAGTAAAAAATGCGTTGCAACGATATTCCTCCAGCAGTGGTGGCTGCTACTGTGTAAGAGCACAAGAGCATGTGAACACCTTAACTTTTGAAACCTTATGGGTTTATTGTTTTTCTTTGAATGTTGTTAACCGTAATGTAGATGCAGTAATCTGAAATACACGGCACTAAATCTACCACGCTGTGCTACATATTGCTCCTCTACCTAGAGACTGAAACTAGGCATCAGAGTCGCAAGCACATCTTCACTTGTGCACATTTCAAGGAGACTCTGTGCATGCACAACTGGGGTGATGTAATTGCCTTATGGGCGAAGCACATAAAAATGTGATAAATAACATGCACAGTTCACAGTGACCACTGCTAGCCCTTACCACTCAACTACAAGTTTATGTCAATGCCACCAGGTGGCAGCTCACAGCAGCAGACTTTTGTCGATATTTGCTTTGCATAAATCCCGCTAGATGGCAGCACACGCCACAGATATATGAATTCACTCATTATATAGTACAATTAGATCAGACGTCAGTGTCATAGTTATACTGACAGAAAAACATTTTTTAGGATTCTCAATGAGATATAGTATATTAAGTTTTGGATTTTGTCAGAGTAATCCATTTGATGCGCTGAGAACCATAAAGCACATCATTGATGATTATGAGACTGTAGCATTTATTCATGCTTTGACATCCCACTGATCATACTGTGGGGTCAGCTTTACCTGTACTGTAGGCCCACATTGTACGTATATCTGAACATTCACAAATAGCTTTCCCACTGGTTTCTTTGATATTTATTTAAATATGGGGGTTCAAAGATGGTGTGCTTTAGGCTCTTAGGGCTCTCAGCACCTCATTTGTTCTCAAGTGACCTTATTGGTGGATAGCACTACTTGAATTTAATATTTCCGCAAACAGCAGTTTGTGTTTGGAGTTGGCTGTTGTCAGCTGTGCAGGAATAGGCTTTCCTGTGGAGTGTGAACATGAACTCTGTTGAACCTATATTAAGCACTGACAGGAAAGAAAATTACTGATTGCAAAGAAACTAGGGCATTTTACACCAGGTCCATTGTTTGAGAAAGAGACAAAATCAAATAAGCATGACTACAATCGAACATTTAATAAAGAGGTTGTTGTGTGGATGCAAAATAACAAGGCCTAATTTTCAGTCCAGAAGTTAATTTGTTAACTAATAAATGATTAGGAATCTTGTACATTTGTCCAAAAAAATAAAAATGGACATAAAACTCCCACTTACACAAAAATGCAAAACAGCGAATAGGGGAAGCTTAAACATTATTTTGTTCTTGCCATAAACTGTACTTAAGTTATGTACAAAACAACAAAATTCTACAAAAACAAGCCTTACTTTTTCAGACATATTATTATTATCCCCCCCATGAACCATGGACCTTGCCATTGGTGGGGAGCCTTGCGTGCCTCAACGATACAGATAGCCGTACCGTAGGTGCAACCACAACGGAGGAGTGTCAGTTGAGAGGCCAGACAAACGTGTGGTTCCTGAAGAGGGGAAGCAGCCTTTTCAGTAGTTGCAGGGGCAACAGTCTGGATGATTGACTGATCTGGCCTTATAACACTAACCAAAATGGCCTTGCTGTGCAGGTACTGCGAACGGCTGAATACAAGGAGAAACTACAGCCGTAATTTTTCCCGAGGACACGCAGCTTTACTGTATAATTAAATGATAATGGCATCGTCTTGGGTAAAATATTCCGGAGGTAAAATAGTCCCACCATTCAGACCTCCGGGCGGGGACTACTCAGGAGGACGTCATTATCAGGTGAAAGAAAACTGGCGTTCTACGGATCGGAGTGTGGAATGTCAGATCCCTTAATCAGACAGGTAGGTTAGAAAATTTAAAAATGGAAATGGATAGGTTAAAGTTAGATATAGTGGGAATTAGCGAAGTTCGGTGGCAGGAGGAGTAAGACTTTTGGTTAGGAGAATACAGGGTTATAAATACAAAATCAAATAGGGGTAATGCAGGAGTAGGTTTAATAATGAATAAAAAAAATAGGACTGCGGGTAAGCTACTACAAAACAGCATAGTGAATGCATTATTGTGGCCAAGATAGACACGAAGTCCACACCTGCTACAGTAGTACAAGTTTATATGCCAACTAGCTCTGCAGATGATGAAGAGACTGATGAAATGTATGATGAGATAAAAGAAATTATTCAGATAGTGAAGGGAGACAAAAACTTAATAGTCACGGATAACTGGAATTCGAGAGTAGGAAAAGGAAGAGAAGGAAAAGTAGTAGGGGAACAACGAATTGGGGTAATGAATGAAAGAGGAAGCTGCCTGGTAGAATTTTGCACAGGGCTAATCATGGCTAACACTTGGTTCAAGAATCAGGAAAGAAGGTTGTATACATGTAAGAGGCCTGGAGATACTGGAAGGTTTCAGACAGATTATATAATGGTAAGACAGAGATTTAGGAACCAGGTTTTAAATTGTAAGACATTTCAGGGGCAGATGTGGACTCTGACCACAATC
The DNA here is from genome assembly GCF_021461385.2 of Schistocerca piceifrons. Lineage (NCBI taxonomy): Eukaryota > Metazoa > Arthropoda > Insecta > Orthoptera > Acrididae > Schistocerca > Schistocerca piceifrons. The sequence goes on along the minus strand of NC_060140.1, from coordinate 269,472,608 downwards.
TACTGGTTAAAAACTGTAGATTAAAAATGAAGAAACTGGAAAAAGGCGGGAATTTAAGGAAATGGGGCCTGGATAAACTGAAAGAAACAGGGGTTGTACAGAGTTTCAGGGAGAGCATAAGGGAACAATTGACAGGGATGTGGGAAAGAAATACAGTAGAAGAAGAATGGATAGCTTTGAGGGATGAAATGGTGAAGGCAGCAGAGGGTCAAGTAGGTAAAAAGACGAGGGCTAGTAGAAATACTTGGGTAACAGAAGAAATATTGAATTTAATTGATGAAAGGAGAAAATGTAAAAATGGAGTAAATGAAGCAGGCAAAAAGGAATACAAAAGTCTCAAAAATGAAGGGCAAAATTGCTAAGCAGGGATGGCTAGAGGACAAATGTAGGGATGTAGAGGCTTATCTCACTAGGGGTAAGATAGATACTGCCTACAGGAAAATTAAAGAGACCTTTGGAGAAAAGAGAACCACTTGCATGAATATCAAGAGCTCAGAGGTAAACACAGTTCTAAGCAAAGAAGGGAAAGCATAAACGTGGAAGGAGTATATAGTGGGTCTATACACGGGCGATGTACTCGAGGACAATATTATGGAAATGGAAGAAGATGTAGATGAAGACGAAATGGGAGATATGATACTGCGTGAAGAGTTTGACAGACCTGAGTCGAAACACAGCCCCGGGACTAGACAACATTCCATTAGAACTACTGACAGCCTTGGGAGAGCCAGTCCTGACAAAACTCTACCATCTGGTGAGCAAGATGTATGAGACAGACGAAATACCCCCAGACTTCAAGAAGAATATAATAATTCCAATCCCAAAGAAAGCAGGTGTTGACAGATGTGGAAATTACCGAACTATCAGTTTAATAAGTCACAGCTGCAAATTACTAACGTGAATTCTTTACAGACGAATGGAAAAACTGTTAGAAGCCAACCTCGGGGAAGATCAATTTGGATTCCGTATAAGTATTGGAACATGAGGCAATACTGACCCTATGACTTATCTTAGAAGAAAGATTAAGGAAAGGCAAACCTACATTTCTTGCATTTGTAGACTTAGAGAAAGCTTTTGACAATGTTCTCTGGAATACTCTCTTTCAAATTCTAAAGGCGGCAGGGGTAAAATACAGGGAGCGAAAGGCTATTTACAATTTGTATAGATGGCAGTTATAGGAGTCAAGGGGCATGAAAGGAAAGCAGTGGTTGGGAAGGGAGTGAGACAGGGTTGTAGTCTCTCCCCTATGTTATTCAATCTGTAAATTGAGCAAGCAGTAAAGGAAACAAAAGAAAAGTTCGGAGTAGGTATTAAAATCCATGGAGAAGAAATAAAAACTTTGATGATTGCCAATGACATTGTAATTCTGTCAGAGACAGCAAAGGACTTGGAAGAGCAGTTGAACAGAATGGACAGTGTCTTGAAAGGAGGGTATAAGATGAACATCAACAAAAGCTAAACGAGGATAATGGAATGTAGTCGAATTAAGTCGGGTGATGCTGAGGGAATTAGATTAGGAAATGAGACACTTAAAGTAGTAAAGGAGTTTTGCTATTTGGGGAGCAAAATAACTGATGATGGTCGAAGTAGAGAGGACATAAAATGTAGGCTGGCAATGGGAAGGAAAGTGTTTCTGAAGAAGAAAACTTTGTTAACATCGAGTATAGATTTAAATGTCAGGAAGCCATTTCTGAAAGTATTTGTATGGAGTGTAGCCATGTATGGAAGTGAAACATGGACGATAAATAGTTTGGACAAGAAGAGAATAGAAGCTTTCGAAATGTGGTGCTACAGAAGAATGCTGAAGATTAGATAGGTAGATCACGTAACTAATGAGGAGGTATTGAATAGAATTGGGGAGATGAGGAGTTTGTGGCACAACTTGACTAGAAGAAGGGATCGGTTGGTAGGACATGTTCTGAGGCATCAAGGGATCACCAATTTAGTATTGGTGGGCAGCATGGAGGGTAAAAATGTAATGAAGCTATTTATACACATAAGGGTGTAATATTTAGTTGTAATATAATTTTTCACTTATGCTATACCTCCTCCTCCTCCTCCTCCTCCTCCACCACCACCACCACCACCACCACCACCACCACTAGTAGTAAGGTTTCGCACTGTCTTCAGTGTTCTATGTACTTAAAAGGGTAGTAGTAATGCTACAAACTGATGCAGGTTCTAAAGTTACTTTTTGTGAAAATACAATGTTTTATCGCAAAATGAATTTGATGAAAATGAGGTATAATTACTGACAACAAGTACTGTCAAAGCATGTACTGCATATGTTGAAACTGCTGGTACAAATCGGCACAGAACAATTCACTTCAGAGCAGTAACTTAATATCTCTAGTTAAAACTTCCGGGCTGATGGGCTGTGGTTAGTGTATATAACTCCCCCCTGTAGTTTTGTCTCCACTACGAGAGACATCCTCTGAGGTAAAGCGTCGAACTGCAAGCAGAACTCTACGAAGCGCTGACTTTTAAGCCAGTGAGGAGGGTGCCACTGTGCATCACGTGGCGTCAGCTATGAGGCTGTTTGTGGTAATACCAACATTCTCGATTGAAAGTAATCGATCATCATGCTTCTGATAAAATGCCGACATCCAAATTTAATGCAGTTTAACACCTTATTCTCTCCTGTTAAAATTATTACGGCGTTTATCAATTTCAATAGTGTCTCCATACATGCGCGCATAATAATGCGAGGTTTAAGATATAATGCTCGTCTCGCTGAATTTTATTTCATGATTACCTTCCTGGTAAACATGTTCTGCTACAGCCGATTTATCCCTGTGACCCAGGCAGCAATTCCTCTTATGTTCAACAAGACGGGTTGAACACTCCTCTTTGTGGTACCGATATAAACACGTCCGCATCTACAAGGAATTTTATATACCCCCAGTGTAGCCAAAGAATGTCATGCATCTTTTGCCGATCATAAATACTCTTATTTTCCTGGAGGGAAATGTGATCTGTGACCTTAATAATGGACAGAAGAAAAACCTTACCATAGGGTGGCTGTTGTTCATTGTTGCTCCTGATTCTCTGCCTAGAGCGAAGTGCCCAGTCAATCTACTTGCTAGAATTGCCATTCTTTATGAAAATTGATCATAGATGTTCAATCTCATCTTTTAAATAAACAGATGCACAAATTTCTCATCTTTTAAATAAAAGGTTCACAAATTTTGTATGCCCTGTCTACCAAGGTTTTTATTACACCGCTTTTTTGTGTATGGTGGTGGTTTGAATCTTTATGCAGATAACAATCAGAATGTATGGCCTTTCTATATACCTTATGGCCCAACGTTCCATCCCGTCATTTAATCACAGACACATCCAGAAAATTTAGTTGCCCATTACTCTCCGTCTCCACAGTAAATTATATTTTTGGATTAATGCTGTTTAGATGTATCAGAAAGGTACCCAACTCCTCTGCTCCATGTGTCCATACTACGAAAGTGACATCGACGTAGCAATACCATCTGGCTGGTCTCTTACTGGCAGTCTGCAATGCCCATTGTTCAAAAGTCTCGATAAATAAGTTAGCCACAGCGGGACTAAGAGAACTGCCCATAGCCACCCCGTCAATCTGTTCGTAAAAGTCACTATTCTATTGAAATAGGTTATGGTGAGGCAGTGTCGGAATAATGCCACAATATTGTAGGAAAAATATCCGCTACGCACGAGATAGCTTTGTTTACCAGAATCATGGTAAATAGCGACACAATATCAAAACTAACGAGGATATCATCTGGGCCCACACTCATTTCCTTTAACTTGTTAACGAAATGAGCTGAATTTTTAATATGACTCAGTCCTACCAACGTAAGGTTGCAGGAATAAGGCAACATGTCTACCTAACTTCAGGTTTATGCACTTTGGGTAATCCATAGAGTCTAGAAGGGTACTCTACTGTTTTAGAAAGCAGCTTCTTATTGTCGGAGGAGAATGAAGACTCTTTCATCAGTTGATTGGTTATTTCTAAAATCTTCATAGTCAGATCCTTCTGAAGATTTTTGTAATTGGAGGAAACCAAAATATCATTGACCTTTCCATGATAGTCATCACTCTTCAATATGACGGTGGCACTACCATTATCTGCAGTAAGAACAATAATGTTTTTATTTGCGTTAACATGCCTCAGCACCTTCCTTTGTGCCTGCGACAAATTACTGTTTGGTGATTTACATGTATGTAAAATCCTAGCCGTTTCCATCCTAATTATATCAGTGGACTGCTGTGGAAGCTGACAGATACTTGCCTCAATATTTGTCACAGTATCCTCAGTGGGTACATTTTTCTGCATCACAGCAAAATTTCCTCCTTTAGCTAGTACAGAAATTTCAACTTCTGACACATCTTTATCAGACAGGTTAATAACAGTACTAGAATTGTCCTCTCGAAATGTTGTTCTGTAAGTTATCGAACTACTACTTCTGTCTCTTTACTGCTATTTCTGCTCTAACTTCCATAGTTTTGATCATTAGACCACCAATCTTACTCCAATCACCACACTGCATAGCATTACTAATAACCAAGTGGAGATGAAAAAGTGCATAAACCTTAAGTTCCTTTGAGGCCAATTGTCAGCGCTGTAGGTGGTCCCACCCATGAGTTAGGTAGACATCTTGCCTCATTGCTGCAACTTCCTGTCATATTAAAAATTCAGCTCATTTCACTGGCAAGTTAAAGGAAATGAGCATGGGCCCGGATGATATCATCGTTAGTTTTGATACTGGGTCGCTGTTCATCATGATTCTGGTAAATGAAGCTACCTCATGCATAGCAGATATTTTTCCAACTGACATTGTGGCATTATTCTGACACTGCCTAACCACAATCTACTTTCAATACAATAGTGACTTATGAACAGACTGCCAGTAAGAGACCAGCCAAATGGTATTACTAAGTCGATGACACTTTCGTAGTATGGACACATGGAGCAAGGGAGTTGGATACCTTTCTGATACATCTAAACAGCATTAATCCGAAAATCCAATTTACTATGGACACAACTGAATTTTCAGGATGTGTGTGTGATTAAACGAGGGGATGGAATGTTGGGCCATAAGGTGAATAGAAAGGCTACACATACTGATCGTTATTTGCATAAAGATTGAAGCTACCAGCCTAGACGAAAAAGAGGTTAATAAAAACCTTGGTAGACAGGTTGTACAAAATTTGTGAACCTGTTTATTTAAAATATGAGAAATTGCAGAAACCGAGTATGTAAAAGACAAGACTGAACATCTATGGTTGATTTTCATGAAGAATGGCTATTCTAGCAAAGAGATATATGTGAAGATTATTTTCAGACCCACCAGGAAAATAAAAGAATATTAAGATCGGCAAAAGATGCACATCATCATTTGGCTACACAGGGGGTATATAAAATTCCTTTTAGTTATGGACAGGTTTATATCAGTTCCACAAAGAGAAGTATTAATCCCGTCTTGTTGAACATAGGAGGAATTACCGCCTGCGTCACATGGATAAGTCAGCTGTAGCAGAACAGATTTACCAGGAAGTTAATCATGAAATAAAATTCAGCGAGACGAGTGTTATGTCTAAAACCTCGCATTATTATGCGCGTATGTGTAGATATGCTGTCGAGATTGATAAACACCATAATAATTTTAACAGAAAAGAGGAAGGTGTTAAACTGCATAAAATTTGGAAATCAGTGTGACGATCGATTACTTTCAACTGAGAATGTTTGTATTACCAGAGACAGTCCCATAGCTGATGCTGCTTGATGGACTGTGGTGCCCTCTGCACTGCCTATAATCAGTACTTCCTGAAGTTCTCCTTGCAGTTCACCACTTTGCCTCTGAGGACATCTCCCGCAGTCGGAGACACAATGTCAGGGGAGAGTTTTATACATCGCCCACGGCCTATCAGCCAAGAAGCTTTAAGTGAAGACAATACTGGCCGTAGAAGCCTACATTGTGTAAGTAACTTAATATATTTACATTTTATAAATGTTTAGAGTACTGACTATCGAAACTATCCATAAATAACTGCGAACGAAAGAAAGGAGTACTATGAACCAAGGAAATGTGTAGAAACAGTAACTGAACCTATTCAGGTTATTGGTAAACAACTGGTTTAAAGACAACTGAACAAAAATCGCATAGACAAACAAATTAAATAGATAAGAATTGAGTTTAAATACTAAATCACTTGCCCTACATAAATGTTTACACCACAGAACATGAATTCAGTAATGTAAAAGTTTGGTTTGATTAACAGAAAAATCAAAGCCTCATGAACACATGCAACAGAGTACATACATCATCTGATCACAGTTATTCAGACACATATAAAGTGGGCATAAGTCAGTTGTTAAAAATATGTTTGGTGCAATAATACTAAACAAATGAAAATAACCAATTTATTATCAACAAAGAAATACATATGTAGAGTTCAATGACCCTAAAAAATACGTGGTTCCCATGCTGTTCTAAGTACATATTACATGTTTCCAACACTGATTTGCCCCCCCCCCCCTTTTTTTGCATAACTTCTGGGACTGTAGGTTTTCAAATTCTGGTAGGATTTGTTGCTTCAAATGCCCAACATAATGAGTCTTGATTGAATAATCCTCATATTTTAGTATACTCCAGACCGATACGTGGGTATCATGGATGTCATTCAATAGCTCTTGTCTGCCAATCCATACATCAACATTTTCAGTTGGAAAGTCTCTCACAATACCGATAATGTGGGAATGCTCCATCTTGTTGCCATATGAACTTTTCCTTAACTGGTTGCAAATGTTCAAAAAGTGAACTATCTCCTAGTTCTAGCAACACTTTTTAAAGAATATTCAGGTAATTTACAGAACGGACACACTGATGAAAATCCATGGCTATACACTCAAATCATTAAACTTTAACTGACTCCATAGCCACATGGTAATTCATAGAATTCCAGTAGTCACTAGTTATGTCTGTTCACTATGCCATTCACATTAACAATCACTTTGTCACTCCAAAGAATGCTTTAGTAAAACTTGGGATCAGCTTCTTGGTCTCAATTTCAGCTTTTTCTTGCTATTCCATAATCCTTGGATGCTTTTCTGATATTTGGTCAGTGATTGTACAAAACACTGTGCAACAACATTTAGATTCTCCTCTACAGTAACATACTTTTGTCTACTTGAACAAGGAAGCTCTGTTACCAACCCATTCCTTCAAATCTTAAATTTGATCTGAAATACCTTGTTGAGATGGAGGTTGGATATTCAGAAAATGTTCCACAAACAAATAATAAACATTGTAATTTTGGTCATGTTTGCAAAACAAATACAGACTGTTCTGTAATTAACTTTCTATTCATTCCAGAATGAGATTTTCACTCTGCAGCGGAGTGAAAAATGAAACTTCCTGGCAGATTAAAACTGTGTGCCGGACTGAGACTCGAACTCAGGACCTTTGCCTTTCGCGGGCAAGTGCTCCATCAACTGAGCTACCCAAGCACGACTCACGCCCCGTCCTCACAGCTTTACTTCTGCCAGTACCTCGTCTCCTACCTTCCAAACTTTACAGAAGCTCTCCTGCGAACCTTGCAGAACTAGCACTCCTGAAAGAAAGGATATTGGGGAGACATAGCTTAGCCACAGCCTGGGGGATGTTTCCAGAATGAGATTTTCACTCTGCAGCGGAGTGTGTGCCGATATGAAACTTCCTGGCAGATTAAAACTGTCTTTCTTTCAGGAGTGCTAGTTCTGCAAGATTCGCAGGAGAGCTTCTGTAAAGTTTGGAAGGTAGGAGACGAGGTACTAGCAGAAGTACAGCTGTGAGGACGGGGCGTGAGTCGTGCTTGGGTAGTTCGGTGATACAGCACTTGCCCGCGAAAGGCAAAGGTCTCGAGTTTGAGTCTCGGTACGGCACACAGTTTTAATCTGCCAGGAAGTTTCTATTCATTGTTCCTCACATAACAAAAAACAATGTAACCTCAAACTGCTGGTGTCTACTGACTTATGGGTACTACATACCACTAAAATTTACAACTGACTACCACAACTGAAACTACTTTTGCCAGGCAAAACAAAGTCTAAAGATTCCTAGTAACAACCCTGCAAGAGTGGGCATTAATATGGGATGTGTCCACTCTTCACCTCTGTGATAGTTTGAATGCTGCTGGGGGCACTTTCAATGAGATGTCTGAAGGAATGGCAGCCCATGCCTTAAGAGCTGAATGTTGGGTATTTGGATCTGGAGCGACAACGTCCTTCTAACTCCTCCCGAAGATGTTCCGTTGAGTTCAAGTTGGGACTCTGGCAGGTCGTTCTATTTCAGAAATGTTATTGTCCATAAACCACGGCCTTACAGATGCTATTTTATGACAGGGTGCATTGTCCTGTTGATAAAATCATCACATCTACAAACTGTTGCTCTAATGTAACCAGTACACAGTGCTGCCAAATGTGTTCATATCCTTCTATATTTAGCATTTTTTTAAGTGCAACACAATCTCAACTGTACTTCACTGTTGGCACAACACATGATACCAAATAGTATTCTCCAGTTATTCACCAAGCCCTCACCCTCCCATTGGACTGCCACAGGGTAAAGCACGATTCATCACCCCAAATCACTCATTTCCAGTTATCCACTGTTCAGTGGCATTGCTAGTTACACCACCTTAAGTGTCACTTAGCACTGACTAGAGAAGTATATGGCTTGTGAGGAGCTGCTCAACCAGTGTACCCCATTCTTCTTAAATCCCTATGCAGTGTCACTATGCTATCTGGACAGCTGGTAGCACTTTAAAACTCACGAGTGACTCCTCTTGCTGATTTAATGTGATTTTTTATATCCATTCCACACTATGCTTAACAGTCGCTGTCTGTCAGTATGTGAGGTTTGCCTGGACTTGGTTTAGTCATGATTGTTCCTTTCCATTTCCATTTTACAGTCACATCACCAACAATTGACTTGGGCAGCTTCAGAATGGTTGAAATGTACTCAGTGGATATTTTACTCAGGTGACACCCAATAGCTAAAACATGTTCAAAGTCACTGAGCTGTCCTGACCAACAAATTCTGCTGTTAGTGCTTCCCTAATGACAATACAATACACCCTGTCTCCTTTTATATAGATGCATCTGCTTCCGGTGGTAAATTTCACATAACATAGGAGTGTCCAGATACTTTTGATCAGGCAGTGTAACTATGACACACACACACACACACACACACACACACACACACACACACACAAACACATTTTTATTCTTACCTTCAATGAAAACAAATCCCGTGAATGTAATAAGGAATGAGATAATTACAAACAACAAGAATATCAAAACTGGTAGTCCACATGATGCTATTACAGCAATAATGAAAAGTGCTATAAGCGGATTTTGTGCTGCACATGCCACGAGATCATCTAATGCCTCAGCAATATGGTAATGAGTAGCAATTCTTTCTATTTTTTGTGCCATGCGCAGACCTGAAAGAGAGAATAATTTTATTATTGGAAGATAACTCAAAATTGTCATTAAATTCATGGACACACAATGACAAATTAGACTTCCAGTTCTACACAGTGATAATTGAGCCCCATGCCCCCCCCCCCCCACCACACACACACACACACACACACACACACACACACACACACACACACAAACAAAACAAACAAACATGAACACAAATAGCTACATCATACTGCAATGCATACCCAACTGCACTGAGGGACTGTGTTTGCTGGAGTGTGTGAAAGAAACTAGTGCTTGTGGACAATTAATATAACTTCCCTCCATTTGTAGGTGAGTAACTGTTTCAGTCACTGAAAGGTGACAAATGAGCTGTATGCGTTAGGCACCATCAGGAGCTGCTGCCTGATGAAAGTTGGAGTCTCTCAAACCCCACGAAGGTTAGGTATGCTGTCACTGTCACCATCAGCCATTTGTGAGAGAGATGCCTTTTCCAGAATTTTGCATGCGTTACAGTGTTGAGTGATATACATTCATGCTGCACCATATTTTCTAAAGTCGTCTATACACTTTTCATTACATCATCTTCTCAATCTCTACCTATATCTTTTAATCCGACAAAGAACATCCTTGGTTTACATGCCACTCATTTGCCTGGTTACAGTCATCATCTACCACAGTTTCATATATTCATTACAGTCACAAAACTTATATCCCAACTGGTTTCCCTTTCCCCCTTTGTAAGCCCCCAATATGTGATATCTCTGTTGATAGATAAACCTTCACCTCTGAACAATTTTCAAATTGAAAGCCAATGTCTCACTGACACGTAGTCATCGTAGCGACTATGGTTACTGAAATTAATACATCAGTGAAGAAGGCTAGGAGAGTATTTATGCTAGAAAGAGCAGATAAGCAATTGTTTATGTCTCACTTACACAGCGAAATGACATCATTTCAGTTCAGTATGAGGGTCAGAGAGGAATTATGAGCAAAGTTTAAATGGAGTGAAAACTGTGCTCACAAGGGGTATGAGTATGTGCCTAGTAACTGGATTAGGAATGGAAAAGACCCACCATGGTTTAACATCAAAATCTGGAAAATTCTGAGTTAGCATGAGCTGTTGCACTCTCCGTTCAAAGAACATGCAAATGACAACAGAAAAAAGGTCAATAGAGATCGACGTGCCTGTAAACAGGTCTATGCAAAAAGCGTATAACAACTATCACCTTCATACCTTAGCAAAAGATCTGTCCGAGAACCCAAGAAAATACTGGTCCTATGTAAAATTGCTAAGCGGGTCTTAAGACTTCTGTGCAGTCATTTGTACATCAGTCTGGTGTGCCAGCAGAAGACAAGAAAAAGAAAGCCAAAGTTTTAAATTTCACATTTAAGAAATCATTCTTGCAGGAGAATTGCACAAATATACTATCATTTGACCATAACTGAGACTCCCATACAGTGGACATAGTAATAGGCATCCCTGACATAGAGAAACAACTGAAAGAGTTGAAAATAAATAAGTCGACAGGTCTGAAAGGATTCCCAATTCAGTTTCACAAAGAATACTCTGTGGTGTTGGCCCTTATTTAGCTTGCATTTATCTAGAATCTCTTGCCTATTGCAAAGTCCCAAGCAAGTGGAAAAAAGAGCAGGTGATTCCTCTATATAAGAAGGATAAAAGAATGAACCTGCAAAATTACAGGCTAATACCTTTAACATCAGTTTGCTGCAAAATTTTTTTGAACTTTTCTCGGTCTGAATATAACAACTTTCCTTGAGACAGAAAAGCTTCTGTCCACAGATCAGCACAGTTTTAGAAAGCTTCACGTGTGTGAAACTCAGCTTGCCCTTTTCTCACATGATATGACGAATTGTGGATGAAGGGCAACAGGCATACTCCATATTTCTAGATTTCCAAAAAATATTTGATATTGTGTCCCACTGCAAACTGTTAAGAAACATATAAGCATAATGAATAGGTACCCAGATATATGAGTACCTTGGAGCAGAACCCAGTACACAGTCCTCGATGGCGTGTGTTCATCAGAGACATGGATATCGTCAGGAGTACCTCAGGGAAGTGTGATAGACAGCATATGTAGTGTGCTGCTTGACACTGTCATGTCATTTAAATATGTAGGCGTAATGTTGCAAAGCGATATAAAATGGAATGAGCATGTAAGGATTGTAGTAGGGCAACTTCAGCTTATTGGGAGAATTTTAGAAAAGTGTGGCTCATCAACATATAGGACACCAGTGCGACCTATTCTTAAGTACTATTCGAGCGTTTGGGAGCCGGACGAGGTTGGATTAAAGGAAGACATTGAAGCAATTCAGAGGTGGGCTGCTAGATTTGTTATCAGTAGGTTCAAACAATGCACAAGTATTATGGAAATCCTTCGGGAACTCAAATGAGAATCCCTGGTGGGAAGGTGACGTTATTTTCAAAGAACAATACTGATAAAATTTAGAAAACCGCCATTTTGTTAAAGTTTCGAGAACATGCTTAAGATTAGATGGGTAGATCACATAACTAATGAGGAAGTATTGAATAGGATTGGGGAGAAGAGAAGTTTGTGGCACAACTTGACTAGAAGAAGGGATCGGTTGGTAGGACATGTTCTGAGGCATCAAGGGATCACCAATTTAGTATTGGAGGACAGCGTGGAGGGTAAAAATCGTAGAGGGAGACCAAGAGATGAATGCACTAAGCAGATTCAGAAAGATGTCGGTTGCGGTAGGTACTGGGAGATGAAGCAGCTTGCACGGGATAGAGTAGCATGGAGAGCTGCATCAAACCAGTCTCAGGACTGAAGACCACAACAACAACAACAACAACACCTTCACCGAACAGTCAAGCAGTATATTGCTCCCTCCTACGTATATCTCGCGAAGAGACTATGAGGATAAAATCAGAGAGATTAGAGCCCACACAGAAGCATACCGACAATCCTTCTTTCCACGAACAATACGAGACTGGAATAGAAGGGAGAACCGATAGAGGTACTCAAGGTACCCTCCGCCACACACAGTCAGGTGGCTTGCAGAGTATGGATGTAGATGTGGATGCAGATTTGAGCTGACAGCAGAACAACTGTACTGCAACCAATGTAATTTAATACAAGGACCATGAAGATAAGAGAAATTAGGGTTCATATGGAGGCATGTAGACTCAGTTTTCCCTTGCTCTATTTGCCAATGGAACACGAAAGAAAATGACCCTAGTACAGGGTATGTAGGTGTAGATGACAAACATTCATTTCCACATACATCAGAAAATAATAGTTCTCAAAATCAGAGCTCTTTTTGCTCAATCAATCATTACCTACAACTGCCCTAGATACAAAAACTAATTTTATAGTTTAAAACCTCATTGTTAATTAGTACTATGTAGTACAGTTTAGTATCTTTGATCTGGGAGGCTACCGTAGATTACGGGCAATTGGTTGGAGGTGTTGGTCAGTGAAGGCTGAAATACTTTCAATGCAGGCAAAATCACCTGCCACAATGGGGCATCTAGGATTGTGGGTTTCTGGTTTTTGGGCAGCATGTAGAAAGTGGGTGTGCAGGTTGTCATAGGGATGAGGAGGGAAATGAATTAAGGGTAGAGGTTCTGGGAAGAGCCTAATGTTTTAAGCAGGGATTGAAGGTTATGTTGGACTTCTAGGATGGGATCATTCTGGCAGAGATAATAGACAGAGGAATCAGATAATTGGCGGAGGCCCTCCACCAGGTAGTTATTGCAATTCACAATAACAGTGGTGAAACCTTTGTGTGCAGGAAGAATGATTACATCAGGATTTGTTTTGAGGTTGTGTAGAGCTGTCTTTCTTCTGCTGAAAGGTTGGTGTACTGAAGAAGGAGGGTGAAGCCAATTTGGAGGTAATGATTTCCTGGAAGGTGACCAAGAGGAGGTTAGATTGGAGGGGGTGGAGGGTCATGGTTGGATGGTAGAATGACCTGCGAGAGGGGTGGGGGGTTCAACATTGGGATCAGGTTGGCTTAAGTTGGAGGGACTGGTGACAGAGAATTGTTTCCACTGTGGGGATCAGAAGAAGAGTAGGTCTTTGACAGGTCCAACATGGTTAAATTTGGGTGCAGCACTAAAGGTGAGGCTGTTGGATAGCACTGAAACTTCTGTGGGGCTGAGGGTTTCGGTGGAAAGGTTAACAACTGTATTACAGGAACCTTTCAGCTCTAGATTGGTGGAGTGTTGGTACGGAGTTTTGGGGGGGATGTGGCAAGTTGGGAAGGTCAGCAAGGTAGGATCCAGGTGTTATGGGGGGTTGATGACGAGAAGCACTGTGAGAAGGGCAGGTGTTGAATAGTGGAGCCCTGAGGCAACAGGAGGATGTCAGCAGATTATTATTGAGATCGTTTCTGGAATGTTCCATAACTAACTCTCAACTACTTCTCCTTTGAAGGGAAGTGATGTAGATGTGTGTACGCAAACAAATCAGCAGCACAGCTATGGGCACTTGCATAGCACCCCCCCCCCCTCCCCCCATGCCAACCTGTCTTCTGTCTATAGGCCACCCAGAGGAGATCTTTCAGCCTCCCAAAATGTCAAACCCCTGGTCTGGTTCATATCCATTGATAATATCTTGATGATCTGGACTCAGGTCCAAGAAATCCAATCGTCATTCCTTCACAACCTGAACACATTCTCTCTCATCCGCTTCACCTGGTCCATATCAAACTGGCATGCCATCTTCATGGACATTGACCTGCTCCTCTCTGATGGCTCTATCCACATCTCTGTCCACATTAAACCCACCAACCACCAACAGTACCTCCATTTGACAGCTGTCACCCCTTCCACACCAAAAAATCCCTTCCATGCATCCTGGCCACCTGGGGTAGCATACCTGCTGTGACAAGAACTCCCTTGCTCAGAATGCTGAGGGTCTCACCAAGGCCTTCAAAGACAGGCACTAACCCCCAGAACTAGTACACAAACAGGTCTCCCTTGCCATTTTTCCTCACACCTCCAATTCCCCCAACACCCCCAAGAAACAGCTACAGAAGAGTGCCCCCTCTGATGCCCAATACCATCCTGGACTGGAACAACTGAACCACAGATCTTCACCAGTGCTCTGATTACCTAACATCATGCCCTGAAATGAGGGACATCCTATCTACGACTCTTCCTACAGTCCATCCCTATGCCACTCCCAGTCTCAAACCCCTGCCACACAGATCATATCCCTGTGGAAAGACCCAGGTGCAAGACCTACCCAATTTACCCGACCAGAACTTCCCATTCCAGTCCTGTCACAGGCTTATCTTACCCCCTCAGAGATTGGATCACCTGTGAAAGCACCCATGTCATATACCAGCTTTGCTGCAATCATTGCACAGCATTTTATGAGGGTTGGAACTTTAATAGTGGCAACTATTTTTTTACAGCTTGTACAAAATAGATAAATGTTTCAAAATGTGTTGACAGTTTGAGCTGCATGTACTATTGCCCGACAAATTTGTAGCAATTCTGAAGTGAATGCCGTGAAGTGTTTCCTTCAGTTTAGAAATCTAGTTGAACACATGAGGGCTTAAGTCAGGGAAGTGCAGTATATGGTGTAGCACTTAGCAGCCCCATCAGTCAAATAAATCAGTAACAGCTTGCACTGTACGTGCTTGAGCATTGTCCTGCAAAATTATGGTCAGGTCCTGCAGAAAGTGCCATCACTTCTGTCTCTATGCTGTTCATTTTTGGAACACAACCTACGACCACCTTAGGGACAGAAGTGATGACACTTTCTGCAGGACCTGACCATCATTTTGCAGGACAATGCTGAAGCATGTACAGTGCAAGCTGTTACTGCTTTGTTTGACTGATGGGGCTGCTACGTGTTATATCACCTACTGCACTCCCCCGACTTAAGCCCTTGCGAGTTCAACTCTATTTCTAAACTGAAGGAAACACTTCATGGCATTCACTTCAGAACTGTTACAAATTCATCGAGCAATAGACCGCGCCGCTCAAACTGCCACTATTAAAGTTGCCACTACTAAAGTTCCAGCCCTCGTATATTGGGGTGACTAACAACTAGCTGTCCGCCAGGATAAATGGCCACTGCCAAACTGTGGGCGGCAAGAGCAAAGCAGACCACCCTGTGACACAACATGCTGCTGAACATAACAGGCTTGATTTCAATGGCTGCCTCACTACCCTGGTCATCTGAATCGTCCTTCCTTCCTTCACCAAGTTTTCTGAACTGTGTAGTTGGGAGTTACTCTTACAACACATTCTCTGCTTCCATAGTTATCCCAGCCTCAACCCATGATAACCTACTGTCCCCACACTCTCCACCCAATGGGTTTCATCCCCTCCGTCCTATCACCTCTTCCCTATTCTTGTCTCCCATCCTCTCTGTGTGCTGCCCTCTACCAACACACCAACCCATCTTTCCCCTTCTCCACCCCTCTTCTTTTTCATTACCCATTCCCCTCACCCCCCCCCCCCTTTCACCCCTTATAATCTCCTACACTGTGCCTGATAGCTGTCCAGTCTTTGCAAGCTCCACCATACAGCCCCCCCCCCCCCCCCCCCCCCTCCCAGCCACACTCTGTTATCCCTTCCCCTTCCCATACCCTCCAGAAAACTGCTTCCACTGTACATGACAGTTTGCATTCCAGACCAAGCTGCCAGAAATGGCAATCATGAGCATATGAGGTGTGTGTGCTTGTGTGAATATATATATATATATATATATATATATATATATATATATATATATATATATATATATATATAAAAAGAAAGATGATGAAACTTACCAAACAAAAGCGCTGGCAGGTCGATAGACACACAAACAAACACAAACATACACACAAAATTCTAGCTTTCGCAACCAATGGTTGCCTCGTCAGGAAAGAGGGAAGGAGAAGGAAAGACAAAAGGATATGGGTTTTAAGGGAGAGGGTAAGGAGTCATTCCAATCCCGGGAGCGGAAAGACTTACCTTAGGGGGAAAAAAGGACAGGTATACACTCGCACACACACACATATCCATCCACACATACACAGACACAAGCAGACATTTGTAAAGGCAAAGAGTTTGGGCAGAGATGTCAGTCGGGGCAGATGTACAGAGGCAAAGATGAAGTTGAAAGACAGGTGAGGTATGAGCGGCGGCAAATTGAAATTAGAAATTAGCGGAGATTGAGGCCTGGCGGATAGCGAGAAGAAAGGATATGCTGAAGGGCAAGTTCCCATCTCCGGAGTTCTGACAGGTTGGTGTTAGTGGGAAGTATCCAGATAACCCGGACGGTGTAACACTGTGCCAAGATGTGCTGGCCGTGCACCAAGGCATGTTTAGCCACAGGGTGATCCTCATTACCAACAAACACTGTCTGCCTGTGTCCATTCATGCGAATGGACAGTTTGTTGCTGGTCATTCCCACATAGAACGCTTCACAGTGTAGGCAGGTCAGTTGGTAAATCACGTGGGTGCTTTCACACGTGGCTCTGCCTTTGATCGTGTACACCTTCCGGGTTACAGGACTGGAATAGGTGGTGGTGGGAGGGTGCATGGGACAGGTTTTACACCGGGGGCGGTTACAGGGGTAGGAGCCAGAGGGTAGGGAAGGTGGTTTGGGGATTTCATAGGGATGAACTAAGAGGTTGCGAAGGTTAGGTGGACGGCGGAAAGACACTCTTGGTGGAGTGGGGAGGATTTCATGAAGGATGGATCTCATTTCAGGGCAGGATTTGAGGAAGTCGTATCCCTGCTGGAGAGCCACATTCAGAATCTGGTCCAGTCCCGGAAAGTATCCCTGACGAGGCAACCATTGGTTGCGAAAGCTAGAATTTTGTGTGTATGTTTGTGTTTGTTTGTGTGTCTATCGACCTGCCAGCGCTTTTGTTTGGTAAGTTTCATCATCTTTCTTTTTAGATATATTTTTCCCACGTGGAATGTTTCCCTCTATTATATATATATATATATATATATATATATATATAAAAAAACAAAGATGAGGTGACTTACCGAACGAAAGCACTGGCAGGTCGATAGACACACAAACAAACACAAACATACACACAAAATTCAAGCTTTCGCAACAAACTGTTGCCTGATCAGGAAAGAGGGAAGGAGAGGGGAAGACGAAAGGAAGTGGGTTTTAAGGGAGAGGGTAAGGAGTCATTCCAATCCCGGGAGCGGAAAGACTTACCTTAGGGGGAAAAAAGGACAGGTATACACTCGCACACACGCACATATGTGGATGGATATGTGCGTGTGTGCGAGTGTATACCTGTCCTTTTTTCCCCCTAAGGTAAGTCTTTCCGCTCCCAGGATTGGAATGACTCCTTACCCTCTCCCTTAAAACCCACTTCCTTTCGTCTTCCCCTCTCCTTCCCTCTTTCCTGATGAGGCAACAGTTTGTTGCGAAAGCTTGAATTTTGTGTGTGTTTGTGTGTCTATCGACCTGCCAGCGCTTTTGTTTGGTAAGTTTCATCATCTTTCTTTTTAGATATATATATATATATATATATATATATATATATATAAAAAATAAAAACAAAGATGATGAGACTTACCAAACAAAAGCGCTGGCAGGTGGATAGACACACAAACAAACACAAACATACACACAAAATTCGAGCTTTCGCAACAAACGGTTGCTTCGTCAGGAAAGAGGGAAGGAGAGGGAAAGACGAAAGGATGTGGGTTTTAAGGGAGAGGGTAAGGAGTCATTCCAATCCCGGGAGCGGGAAGACTTACCTTAGAGGGAAAAAAGGACGGGTATACACTCGCGCGCGCACACACACACACACATATCCATCCGCACATAGACAGACACAAGCAGACATTTCTGAATTCCTTGAAAAATGTCTGCTTGTGTCTGTGTATGTGCGGATGGATGTGTGTGTGTGTGTGTGTGTGTGTGTGTGTGTGTGTGTGTGTGTGTGTGTGTGTTCGTGTTTCACTTTCTGATAAAAGCATTGGCTGAAAGCTAGTGTGTAAGTGCCTTGTGTCATTGCAGTCCTCCTCTTTCCGAGTATAAGGATCTGTAAACTTCTTGTAGTTAATGCTTTTCATGATGTGAAATCTCCTTGCCCGATTTCTTTTCCAATTCTGAATTTCTCACTATCGTAATGAAGAATAATGGAGGCTGTATATACATTCTTCAGTATACCAACATCTGTACACGAAACAGCCATGTTGAGATTAGAGAAACTCAGACTGAGCTATTTTTCTTATCAACAAATATCATCCAGAGTTATAAGAAGAGATGTGTGTTGAAAAAAGATCGCATAACCAACTGAGGACTGAAACACTGGAGCCTTAAACTAGGGACAATGAATCACAGAACTTTAGGATCAAGAATAGATTGTATTGTATGGAACCGGGGACCTACAAACGACGGAGAGGCTTCGTCCTCGCCGTAGCCCTCAGTGGTTCACAACCCCGTAACAGGCTACAGCAGCCATTCACAACCCCTGCCGCCCCACACCGAACACAGGTTTATTGTGTGGTTCAGCCCCCAGTGGGCCCCCCTGGGAACGTCTCACACCAGACGAGTGTAACCCCAACATTTGCGTGGTAGAGTAATTATGGTGTATGCGTACATGGAGAAACTGTTTGCACAGCAATTGCTGACATAGTGTAACTGAGGCGGAATAAGGGGAACCAGCCCACATTTGCCGAGACAGTTGGAAAACTGCCTTAAGAACCATCCACAGGCTGGCTGGCACACCGGACCTCAACACTAATCTGCTGGGTGGATTTATGCCGGGGACTGGCACGCCTTCCCGCCCAGTGTGTTAGACCACATGGCTAACCAGACGTGCTGAGAATAGATCAGTGGAGTTAGAAGAAGAGTTAACGTAAGTGCAACAAAATAAAATCTCCTCCCCCCTGTAATGGATCTGGGAGATGTTATTTTTTTACCGTATTTGTCGATACTGAATTGAAAATGTTTTCTTATATTTTTGTCAGAATTTATTATAATTTGTCTTATTATATGTTAATTTACTTCTGTTTTTGAGAGTAAAAGCATATTGATTACTATTAGAAAATGTATCGAAGAATAGCAAAGAAACTGATTGTGTAAAATATCTTTGACGTTGGAGTAGTCTTTGACTATAGTCAGTCCGAGTCGGAAGCTAACTCTTTGTGTGTGTTGACGGAAGAACAATGTGAAGGTCGCAGTCATAAATAATTTTGAATTATGTTAATTATTATTTTTGTATTATCTGAAAAGAAGAAACTACATTGGAAGAAACTGTATTTGAAACACCAAAATGAGAGAAACACGCTGAACCACGTCATTTTCTGCAGCCGACAACGATGCATTGTGGAATCATACTTAGACAACTGAAGCCAGACTTATATTTGCTTGCAAACGTCTAATGGAAAAGGTACTGTCACGAAATATGGCAAATTTAAGTTTATAAAAAATAGTGACCATATTTTCAACTTGTGTAATAGCCGGGAAGGCATATTTCAACTGGGGACTGTAGCCGGGATATTGTGTTCACGAGATCTTCAACAGTGCTACGAGGAAGAAAATTTTTGTGTGTTAATACCAGTTTCTTCAGAATGTGTGTTACAGTGTTTGTGTTCATCAGGAAGTAAAAGTTTTGGAGAAGAAATTTTTCGGCAAAAAATATAAATTTCGACAGAAGAAAATACTTCAAGAATTTTGGTCAACAATCACATGGATGGAAAACGTGGTTTTGCAACAGTAGAAGATTGTTCCAGATAAGTCACGAAACCCCCGTATTTTGTTAAAACAACATTTTTATCTTGTTTTATATTGTTGTGTATAAATTTTTGTTCTTCACAATGACTTATGAGATTTTTGAGAGTATTGTGCCTAAAGTAGAAAGTAGTAATTTAATAGACTTCGAACATCAGGACAGGTCAAATGAAACAGAAAGAACCGATCAATTTGATTTAAAAAGTTTTCTTGTAAATTTCACGAAAGAAATTAAACAATCAGTTGACGACAATAAGACTTACTGGGATGAAAAAATTGATAACATTTTGTTGCAAGTCCAAGCAGTCAATACCCAAGTGGGTGAGCTTTCGAACAGAGTTGGCAGTGTTGAGGAAAAAATTGAATCTGTGGAAGCAAAAGTAAATGAAATTGATGCTAAATTGAGCGGTGAAATTAATACTGTAAAAATGAGTTACTGGTAGATAGGGAAAGAAATTTAATTGATTTTAATGAGATAAAAGGGGAAATTAAAATTTTGGATGAGAATACAAAAGTTTTAGTTAAAAATGTACAACAAGAAACTGACAATCGTTTGGTTACTCTAGAAGAAAAAGTAGAATGCTATGATTTGGAAAACAAAAAATCTGTCAAAGAACTTAGCGAAAAAACTGAAAGTTTTGACATTGAATTTCAAAGCAAAAATTACAATGTCAACACGTGTAATCTTATATCTAATATTCCAGTGAAGCACTTTTCGGTAGATGGGCCCTTACATCCCGTTGATTTTATGCAGTATTGTAAGGATTGTTTTTTACCTCACTCACCAGATGAAATAAAAATTAAATTTGTGAAAAAATTCTTGGAAGGGGAAGCTTTGACTTGGGCAAATCAGATTGTAACTTTGGGGATGACCTTTTCAGAATTTGAATCAAAATTTTTGGAAAAATTTTGGGATGATCTTAAACAAACTAGAATCAAAAGTGAATTTTTGAATGGGCGAAACTATAGGGAATCAGATGGGAACATGAAACAATTTTGCAAAAGTGAACTTCAAAGACTTATTCATTTAACAAAACCTTTGGACGACTTTATCAAAATTGATACCTTAAAGAGAAGATTGCCATCAGCAATGCAGTTGAGTTTAGTTCATTGTCCTGATAGTAATGTAGAGCAGTTTCTCAGTTATATTGAAAAGTTGGATAGGGTAACAACACGAACACACAGTGGGTTTACTCAGAAAGGTAATGGTCAAAATTGGGGAAATGACAACTTTCAAAAAAGGGAACAAAGCCATTATCATGGCGTCAGTCAAAATTCAGGGGGATATAGCAATTTTGAAAAGAAGGACCATAATTTTTATCCAAAACAAGAACAACATTTTCGCGTTAATAATCAACAAAATAGAGAACACTTTAGGGATCAAAATCACAGAAATTTTGATAGAGGTCAGTACAATAGAAACTACCAACAATCAGGTAATGTTTGGCATAGGAATGGGATCAGAAATGTTGATCAGAGACATTGGCAGAACCATAATCAGCAGTTCAAACAGGAACCGGAAATAAAAAACGAGTAGACGCCCCCTTCAAGGTCCGCAAGGTTGAGGCAGAAGGTGAGCATGATGAAAGGACCAATGGATGTGACTATCATAAACCCAAACAGGTCAGTTCCAAACCTAAGCTATCACATGAGGTCATTAGTTGTTACTTATTGAAGAAATTTCAAGAGGAAAATAATAATGATAAAGATAACATTTTCAATACACAAGAACATACAGTAGATAAAAGTAATTGTGATTCATTTAATTTAACAGAGTTTTACACTTGGGCAGAAAAGAAAAACACTTTGTCGGATGATGTAATTTGCAGTAGTTCAGAGATGTGTGTGAATGAAAGAGAGAATGCATGCTGTGAGAATGAAAATGTTGGTGAAAGGGATCTGGTAACTTTAGAAAGGGGAAATAATATTTTGGGGGATAATTTGAATGTGTATGACCTGAATATGTGTAATGATAATGATGTTGTTGATAAAGTTGATAATGATGGTAATGGTATTGATGATGATGTTGAGGAAAGGTATTTCATTAGTTTAAATAGGGAGTTGGGTATACACATGGTTGAAAATGGATTAAATAGTAAGAATATTATAGAAATTCCCAGGGATGTTACCAGGATGAATAATACTCGCAATCTGGGTGTATGTAAAAGTGTGAATTTAGATGTTGCTGGTAAAGAATCTGACTACACAAATAACGATGACACATGTATAACTTCTTACCTAAGTGAAACTTTTATAGATACTAATGATACACACACATTTCTTATGAATATATGGCTGAACAGTGAAACTATTTCTTTTGACAAGAACTTTAGAAAGATGCTTATTAATGTATGTGAAACTGTATGTCCTGAGTGGTGGAAAAAGATGAGATATTTTATTTTTGAAAAGCTGAAGGATAAGTACTTCAATAGTATACAATGTGATTTGGATGAAAATTCTTGGCTATTTGAGATAATAGAGAGTACTAATGACAATTTTGTATCTTGTGCAAATTTTATAACTGTGACAAATAATACATATAATGGTATACCATATGATTCTGATAAGTATAGGTTTGGGAAAATTGAAAGTGATTTATTACATGAGGATACAGGTTCTGAGAAAAGTGATCAATTTTGCAGTCCTTATATAAAAGTTCAAATTGGGTCATGGATTGGTAAATGTTTAATTGATACAGGAAGTGAGATCTCGGGAATATCTGAAAGATTAAGCAAAAAATTGAAAGTGGGGAAAGATTATGTTGAAATGCCAGTTGTTGGGGTAAAGATAAAAGGTGCTACTGGGAAGAGCAGTAAATTGGTAAAAAGCCAGGCTTTAGTGACATTTTTAATTGAAGGCAAGTTGTTCACACATGGATGTTTTGTAATTCAGGAATTTAATGAGGATTTTCTTTTGGGTATGAATTGGATAGTAAAAGTAAATACAGCATTTGATTGGGTTGGAAGAAAACTTTTGATAGAAACTAGTGAAAGGGAATACATTCAGACAAATTTTGTGAACACACTTGGTGATCAGAGTAATGGAAGTTTTGACAGTATTAATTTACTAAAAGAAAATAGATTGGAGAATATTGAAATTCATAGATTTGATACTGATGAAGTTGAATTTGGGAATTTAGTAAATTTGAAAATTTCAGAAACACAAAATTTACCTGGGGAGCAAAAACAAGTTAGAAAATCTGCTGTGGGAATACAGTGATGTTTTTAGTGACATATCTGGTAGGGTAAAGGGTTACCAGTGTGAGCTTCAGGTAAAACCTCATGAACCATTTTTCATAAAACCATACACTATTGCAATATCAAAAAGACCTGCTGTTGAGAAAGAGCTGAAAAAGATGGAAGGATGTAATATAATAGAAAGGAGTATCAGTGCATATAATAATCCTCTAGTAGTAGTTTCGAAAAAAGATGGTGGAGTAAGATTGGTTTTGGACTCTAGACACTTAAACAAAATTTTGTTCAGACAGACAGACCATCCTGAAAATATTGATGAGTTACTCTATAAATTTACATATATAAAATATATGTCAAGTTTGGATCTAACTTTGGGTTTTCATCAAGTACCACTTTCGGTTAATTCTAGAAAATATACTGCTTTCTTGTACAATGGTAAGAGTTACCAATATTGTGTTGTGCCATTTGGGTTAAATTCTTCTGTTTCCGAATTTATAAGAGCTTTGGATCATGTACTGGGGCAAGAACTTGCGTCTAAACTGATAATCTATGTAGATGACATTTTGGTTACAGGGAAAAATTGGGAGGAACATTTTTTGATTTTGAAGTCAGTTTGTGAAAAACTTAGAAAAGGGGGGATGACATTGAAATTAGAGAAATGTAAATTTGTAGTTTCTGAATTAAAATTTTTGGGTCATGTTGTCACAGGCAAGGGAATTTTGGCAGATCCAGAAAAAATTAAAGCAATTTCAGAAATTCCTATTCCTAAGACTAAAAAACAATTAAAGTCGTTCTTTGGGTTATGCGGTTATTACCGAAAACATATAAGTGATCAGAGTCTGAATGCACCATGTTTAAGTCAGTTACTTAAGAAAAACACTGTTTGGGTTTGGGATAAAAGTTGTCAGGAAGAGTTTGATAAAATTAAGCAAGAGTTGAGGAAGCAACACTTATTACACAGACCTGATTTTAATTTACCATTTTGTTTGAACACTGATAGCAGTAATTAAGGGCTTGGAGCAGAGTTATTTCAAGAAAGAGTAGAGAATGGAGTTAAGATACATTGTACCATAGCATTTGCAAGCAGAATGTTGCTCAAGCATGAGAAAAGTCATAGAAAATCCACACCCTAATGCTTATCGTTTGGTGCATCCTAAGTCAAAGAAATTATTTGGTCTTAGGAATGTTGTCTCTTTAAAACTGTATAAACAGAAATCATAATTTCAAAAATTTAAATAATCTATTATCATCTAAAACAAAAGTCCTCCACTGGAATATGCTTGTTAGAACAAAACTACCTGTACAACCAAGTATGTATATTTGCACGTATAAATTAATAATTTGAAGTCACATGTTAATTGAAACTGATGAAAAAAAACACTGATGTAACAAAGAATGAGAGAAAGATTTATTTTTACTTTTTTACAAAAAAAGTCTCCCTAGTGAGCATTTCTGAATTTTTCTAATTTTGGAAGCTAAGTCTTCCCTGAGGGTGTGAAGGCATGCATGTGAGGACATGCACGCAAAGGTATAAGTTTCAAAACCAATTTTAGATAAAGCCTCATGATATATGAGCAGTTTATTGTTGTTTATAATGATGTTGTGGGGAGCAAAAGAACTCTTCACAAGAATGTGACTTGTAGTAATATTGTAGTAGAGAGGAAAGTGTACATAAATAATTGCAAAAAATTTAGATAATACTGATGTATCTTTAGCTGTACTAAAAGAAGAAAATCATAAAAAAGAAAAAAACATGAGTAAACAAAAATTTAAAAAGAAAATCATAAGCAAAAAAATACAAAAAACAAAAAAACATGACTAATAAAAAAATATAAAAATTAAAAAAAAATCAGAAGTTAAAAAATATATGTATATATAAAAGGCAAATATAGAGAAAAACACATTACACTATATATGTCCAGTATCATTTTTACTGTACAATATGTAAGCATAATGAAATTAACATTAATATTTAATAAAAAATTAAATCTTATTCTAGGAAATGAGTTTTACCTTCCTATTATTTTCAATCTGTATGTTAGAATATTTCTCATGTATGTTTTATACCATGTATATTTGTCATGTTAAATAATTTCTTTACTTGAAATTTTTGTGTATGGGATTGAGGGGGAAGTATCATTGCAACAACAGCCAGTAACAAGTCCACAGTTTCAAAGAGTCCAAATTTGGAAGAGGTTATCAGACTGCATCATTAATGTACTAATTGTGTAATACAGATCCATCACTGAGTGTTGTCGGGATTTTGTTGTATATGTCCATAACAACAAAAGCCCTGGGGAGCAGTTGTAATGGATCTGGGAGATGTTATTTTTTTACCGTATTTGTCGATACTGAATTGAAAATGTTTTCTTATATTTTTGTCAGAATTTATTATAATTTGTCTTATTATATGTTAATTTACTTCTGTTTTTGAGAGTAAAAGCATATTGATTACTATTAGAAAATGTATCGAAGAATAGCAAAGAAACTGATTGTGTAAAATATCTATGACGTTGGAGTAGTCTTTGACTATAGTCAGTCCGAGTCGGAAGCTAACTCTTTGTGTGTGTTGACGGAAGAACAATGTGAAGGTCGCAGTCATAAATAATTTTGAATTATGTTAATTATTATTTTTGTATTATCTGAAAAGAAGAAACTACATTGGAAGAAACTGTATTTTAAACACCAAAATGAGAGAAACACACTGAACCACGTCATTTTCTGCAGCCGACAACGATGCATTGTGGAATCATACTTAGACAACTGAAGCCAAGACTTATATTTGCTTGCAAACGTCTAATGGAAAAGGTACTGTCACGAAATATGGCAAATTTAAGTTTATAAAAAATAGTGACCATATTTTCAACTTGTGTAATAGCCGGGAAGGCATATTTCACCCCCCCCCCCCCTCCACACACACACACACACACACACACACACACACACAGTGCTGGCTAGACACATAATGCCAGTGCCAAATTGTAGCAGGTGGACTAGGGTGGGGTGGGAGTTGTGTCGGGTAGAGTGGATAGAGGGAAAAAAGGCAGGCAAGAGGCATGGAGAAGAGTTGGGGATGAGTGGCTAGCGACTCAGAGGGATTCAGCCGGTTTGCCGGCAACGAATGCTGGAGGGAGGAGTGGCAGATGCATAATCTAGGTATGCGACACATGGTTGTGAGAGCCAGTGGAGAGCAGTGTACACTGAAGGTGACACCGGGTTGTAAACTGCGAAGGAATGACAGGAAAGAGGGAGGGGAAACTGTTGGGTGGAGGGTTTGTGGGGACAGTGGGTTACCAGAGGCCAAGGCCAGGAAGATTATGAGAGTAGAGGATGTGTTGCAGGGACAGCTCCCATCTGCATAGTTCAGAGAAGGTGATGGCAGAGGAAAGGATTCAGACAGCCTCAGTTGTGAAGCAAACGTTGAAAGTGAGCGTGTCACGCTCAAGAATCAAGAATTTTTATTCACCATTTATCATTTTACACTGAAATAGGCTTCAGCATTGTTGTATAATACAGGATGTAATAACTGATATGGGTATATGGTAATAAAGTAAACTGATGTCAATTAACTGTACTATACATATTACACACCACAATAATAATATACACTACAGGAAGATTTCTAAGAGCTAGTGTCCATAAGTTATAGAGTATACAGTTCATAATTATACAAAATATAGAAGCATAATTATACAAAGCATGAATATACCACATGATGATACAGTAGGCTATAGGAAAATTTGTTACATGCTAATATCCTCTCGAGGTATCTCAAAGAATTCTGTAATACAGTAGAATGGGCGATCTGATAGCTGGCTGTACTATTTAATTTTAAGATTTTTTTAAATCCATTGACCAAACACAGACTGGTAATTTGTTGAAAATTTTGAGTGGATTCATTTTGTGAGAATTTCCAGTTCTTGCTAACCTATGCCTTGGTATATCTAAATTAGCCTTCGCTCTGATGTATTCATGAATTTTTCTCCTAACAGCAAATTCTGAAATATTATTTAAACATAGAGCACAGGCACAAAAGTATAAAGTTATAATTGTGAGTATTCTTAGTCTGGAAAAAAGAGGATGACAGTGCTCTGTGTGTCCTGTTTTATACATCATACACAGAACTTTTTTGTATTTTTATAATATTCTTGATGTGAGGGGAGTGTCCCCATACAATCAGACCATACGATACATGTGGCTGGAATAGTCCAAAATATGTCACCCTAAGGTAATCCAAGCTCACTAAATCCTTTAGCTTCAAAATCAGGTATGATACCCTAGATATTTTTTCACATTCGTTATTGATATGATCCTTCCAGTGGAGTCTGGAGTCAATGTAAATGCACGAAAGTTTCACTGACTTATTTTCTATTTCATTAGACATTCCCATTATGCGTTGTTGGGTTTTATTGCGATTACAAAGGAGTTTAGTAGCTGCAAACCAGTCCAAGGCTGTATCAAGAGTTTCTTTTGTTATCCTATTCAGTTGTGAGATTTTCTGGTGTGTGGTAAGTAGTGTTGTATCATCTACATAACATGATAGAATGCTCTATGTTATTAGGTAAACTGTGGAGTGCTGCAATGAAGAAGAAGCGTCCACGAGTAGATCCTTGTGGAACACCTTTGCTGATTTCCATTAAGGAGGAATTTATGTTTCTGACTGAGACAAACTGTTTTCTGTTGCTTAAATAAGAATGCATCACAGTTAATGTGCTCCCACACTCCCCATAACACTCCAGCTTCTTTATTAGTTTGTCAACAGGAATGCAATCAGGCGCTTTGCTTAGGTCACATAGTAGTAATGATACATTTTTCCTCTTTGATGTGCTCAGCTGCATGTTCTGCCACTGAGTGGTCAAATTTGTTCCTAGCAACTGTTTTTTGGTGGCCGTTCATCCTGGTGGACAGCTGGTTGGTAGTCACATTGAGCTGTGCAGTGTCTGCAGCAGAGATGGTATATGACACAGCTGTTTTCTGATTGGGTTGGATAGCACTGTAACAGGACTGGAGAAGGAAGTGCTGGGTGAGGGGATTGTGAAGGCCTTGCATCTACATCTTCCCCAGGCATATGATCCCTGTGGAATGCAGTTAGGAGTGGGAATGGCATAGTGATGGACTAGGATGATGCGTGAGTTGGGTGGCTGATAGAACACCACTTTAGGAGGGGTGGGAAGGGCCTTGGGTAGGGTGTCCCTCATTTTAGGACATGATGATATAGAAAGCCCCGACAGGGGAATGGTTTGGTTATACCCTATGTGTTGGTGCAGTATACTGGGCAAGTGAGTTCTCGTCACTGTAGATATGTCGTCCACAGGTGGCCAGGCTGTATGGGATTATGGGACGAATTTTTTGTTGTTGAAGGGAAGGCAGCTGTTGAAATAGGGGAAGGCAGCTGTTGAAATGGAAGTACTGTTGTTGGTTATTGTATTTAATGGGAGAGAAGTGAGGATGAAACCATCAAAGACATGGAGGTCAATGTCCAGAAAGTTGGCACGTAGGATGGAGGAGGACCAGGCAAAGCAGATGGGAGAGAAGGTTGTGAAGAACCTGGATAATGGTGTCTTGGTCTTGAGTCCAGATCATGAAGATATCATCAATGAATCTGAGACAGACTAGGGGCTGGGAGTTTTGGGAGTCCAGGAAGGTTTTCTATAGACGGTCCATAAATGAGTTGGCATAAGAGGGTGCCATGCATGTGCCAACAGCTGGGCTGTGCATTTGTTTGTATAACTTCCCTTCAAAGGAAAAGTAGTTGGGTGTCAGGATATTGTTGGTAAGGCATATAAGGAATGAGGTAGTGAGTTTGGAATCTGAAGGACACTGGGAAAGATAGTTTCGATAGTGACAAGGCCATACACATGTGGAATAGCATTGTGTAGGGAGATGGCATCAAGAGTGACAAATAGGGAGACAGGAGGGGTGGGGATGAGGGACAGTTGGTGAAGGAAGTGTTTAGTATTTTTGATGTGGGAAGGCTAGGTTTTGGGCAATTGGTTGGAGATGTTGATCAACAAGAGTGAAAATTCTTTTGATAGGAGCACAATAGAAAGCTACAATGGGGCATCCAGGATTGCCGGGTTTATGGATTTTGGGGAGCATGTAGAAGGTGGGTGTGTGAGGTGCCACTGGAGTGAGGAGGGAGATGGACTTGGGATAGAGGTTGAGGGAAGGGCCTGTGGATTTCAGTAGGGATTGTAGGAGATGTTTGTACTTCTGGGATGGGGGTCACTATGGCAGATATCTTCAGTCTAGTTTAGGTTCACTGACGATAACTTCATGATATGGACTCAGGACGAAGACACCCTATCCTCATTCCTTCACAACCTTAATGTTAAAATCTTCTCTCTCATCCGGTTTATCTCACTCTCTTCCACTGAAAGTGCCAGCACCTTCAATTTGACCTCCACCTGTGATGGCTCCATCCACATCTCTGTCCACATTAAAACCACTAACCATCAACAGTAACTACATTTTGACAGCTGCCAGTCCTTCCACATCAAAAACTCCCTCCCACACAGCCTGGCCACCTGCGGCTGGTGTACCTACAGTGGCAAGAACTCCTTGCCCAGTACACTGAAGGTCACATGAGGACGTTCACAGGCAGGGACTACCCCTCAAATCTACTACACATACAGATTTTTTGTGTCATAGCCCAACACACCCCCAATCTTCCCACCACCCCTAAGTATCAGCTGTAATGGGGCACCTCCCTCATCACCCAATATCACTCCAGACGGGAACAACTGAACCATACTCTCCACCAGCACTTTGATTATTTCTCATCATGTCCTGAAGTGAGAGATCCTATCAAAGATTCTTCTCACCCTCCTTACAGTGGTGTTTCATCACCCACCAACCCCACACAATGTCCTAGGTCATCCCTATTCCTGTAGAAGACCAAGGTGCAAGACTTACCCATTCCACCCACCCAACATCACCTAGTTCAGTCCTATCACAGCTTATCCAACCCCATAAGAGTCTGGACCACTTGTGACAACAGCCATGTCACATACCAACTCTTCTGGAAACACTGCACAGATTATTACGTCAGTATGACTACCGAAAAGCTGTCCATCAGGATGGCTACTGTCAAACTGCTGCCAACAACAAAGCTGACCACCCTGTAGCTCAATAAGCAGCTGACCATAACATGCTCAATTTCAATGCCTGCTTCACAACCCGAGCCATCTGGACCCTTCCCTCCACCACTGGTTTCTCTAAACTACACAGATAAGAATTATTCTTGGAACACATCCTTCGCTCCCATAATTGTTCTGGCCTCAATCTCCAGTAACCAACTATCATAATAACCCCACTTAGCCATTTCCCCTCCCTCTGTCCTATCATGCTCTTCCAATTCATGTACTCACATCACCTTCAGTGTGTGCCACTTCCCATCACTTGCAACAACAGTGCATCATTATGCTTAGCCCATGTACTTGCCACCCCTCCCTCCTGCATTCCTAACCAGCAGACTGGTTGCCTTCCTCTTGAGCTGCTAGCCACCCGGTGGCACTGCATCTCCAGTTGGGGACATGTAGGGGCTTGTGTGTGTGTGTGTGTGTGTGTGGGGGGGGGGGGGGGGGGGGTTGGTGGGGGGATAGGGGCACATGTGACCAATAGAATGTATGTATTTTCTTTGTGTATTTCTACTTTAGATCAAGAAAGTATTACTCCAATAGCTAGTAAGGTTTTCTTTTTGGTGCGCATATGTGTGTGTGTGTGTGTGTGTGTGTGTGTGTGTGTGTGTGTGTGTGTGTGTGTGTTTTCCTGTCAACCACTGTTCCTGCTATTCGGTGAGTACTCAATTTTACTCCTAACGTATATGTATTTAAAACAGTATTACAGAAGTATTACAGATAATGAAGGAACCCCAGAAGAGCAAGAATTTTTTTAAAAATCAACAAAAACTATTTCAAAGGAATATTCCGAGTGTATATACCAACAGGGTCACATTCTGGTGGTGAGTCAATACCTCCATAAAGATTTACAGTAACTGATAAATGACAGAAAACCCCCACACCAACACAATAATGGAACATTTCAGTGCATAAGTGTCTACACAACTAAAGCACAATTTTTCTGTAGAAAAGACTGGTGATGATTGCAGAGCTGACAGAGGCTATGCAACTGTAGATTTTACTAAGAAGGAGGGCATGGGGAAGACTAGTATGTGGTTGTCCTGAGCATTGTATTAATATGCTATGTTTTATTAAGTGTAAGAGTTTTATTCCAAATACAGTAAATCATTTCCAAATGTGGACCATCCTAATTTAATCATTTTGAGGAAAGACATGATGGACAAGAAATCTACAACTAATGTAAGTCACAATTACTTTTCAAGTAAATCTCATTCTGGTGACTACTTCAATAAAATGTTGGTGACTGTCGAATGTATGAAGATTTACACACTATAATTTTAAAAATATCTGTACTGCAATTTAAAATATCATATTAGCAATTGCAAGACAAATCATTTTACTCACAAAAACAACTGCAATCAAAAATTTCTATGCCATCATATCAAGATAAAATGTATTCTTAAATAAATTGTTTTCATTAGAAAAATACATAAAAATGTCATTTACTGCCTAGGCTGTGCCTTAATTCTTTTTTATTCTCATTTAGTTTTATTTTCATGGCTACAACATTTTCTGTGTATAAGTGAACTTGTAAATTAATGACAATGTATTTGGAGAGTATGACTTCTAAGTAGCTGATGCTATAAGAAGTTTATTGCTATTGGGAATTTCATTGCTTCGCATTCTGCAAAAATCTACTTTAATATTTACTTACATGCAGTTGAACTCTGTTTCTTAGCCCACCGGATTATTTCTGGCCATGAAATGGCGATATCTCGACCCATTCTTGTTTGATTTGGCTGTAACAATAAAAAACAGTGGCTAATCTGTATTAGCTCAAGCAAAGATAGCAGTTGCTGCATATTTCTGAACTTCTATAAGTGTTGATCTTTCTTACATCTTCTAGTACTCATGAACGAAATAATTAAGGAACACATTCCACAGAACACAGGTTACCACACAGAAAGTATACGTCAAGCATAAATTGCAAATTACCTTTATCACTGGTGTGCAAGTCCGTCTTTCATAGTTAGTGTTTTAAGTCCAGTTTTTCCAAGGAATCAACTGCACAAGGGACGTGTATATTATACCTAACAACTGGATTTCCATGTTTAAGAAGTAAACTAAGTGTAGCATTTGTCCCTTCATCCTGCATATACACCTACATCTATACTCTACAAACTACTATGAAGCCAAGAAGGGCATGGCAGATGGTATATCCCATTGTAACACTTAGGATTTCTTCCCGTTCCAGTCACGTATGAAGTGTGAGAACAATGTTTGTTTGAATGTCTCCATGCTTTCTGTAATTATTCTAATCTTGTACTCAAGAACCCTATGTGAGTGATATGGAGGGGGTTGTTGTACATTCCTAGAGTCATCATTTAAAGCTGGTTCTTGAAACTTTGTTAAGAGGCTTCCATGTGATAGTTTGTGTCTCTCTTTGTGTCTGACAGTTTAGTGTCTTCAGCATCTCTGTGATACTCCCCCATGGGTTGAACAAAGCTATGATCACTCATGCTGCCCTTCATATATTGGTATCAAGCAAACAAAATTCCTTAAAAGGTATGAGATGAGAGGCCAAAATTAGTCCTTCATGTGTTATCTGGGATGGAAAAAAAGTAGAAAAAGGGAAGGATAAGGCCAAGCATTTAAAAAAAAGTTCCAGTGTGTGTGTGTGTGTGTGTGTGTGTGTGTGTGTAGGGGAGAGATGCTAGCTGAAAACAGCTGCTGGCTACTTCTCACAGTTAGTTATGTGGCTAGAGGCACACCTTTTGTGTCTGGCCTGCAATCCCCTTCCCATCATTGTATAAGTCTAGTATAATAGTCAAGCCAATAAAATGAAATGATAGAAGGAAGCAACATAACACTCATGGATTAAAATGACAAGGAATGTAGAAACAACATAAATGAATTACAAGTTAAAAGGTCAGGCCAACAGGCAGGGATCGTCTGTGACGAACTGCAATGGGACGTGACTAGCTAATCCCGCCAAAAGGCAGCCTAGTTATAATGGGTGACATTCAGACAAACTTATACAAGCTTGGTGCTTGGCAGTCACTGGCTAAAACTGAGTGTACTAAGTTGGTTAACTTCAGGGTTCACCTTAATGTGGTAAAAGTGGGGTATACTATGAAAATGTGCACCACAACTGCAATTTGTCTACGAATGTATTCATGGCTCATTCCAGTGTGACTAATGCAAACTTGGCAAAGAATTATAGACTCTCAGCAGGCCATTAACACAAAGACAACTATGCAGTTTTTGAATCTTTTATTATATGTAGTTTGCTGATGGCAGCCAAGGCATACCGTTCACTCCATGACACTCTGAGAGCTGTTCGAATAATGAAGCCCATAAGTAGTTGAATTTCACAGAATCTTATTTAGGGGCTCTTCGGTTAAATGATCTGCAAGTTTTTCTTATTATTCGAATGTGGGTAGGGTCAAGAGCAGCTCAGAAAGGTCTTGCATGGAGAATATCAGTGAGTGTCCGGAATACCTGTCAGTTATAGCTTGTAAACTGCTCAAAGAAACATTGCAAATTAGAAACGGTTCATGTGAGCAAGTGTAGATGTATTGAAGAGATCATGTAATGGCTACTAATTCTGCAGTAAATATTCTACTTTCTTGTGGTAGGGAGTGTTGTTCACCACTTATAGTGTGTGTGTGAAAGACTGGCCTGGTGGCCATCTTTGCATGATACATGTGTGTAGACAGTTTCTGAACTCAAATCTGTTCACCTCCAGATAAAACAATGATCATAGAGTAGATGGGTCTTTTTACATCGAAGCCCATTAACTGCTATTAGGAAAAGGGTTACAGTCAGAACAGTTCCTAGTGGGACTGTCTTCCTGCATGTGTGAAAAGACAGTGAGAAGTACCTACTTGAATAACCCAAGATTTAGATAGAAGTCGCTTAAGTACTAATTAGTTGTCAGTTCAGTATTCTCTCAAATCACTTGCATAAAACACTCCTAACGCAAATGGAATGATAGATGTCCACCTCACGTAAGTCTTTATCAGTTTCAAAATTGGGATAACTATGTTTTCACTCTTAACAGAGTGACTTGCTTTGTAATGCATGAGAATAAGAGGGCAACTATGTTTTCTGCAAGGATGTACCAACCAGTGAATATCAATTTACAAGGGGGAAGGAGGAGGGGGCGATTAGAGTGAAAGCAGTGCAAATTTGTGTCACAATTCAATATGATCTGTTTTGCTAACTTCCTGGTAAGGCAGGGTACAATTGGCAAAATAAATTGTTCTCACCACAGTACGTACTGTTCAGCATATAAAAATGTTTATTTCACACTTTCTTAAATGCTGTTAGTGCAATGAAAGATTTACCCGTAAACTCATTCAAATATTATTTACTGAGTCCTGAACACCCTGCTGAAGTTCAGCGTTGAAGTTCACTAAATATACTGTGAAACATTTTTCTAGGTCAATGACTTCATGCCAAATTTTTTTTAAGTCCATATATCAGCCACACAACAAAATTTCTGACATTTTTTTGTAGTGACTGATCTGCCACATAGGCCTTATCTCGATGAGCTTTTACAACAAACTGACCATGGGCAATATTGCTGCTGCACTTAAATAACCATCCATCTCTTACTGCAAAACTCAACAAATGCATTTACACACATATTACAACTAAAACTATACAGGGTTAGCCCAAATGATTTATTGGATTTGAAAGCACTGTGTTTTTACTAGTATGCTACATACAAAGATGGGAGTTCCTGGCACATTCTACAACTGTTCTGTGTGTGGATCCATGGTTACCCATCACACATCCAAATGGCAATCCAGTACTGCCCAATAAGTTCACGTCATGTTTCTGCCAATATCTGTCACAGAGGCAGTGGTGCGTTCCTCCCATTCCTGCAGCGACATTGGCATTTGCGGTGGTACATAAATAGTGTCCTCAATATAGAGCAGTGTACCCGAACCAGCAATGTGGTAGTTCTCTGTCGAGAAAGGCTTGGACTATTACGTTCCAGTAAGTTGGAACCCTGTCCTGTTGAAAGATTGAAGTCGAGTAGTCAGTAGCAGTCAGTTCTGGCAACAACCACAACTGCAACATATCCAGGGATACGGAACCTGTCACGGCGCAAACATGCCATTGATGTTAATGCCAGGGACACCTGTTGGGATCAGGTACCCAAAAAGACGTCTTATCTTCGTTCAAACTCGGGAAGGTGACATATGGCACCCCAATGGTCAACACGTACCTCTCCCAACACTCCTGTTACCGTCGTTTTATAAGCTGGTGAACACGGGCACAGAACTGCTTAAAGGCTGTTATGTGCTCTAGGGAAGGGTGCCGCTTATGTTGCTGTAGAGCTCACCGACGCTCTTTAATTGCCTCAGCGACTTCTGGCGACCACCAAAGGACTGTCTTTTGCCGGGGGGCACCCTAAAGAATGAGGAATAACCTTTTCCACTGCAGGAACAATCGTTGTAGTGAGCTGCTCAATGACAACATCGACTGCACCATGCGGGAGAGATTCAGCGGTGACAGCAGAGGTGAAGGCTTCCCAGCCTGCCTTGTTTAAAGCCCATCTAGGTAGGTGTCCATGAGCATGACACCGGAGGAGTGACAAGAAGATGGGGAAGTGGTCACTACCACACAGGTAGTTATGTGCTCTCCAGTGGATAGATGAGAGAATACCAGGACAGCAAACTGAGAGATCAATGGCTGAATATGTTCCATGTGTCACACTGAAATGTGTGGGAGCAACTGTATTTAAGAGGCAGAGGTCGAGTTGTGACAGTAAATTTTTGACATCCCTACCTCGGTCAATAAGCATGGCACCACCCCACAAGGGGTTATGCATGTTAAAATCTCCCAAAAGTAGGAAAGGTTTAGGGAGTTGATCAATCAGTGCAGCCAATACATTCAGGGGTACTGCACCATCTGGAGGAAGACATTGCAGACAGTTATTTCCTGTGTCATCCTTATCCTGACAGCCACAATTTCAAGAGAGGGTTGGAAGGGAGCACAAGTTCACTACATTCCGAGTTCAGGACATAGACGCGAACTCCACCTGACACACTATTATAGTCACTACGGTTCCTGTAATATCCCTTATAGCTGCAGAGGGCAGGGGTTTGCATTGACGGGAACTAGGTTTCCTGGGGGGCAATGCAGAAAGCAGGTGTAAAGCTTAACAGTTGCCATAGCTCAGCCAGGTGGTGGAAAAAACTGCCACAATTCCACTGGAGCATTACGTGATCATGAGACTGGGAAGGCAAGAAACACTCAATGAGGTAGTCTATGCTTCAGTGTCACCTGCCGCCACAAGATGATTACCTGTGCAATTGACATCCATTGTGTCTGAGGGCCCAGTGAGATCCAGGTCCTCAGTGAACGTCAGAATCTCCATCTCATCCTCAGACACAGAGCTTGTAGGTAGTGGTGGTGTGGGTGCCATCACAGTGCCTTGGTTCTTAGCGGTCTGTTTCTTTTTAGGTTTCTCTCGCTGCTCCTTAGGTTTGTCTGCCTGGGAGGGCTTCACTATTTCAGTCTCAGGGATGGAGGACCATGAAGCCCTACGACCAGCTACCTGTGGTTGCTTCAGCCACTGGGGGTGTCAGCTTTGTCACAGGTAAGAACGTGGGAAGGGAGTGACCCAAGGAATCCCTTCCTAGTGAGAGGAGCTGAAGAAGACTTGTGCTTCTGCGGCTGAGAAGTGGGGAATGATGTCCCCGATGGTTGGGGGGATGTTGCTCCTGAAGTAGGTTGTGCAGGAGCAACAGGGAGGGAAGTGCCCCCACCATCATGTGGACAGGTGGAGTCTGACTGCTCTGAGAGCCAACTGTACACAGCGGAACGGAAGATGGTAGAACCATTGTTGTAGCGAAGGTGTAGGTTGTCATCATATGCACAGGATGTTGCCCCTCACATTTTCTCTTAGCCTCAGTGTAGGTCAGTCGGCCCAGGGTCTTGTATTCCAGTATTTTTCTTTCTTTCTGGGGAATCCTGCAGTCTGGCAAGCAAGGCAAATGGTGCTCTCCGCAGTTGACACAGATGGGAGGTGGGGCACAGCGAGTATTGTGATGTGAGGGACGTCCACAATCCCGAAAGGTGACACTGGAAGTACAGTGGAAAGACATGTGGCCAAACTTCCAGCACTTGAAGCACCGCATCGGGGGAGGTATGTATGGCTTTACGTCACAGCGGTAGACCATCACCTTGACCTTCTTGGGTAATGTGTCACCCTTGAAGGCCAAGATGAAGGCACCGACGGCAACCTGATTATACCTCAGACCCTGATGGACGCGCCGGATGAAATGGACACTTCGACACTCTAAATTGGCTACGCAGATTGCAAAAGGAGGTGCCTGTGAAATATGGCACCCTGGACCATATTTAAGGTCTTATGGGGCGCAATGGAAACAGAAACATCCCCCAACTTGTCACAGGTGAGTAGTGCCCATGACTGGGCAGAGGATGCTGTTTTGGTCAAGACTGACCCTGACCACATTTTGGACAAGCCCTTCACCTCCCAAAACTTGTCCTCCAAACACTCCACAAAAAATTGAGGTTTAATTGACAAAAAAGATTCCCCATCAACTCTCATACATACATACAAGGTACCAGGGTGAATAAACTTCGCAGCCTGGCATTCCTTCCATGGTGTGGCCAGGAAGGAGGAGGGGATGGAGAGGGGAGGGGGGGAATGATTTGGGTTGTATTTCTTATCATTGAAGTTAGACCTCGATCGCTTGGAGACTGCTGGTATTTGACCACCAGCAAGAGATTACGTACTACGCTTCATGGCGTGCCATCCACCCTGATGCCACCCACTCCAACCAGGGGCCCTCACGACGGGTGTCACTCAGCTGTAGCAAAGGCCGCCTGGTAGACGGCCATTGCTGGGAGTCCCGATGCCCCAGGGTGACAGGCATCTACTCCTTGCCATACACGGGGAGTTAACGGCGCAGGCATCAGGCCTGTGTGGTCAGGGAGCTACAACCAACGTGGTACATGGTGGCCCCAACCCAACGGACTGGCTACCATGCTGGATATCAGGTGCAAAATAGCTAAGAAGTCCATTATTGTCAGAAAGTGATACTGAACAGAGGATAGAGGAAAACGCACCCAGGAGGGTGACCTCACCCAACAGCTGGAGAATGAGCAGAAGTGCAGATCCACGTCAACGAAGGATGTGAGGGGGAGGGGCCTCAGCACATGATGGACACTGTGCACTATGTAAGGCACCCTTCCCCAATTGGCTTGCTCTTCAGGAAAATTTTGAAAAATGGAGGTGAAACACTACAGGGGACAATCACAAAGGCCGACAGGCAGGAATACCTCGGGCCTATTCTAATACCTGGACCCGCACGGGGGCCGCCATTTAGGCCTTCGTCAACAATACACACACACACACACACACACACACACACACACACACACACACACACAAAAACGCAACTCATACACATGACTGCAGTCTCAGGCAACTGAAATCACACTGCACATTCCTTTACAAAGGAACACACAGAATAATTGCCCCAATTTAATCCTCATACCATTGAAAAGATGAATGAAATCATTATTAGGGTCAGTGATGTTGAGAAACAGCTGAAATCATTAAAACTAGGACCTGATGAAATCCCTATCACAATCTATGCTTAATTTGTGGCCGAGTTCACCCCTCCCCTAACTACAATCTATTGTAGATTCCTCAAACAAAACACTGTGCCCAGTTCTTGGAAAAAAATAACAGGTCACACCCATCTACAAGAAGGGTAGCAGACGTGAGCTACAAAGCTACCATTCAATATCCTTGACATCGATTTGTTGTAAATCTTGGACCATATTCTGAGGTCAAACATAATGTAGTATCTTTAACAGAATGGCCTTCTCAGTGACAACCAGAATAGATTCCAAAAACATTGATCATGTGAAACCCAGCTCCACTTTTCTCACATGAGATACTGAAAGCTTTGAGTCAAGGCAGTCAGGTACCTGCAGTATTTTTTGATTTCCAAACAGCATTTGACCCAGTACCACACTTGTTGTCAAAAGTGTGATCACATAGGGTGGTGGCTGTTGTTGTCTTCAGTCCAGAGACTGGTTTGATGCAGCTCTTCATGCTACTCTATCCTGTGCACGCTGCTTCATCTCCTAATAACTTTTGCAACCTACATCCATCTGAATCTGCTTAGTGTATTCATCTCTTAGTCTCCCTCTACGATTTTTACCCTCCACACTGCCCTCCAATACTAACTTGGTGATCCCTTGATGCCTCAGAACATGTTCTACCAACCGATTCCTTCTTGTAGTCAAGTTGGACCTTGCCGTTGGTGGAGAGGCTGGCGTGCCTCAGCAATACAGATAGCCGTACTGTAGGTGCAACCACAATGAAGGGGTATCTGTTGAGAGGCCAGGCATTCCTGAGGAAGGACAGCAGCCTTATCAGTAGTTGCAGGGGCAGCAGTGTGGATGACTGATTGATCTGGCCTTGTAACACCAACCAAAACAGCCTCGCTGCGCTGGTACTGCAAACGGCTGAAAGGAAGGGGAAACTACAGCCGTAATTTTTCCCGAGGGCATGCAGCTTTATTGTATGGTTAAATGTTGATGGCTTCCTCTTGCATAAAATACTCCGGAGGTAAAATAGTCCCCCATTCAGATCTCCAGGCGGGGACTACTCAGGGGGATGTCATTATCAGGTGAAAGAAAACTGGCGTTCTACGGATCCGAAAGTGGAATGTCAGATCCCTTAATCTGTTAGGTTAGATCATTTAAAAAGGGAAATGGAGAGGTTAAAGTTAGATATAGTGGGAATTAGTGAAGTTCGATGGCAGGAGGAATAAGACTTCTGGTCAGGTGAATGCAGGATTATAAATACAAAATCAAATAGTGGTAATGCAGGAGTAGATTTAATAATGAATAAAAAATAGGAGTGCGGGTAAGCTACTACAAACAGCATAGTGAACGCATTATTGCGGCCAAGATAGGCACGAAACCCATGCCTACCACATTAGTACAAGCTTATATGCCAACTAGCTCCACAGATGACAAAGAGATTGAAGAAATCTATGATGAGATAAAAGAAATTATTCAGATAGTGAAGGGAAACAAAAATTTAATAGTCACGGATGACTGGAATTCGATAGTAGGAAAAGGAAGAGAAGGAAAAGTAGTAGAGGAATATGGAATTGGGGTAATGAATGAAAGAGGAAGCTGCCTGGTAGAATTTTGCACAGGGCATAACTTAATCATAGCTAACACTTGGTTCAAGAATCAGGAAAGAAGGTTGTATACATGTAAGAGGCCTGGAGATACTGGAAGGTTTCAGACAGATTATATAATGGTAAGACAGAGATTTGGGAACCAGGTTTTAAATTGTAAGACATTTCCAGGGGCAGATGTGGACTCTGACCACAATCTATTTGTTATGAACTGTACATTATAACTGAAGAAACTGCAAAAAGGTGTGAATTTAAGGAGATGGGGCCTGGATAAACTGAAAGAACCAGAGGTTGTGCAGAGTTTCAGGGAGAGCATAAGGGAACAATTGACAGGAATGTGGGAAAGATATACAGTAGAAGAAGAATGGGTAGCTTTGAGGGATGAAATAGTGAAGGTAGCAGAGGGTCAAGTAGGTAAAAAGATGAGGGCTAGTAGATATCCTTGGGTAACGTAAGATATATTGAATTTATTTGATGAAAGGAGAAATATAAAAATGCACTAAATGAAGCAGGCAAAACGGAATACAAATGTCACAAAAATGAGGTTGACAGGAACTGCAAAATGGCTAAGCAGGTATGGCTAGAGGACAAATGTAAGGATGTAGAGCCATATACCGGGTGCCTACGTGGACAAGAAAAAAAATTCCCGGATTTCCCGGTTAAAAACACAATTTCTCCCGGATGAAATTACGTATAAAGCGGGTGAAAATACATCCGTGTTAAGTAACAGTATACTTTCCCTCGGAGCTGTAAAACCTATCAGTCCTTTGAATCATAAAGTTATTATACCGGCGGAGGACGTCCCAGCAGTTTAGGAAATGAAATCCAGGAAGAACAATGCGTTTGGAAAGTTGTTTGACGCGAGACAATATGCACAGAGTTTATTTTCGCATTGCGAAAGTATATACACAAATCCACAAATTACAGCATGGTACCTTCCGAAACTCTAAAATAGAGATTGCGTCGAGCGATGCACTTTTGTCAACCAGTCATAGCTCATGTCACGTGATCTCGCTAGGATGCTAGCGAGTGACGGCAGTTATCCAGAGCACGAGGCCTACGAGAAAGACAGGCCGCGGCGCGTACTTTACGAAGGTAGACGAGCTCGCTGAACTCAGCAAAGTGCGTTTCTACACCGGTTAACTCGTAAGCAGGTGTGTATGTACGAACGAGAATTGCATCCACTGTTATTAGTCTTACAATGATAGGAAGTCCGTAGGCCTACTAACAGGCTCTAATTTGGCAATTAAAATCGTGCCAAAAGTCGAAGTGTTCTGGCATGAAGAGACTTGTGACATTGCTCAGTAACACGTTATGCACATTTTTTTGAAGGTCAATTACACTTTTTGCCATCGATTGCATAATTTTTTATCTATGAACGAACAACATTAAATATGAAAACTAACTTGAAGCTCGGTCTTTTTATAGCGTGTGATACACGTTAAGTCATATCAAATACAAATGTGCCGGTAAAATTTTAAAGAGTGGCATAAATGACTTATCTTCTGGGCCCGACATTTTTCAAATGGCTAATCCTCAAAGTGTTACGTTTTGAATGAGTTATAACGCCCTGTGATTTTAGAAATTCACAGCACATTCTCACACGTAACATAAATCATCTTGTGTGGAAATTTACTTTGAAAGTAACGCATCTCAAGCCACTATTCGTAATATTTTCTGGTGATCTGTTAGAAATGTAAACAATTGTGACGCCACGCACATCAAATGCACGTTAGTTGCTACGGACGTACTGCATAATCTTCAACCTAAAGCCTTTGACACTTTTCGGTGTCGGCAACTGGTTTGTGCATTGAGTAAATTACCCATTTTCTATGCAACTAAACTTTTATTTTGGTGTTATTCTCTGATTTATGTTTCATTGCTGCAGTATTATTCAGCGGTAGTGGACTAAAGTTCTTTGTCAGCGTATCAGATCTTGCACGTCAAACCTAAAAAACTTTAACTGAAGTCTAAAACAATGAAAAATCCCGGAATTCTAAAAAATTTCCGGGTTTTTCCCGGATTTGTCCCGGATGAAAAAATTCCAAATTAAAGAGACCTTTGCAGAAAAGAGAACCACTTGTATGAATATCAAGAGATCAGATGAAAACCCAGTTCTAAGCAAAGAATGGAAAGCAAAACGGTGGAAGGAGTATATAGATGGTCTATACAAGGGTGATGTACTTGAGGACAATATTATGGAAATGGAAGAGGATGCAGATGAAGATGAAATGGGGATATGATACTGCTTGAAGTGTTTGACAGAGCACTGAAAGACCTAAGTTGAAACAAGGCCCTGGGATTAGACAACATTCCTTTAGAATTATTTGTAGCCTGACAAAACTCTACCAACTGGTGAGCAAGATGTATGAGACAGACGAAATACCCTCAGACTTCAAGAAGAATATAATAATTCCAATCCCAAAGACTGCAGGTGTTGACAGATGTGAAAATTACCAAACTATCAGTTTAATAAGTCATGGCTGCAATATACTAACACGAATTCTTTACAGACGACTGGAAAAACTGGTAGAAGCCAACCTCGGGGAAGATCAGTTTGGATTCCGTAGAAATGTTGGAACACGTGAGGCAATACTGACCCCACGACTTATCTTAGAAGATAGATTAAGGAAAGGCAAACCTACGTTTCTAGCATTTGTAGACTTAGATAAAGCTTTTGACAATGTTGACGGGTATACTCTCGTTCAAATTCTGAAGGTGGCAGGGGTAAAATACAGGGAGCAAAAGACTATTTAGAATTTGTACAGAAACCAGATGGCAGTTATAAGAGTCGAGGGACATGAAAGGGAAGCAGTGGTGGGGAAGGGGTGAGATAGGGTTGTAGCCTATCCCCAACACCATTCAATCTGTATATTGAGCAAGCAGAAAAGGAAAATTTGGAGTAGGAATCAAAATCCATGGAGAAGAAACAAAACCTTTGAGGTTTGCCAATGACATTGTAATTCTCTGAGACAGCAAAGGACCTGGAAGAGCAGTTGAACGGAATGGACAGTGTCTTGAAAGGAGGATATAAAGGTGCGTTTACACTGCGATTTGTATCGGCACATGTATGAGATACATGTATATGCGACTTTGCGACATGTATCGCGTCTTGTATGAGCTGACAAGTATCAACTTCATACATGTATGAGCGTGCGTTTACACTGATTTGTATCACTGTGCGATGGCTTCTGACGACGATTTGGAAGATTTCACATTTTTATGTGCTGGTACACTTGCTCTTTTGGAAGATGATAGG
This sequence comes from Schistocerca piceifrons, assembly GCF_021461385.2. Lineage (NCBI taxonomy): Eukaryota > Metazoa > Arthropoda > Insecta > Orthoptera > Acrididae > Schistocerca > Schistocerca piceifrons. The sequence goes on along the minus strand of NC_060140.1, from coordinate 269,428,705 downwards.
AAGAAAAGGCAGAGGAAGCGTAGATGGTGGCAGAGAGAGTTTCTTCGCAAACGCGCTACTCACGGAGCTTATGCAATGCTCGTTCAGGAATTAACGCTAGAGGATGGCGCATATTTTAGAAATTATGTTAGGATGAGTATGGAGGATTTCCGCGGTTTGCTATCTCTTGTTGCTCCTCTTGTGTCCAAAACCAACACAAACTTTCGGGGAGCGATTCCACCAGATGATCAGTTGGCAGTAACACTCCGTTTTTTGGCCACTGGGGATTCCTTTTCGACGTTAATGTATCTGCATAGGATATCAAAAAGTGCCATATGCAACATTATTCTTCGTGTTTGCGAGGCCATTGTGCAAGTTTTATCCCAAGAAGTGAAGGTAAAAGTTTATATATATATCAGAGTATGTAATACATTATATAATTTTTTCATGCATCTGGCGCGTATATCAGTTTTTTGCTATTATTCCGGCGGCCTCGCGTGATAATGTTGGCAACGGATGCTAATGCCGACAATCATGTGCGAGTCGTTGGCATTAGTAATCGCGCGACAATGCAAATGTTTTGTCATGAAATCTTCGTTTTACGAGGGCAATTACTTTTAACGAGCGGACGAGGGTACATACAAGTAACTGTCAACCAGGAACAGCAGCACAAATTTTCTACCGCGCCGTTGATGTTACCAACATAACCACGTGAGGATGCTGGAATAGGAACTAAAATTTTAACGGCACATACCTTTTTCAGCATAAATTTCTCAAATTTTGCTGAAATGGGTTAGCTTTTAGTTCTTTGGATCGACTGACATGCTTCACTCAGTAATACAATATCACAATTTCTGAGGACACTTTCTTCACAGTAAAGATATCCAACAACATTAATTTGTATTTAGTTTTATTAAATAGTACTTGACAGCACATTACATGCATATTTCAACGTTTATACATGTTTTTAAAGAATACATAAATTATGTTGCATTTGCATTTATTAGTTCATCGTTTGCCTCCTGCAAACATCTGTAGATTCCGTTCTCAAGTCTTGCCATAATTGTAGTATGGCCATTTTCATACAGAAATCTGAGCTTATTGGCGACCAAGTCACCCAAGTGGGTAAACTGGTCCCTTTTCCTGCCTGCTAAATTGTCGCCAACTTTTCTTAAGGTCTGTAAAAGACCTTCTCGGTCTTCATCCAGGTCTCTCCTGGCTCTCTTCAGTGCACTTGATCTACCACTTCCACTCGGACTTGGAGTGGTACAGGGTGGCACGGTTGGTTGCACATCCACTTTCATGTGGAGGCACAGAGATGAGTGGAGTGGTTTCCACTTCCACAATGTCTTCTGGGGGCGTGGCAAATGTCACCTCCTCCATTTCTGTGACATCGAAAGGGAAACTAATGCTTCCTTCTCCTTCTCCTTCACCATCTCCTTCTCTGACTGGGGCTTCCATGACCTTTAAAATACATAACACATTTCTAAGGCAAAGTGAGCTATGTGTTATACATACATTATAATCAAAGTATCTTAATGTATTTAGAATTTCTTTGAGTGTCCATGCGTAAATTAAATTAAAAGAGTAACAATTTTCTTTCCAGCTTCCTGCTACTGCAGAGGAATGGCTGAAAATTGCCAAAGAATATGAAGAAAAATGGAATTTCCCCAGGTGTTTGGGAGCTATAGATGGGAGGCACATTGACATTGTGGCACCACCCAACAGTGGAACAGTTTATTTTAATTATAAAGAGCGCTTCAGCACTGTTTTGCTAGCAATTGCTGATGCTAATTATAGAATAATTTACGCTGATGTTGGCACGCAGGGCAGGATTTCAGATGGTGGTGTCCTTAAAGACACCACATTTTACAAAATGTTAGAAACAAAAACTCTAAATATACCACCATCAACTCCTCTTCCTGGTAGGAGCAAGCCTGTTCCATATGTTTTCGTCGCTGACGAAGCCTTTGGCCTAGAGGAAAATATTGTGAAACCATTTCCAGGTCTGCATGAAAAAAATAGTTGGCAACGTATTTTTAACTATAGAGTATGCAGGGCAAGAAGAGTAATAGAAAATGTATTTGGGATTATAAGTGCTGTTTACAGAGTGCTGAGGAAGCAAATGCTTCTCAGTCCGGGGAAAGCTACAGTGGTGGCACTAGCCTGTGTTTATTTACATAATTTTCTTCAAAACAGAAAATCTCAAAGTTATTGTCCAGCAGGAACATACGACAGAGAGGGAGATGATGGCAACGTAATACCTGGGTCCTGGAGGGAAACCCCTACTGTGCTGGAGCCACTGCCCAGAACTGGCCGAAGAACTTCATTGCTGAATGACAACAGAAGAGAATATGCTGAATACTTCTGCAGTATTCAGGGCTCCATCCCATGGCAGTATGGAAAATAAGTTGCACATCATTGTTAAATGATGACATAAAGTAATATGCTCTATTCTTCTGCAGTATTCAGGACTTCAAACCATAGCAGTATGGAGAATCATGTTTTTCAGTGAAATTGTAAATATTCACATTATGTAAAGCATTAGCACGAAAAAATGTTGCCAAATATATGATTAATAAAATAATATAACAAATTTACTTACTGGTACTACTTCATGTGTGCTCCTATGAGAGAGTGGTTTGTAATTGTCTCTTATGAACTGCATACTTTCAAAAGCATACCATGAAGTGTGGTACACATTGCTTGTAGCACTTCCACTTCCTTTGCTGCTCTTCCGTTTCGCTAACTCGCGACTATATTGGCTTTTTAAATTATGCCACTTGTCCTCACATTCCTTCCTTGACACGTTAAATGCCTTGGCAATTTCCTCCCACTCGTCGTACCTTTTGTGAGTGTTCTTATAGTCTCGTATTTTCGCATCCCATATACAGGGATGCCTGCGCACTGCCTCTATAAAATGCAGTGTATTTTGTTTGGACCAAGAAGTCATCGCAAATTTTAAAACACGCGGGCACAACACACGACAAAATACACAAATAACTACACAACAAACGACAGTCGGCAGCTCCAAAACTCAAAACAGCCGCCAAAGAGCCTGGTACTACGCATGCGCTAAACTTCAAAATAAGCGGCAGGCGACAAGACGACAGGAAATGATAGTACTGCGCATGCGCGAGTTCTTAAAATGTCGCTCATACATGTCGAGTATATGGCCAAAAAGCGATATACAAAATGTATACGCGACATGTATGAGCTCGAGGGTCCGCATACAAGTTCCGTGAATTTTTGTATGAGGTGATGTATCGCGACATGTCAAATTGACATGTCGCTCATACATGTCGCGATACATGTATCCCAGTGTAAACGTACCTTTAGATGAACATCAACAAAAGCAAAACGAGGATAATGGAAGGTAGTCGAATTAAATTAGGTTATGCTGAGGTAATTAGATTAGGAAATAAGACACTTAAAGTAGTAAAGGAGTTTTGCTATCTGGGGAGCAAAATAACTGATGCTATATAAAAAGTGTAGACTGGCAATGGCAAGGAAAGTGTTTCTGAAGGTATTTATATGGAGTGAAGCCATGTATGGAAGTGAAACATGGACAATAAATAGTTTAGACAAGAAGAGAATAGAAGCTTTTGAAATGTGGTGCTACAGAAAGTGCTGAAGATTAGGTTGGTTGGTTGGTTGGTTTGTGGGATTGATTGGACCAGACTATTAGGGCCATCAGTCCCTTTTTCCACGAACTTGAAACACCAACAAAGAATAAAAACAAACAATGGAGATGACAAGAGACGACATAGAAACAAAAAAGGAAAAGGCAACCACCAAGAAACGCACTAAAAAACCCAGTTTAAAATCATAGGCCAAAGGCCAGACTCAACACAAAAAAAGGACAAACACTTAGATCAAGCGATAAAAACCCCCTGCACAAATAAAACTCAAAACTAAATCTGCCATTGTAACGTCATCTAATAACAGTGCAGGAAGCATCTGCCTGAGCGGAGTTACAAATGGGTAGTCCAACAAGATGTGGACCACTGTCAAAGCTGACCCGCAGCAACAAAAAGGTGTGTCCTCGCGGTGCAATAAATAGCTGTGTGTTATCCAGGTGTGGCCAATGCGCAGCCGGCAGTGGACTACAGAGTCCTTGCAAGAGACCCGCAAGGAGGAGCGGCCACACACCAGTTGTCTCCTTGATGGGCCGAAGTTTGTTGGGTGAAGGCAGGGTGTGCGATTCTTCACCCCAGGTGCCGAGTACCTTCTGCCGCAAAACTGACCTGAGGTCACTCTCCGAAAGGCCAATTTCCAAGGCTGGTGCACCGACAGCCTGCTTGGCCAGCATGTCAACCCGTTCATTTCCTGGGATGCCAACATGACCCAAGGTCCACACAAAGATCACAGAGCGGCCTCAACGGGCAAGGGTATGGATGGACGACTGGATAGCCATCACCAGACGAGACCGAGGAAAACACTGGTCGACAGCTCGTAAACCGCTCAGGGAGTCTCTACAGATGACAAATGACTCACCTGAGCAGGAGCGGATACGCTCTTGGGTGCGAGAGATGGCGACAAGTTCTGCAGTGAAAACACTGCAGCCAGCCGGCAACTAGCGTTGTTCATAATGAACTCCCAGAGTAAGAGCATAACTGATGCAACCAGCAACCATCAAACCGTCGGTATATACCACGTCAGATCCTCAAAGTGCGCCAAGTATTGAAAGAAAGTGGTAGTGGAGGACCGCAGGAGGGACTGAATCCTTCGGGCCCCGTGCCAGTTCGATCCGAAGGCATGGGCGGGGCACACACCACGCGGGTAAACATAGAGGGGACCAGAAAAGAGGCCTGACACGGAGCGCAATCGTACACCCTGACCGGTGCCGCCATTCCGGAAGATGGACGACTGAGTTGGGGAACAGCAGACGTAGTTGGGATGCCTGGCCAAGCTACAAACATGTGCAGCATAAGCGGCAAGTAGTTGGTGGCACCGATCTGCAATGGAGGGACACCAGACTCCTGAACTATGCTGTTGACAGGGCTTGTACGGAAAGCTCCAGTGGCGAGTCGGATCCCGCTGTGAAGGATGGGGTCAAGCAACCGGAATGGGAAAGCTGATGCTGAACCGGAAGCCAGGCTCCCATAATCTAGACAGGACTGAATTAATGCCTGATACAGTCATAGAAGGGTAGACCAATCAGCACCCCAGCTGGTGTGACTAAAGCAACAAAGAGCGTTAAGATGTCGGAGGACATTTGTTTAAGTTGCCAAATATGGGGCAGCCAAGTCAACCGGGTATTGAAAACCAATCCCAAAAACTGATGCGTCTCCACCACAGCAAGTCAACCGGGTATCGAAAACCAATACCAAAAACTGATGCGTCTCCACCACAGCAAGAGGTTCGCCGTCAAGATAAAGTCGTGGCTCAGGGAGAACAGCAAGATGCCGGAAGAAATGCATAACGCAGGTCTTGGCAACTGAAATCTGGAAGCCATGTGCTACAGCCTTGCGGATAGCGCCCTGCTGCTGCCGTTCAGCAGCTGCAATGCCAGTGGAGCTATAGTATAGGCAGAAGTTGTCAGGATACAAGGAAGCTGAGACAGACATTCCCACCACTGCAGTGAGCCCATTAATTGCAATTAAAAAGAGGCAGACACTTAAGACAGATCCTTGCGGTACCCCATTCTCCTGAACTCGGGAGGAACTATGGGAGGTCGCAACTTGCACGCGCAAGGAATGAAGCAACAGAAAATGTTGTATGAAAATCGGGAGCAGACCCCAAAGACCCCAACCATGAAGCATAGAGAGGATGTGATGTCGCCATGTCGTATCATATGCCTTCCACATGTCAAAAAAGACGGCGACCAGATGCTGATAGCGGGCAAAGGCCGTACGAATGGCAGGCTCCAGGCACAACAGATTAGCGGAGGCAGAGCGGCCCCTACGGAACCCACCCTGAGACAGAGCCAGAAGGCCCCAAGACTCAAGTAGCCAACTCAACCTCCGGCTCACTATGCATTCGAGCAACTTGCAAAGAAAGTCGGTGAGGCTAATTGGGCAGTAGCTGTCCACTTCTAGAGGGTTTTTTGTCAGGTTTCAACATGGGGATTACGTTGATTTCCTGCCATTCTGTCGGGAACTCACCCTCAACGCAGATAAGATTGAAAAGGTCTAAGAGGCATCGCTGGCAGTCCACCGAGAGATGTTTGAGCATCTGACAGTGGATGTGATCTGGCCTGGGAGCCGTATCAGGGCAAGCAGCTAGGGCACTTTGGAGTTCCCACTCACTGAACGGAGCATTGTATAATTCAGGTTGGCGCATGTGAAATGAAAGGCTCTGACATTCCAACCACTCTTTTAGGGAGCGGAAGGCCACCAGGTAATTCGCAGAAGCGGAACTCTGAGCAAAATGCTCTGCTAAGTGGTTTTCAATTGTGTCGGAGTCAGTACAGACGGCTCAATTCAGCAGAAGCGCAGGTACGGGGGTCCAATAGCCATAGAGTTGCCTAATCTTCGCACAAACCTGTGATGGAAAGGTACGGAGACCAATGGTGAAGACATACCTTTCCCAGCACTCCTGCATGTGTCAGCGAATGAGGCGGCACGCTCATGCACAGAGCCGTTTAAAGGCGATGCCGCTTGTGACGTTCAAGGACCCGCCTCCGATCTTTAATCACCTCAGCGACCTCGGGCATCCACCAAGGCACAGTCCACTGCCGAGGGGACCCAGATGAACAGTGAATGGCAGATTCTGTGGCAGTAATGATGCTAGTGGTGACCAAGTGAACCACTGTATCAATGGCATCATTGGAAAGAGGCTCAATAGTGGCAATGGAGGTGAACAAGTCCCAGTCAGCCTTATTCATAGCCCATCTACAGGGGCGCCCAGAAGAGTGACACTGTGGCAGTGACAGAAAGATCAGAAAGTGGTCACTATCGCACAAGTCATCATGCACACTGCATTGGACAGATGGTAAATAGGCTAGGGCTGCAGACTGAAAGGTCGATGGCCAAGTACGTGCCATGCACCACACTGAACTGTGTGAAGGCACAATTATTTAAAAGAGAAAGATCGAGCTGAGCCAACACTTGCTCAATGACGCTGCCTCGGCCTGTTGACACTGATCCACCCCACAGAGTGTTATGGGCATTGAAATCACCCAGCAATGGTGGCAATGGGGCTATCAGCGCAGCCTGGAGATGCTGCGGGACACCACCACCTAGTGGAAGATAGAGACTGCAGACAGTAACAGCCCAAGGCATCCACACCCGAACAGCGACAGCCTCTAAAGGTGTTTGTGGAGGGACACACTCGCTGTAAAGAGAGTGGAGGATGTAGATGCAGACGCCGCCAGATACCCTCTCATAAGCTGCCCGGTTCTTATAATAACCCCGACAGCCACGGAAGGCATGGGTTCGCATCGCTGGAAACCAAGTTTCCTGAAGAGCAATGCAGAGGAAAGGGTGAAAGCTGAGAAGTTGTCGGAGCTCAGCAAGATGGTGGAAAAAACCGCTGCAGTTCCACTGCAGGATGACATTGTCCATGGCCCCATGGTCGAGAAAGGCGTGAAGGGACCGAGGAGCAAATTACGCCGCTGGGTCACCTGCTGCCACCAACTGAGTACCTATGGGAGTGGCATCCATTGTGTCTGAGGGACCATCGAGATCTAGGTCCTCAGCAGATGCCAGAATCTCCACCTCATCCTCAGACAAAGAGCTTGTAGATAGTGATGGAGTGGGTGCCACCACAATTTCCTTGGTCTACAGGTCTTCAATTGCAATTTCTCGCACCGTTCCTTTGGGTGCCCTAGCTAGGAGGGCTTCTTTGATTCAGACTCCGGGGCTGAAGAGGACCGCGAAGCCCTACGACCAGTGACCTGTGGTGTCTTGAGCCACTGACAGGTGTCTGTCACGCTGCTGGGGTAGGAACCTGGGAAGGGAGTGACTTAAGGGATCCCTTCTTAGCGAGAGAAGCCTAAGAAGACTTACGCTTATCCGGCTTAGAAATGGGGACTGGTGTCCCCAATGGTGGTGGTGGTGGTGGTGGTGGTGGTGGGGAGAGGGGGGGGGGAGGGGGGAGGGTGGGAGCTGCTCCTGAGGTGGGTGGTGCGGGAGCAACAGGGAGGCTAGTGCCCCAAATCAAGGGGGCAGGTGTAGAATTCCGGCTCTGAGAGGCGATTGTTGGAGGCGGAGCTGATGGGACTAGAACAGTGGTAGTGGTGGCGTAAGTGAAGTCGTGTGAACAGGATGGAGGCGTTCAAATTTCTGCTTAGCCTCAGAGTAAGTCAGTTGGTCCAGGGTCTTATATTCCATGCTTTTCCACTCTTTCTGGAGGATCCTGCAGTCTGGTGAGCAAGGTGAATGATGCTCTTCCCAGTCGACACAGCTGGGAGGTGGGGCACATGGGCTATTGGGATGTGATGGGTGTCTGCAATCTCAACATGTGAGGCTGGAAGTACAGTGGGAAGACATATGGTCGAACTTCCAGCACTTAAAGCACCGCATCGGGGGAGGGATATAGGGCTTGATGTCACATTGGTGCATCATCACTATGACCTTCTCAGGTAATGTATCACCCTCGAAGGCCAAGATGAAGGCACCGGTGGCAACCTGATTATCCCTTGGACCCTGATGAACACACCGGACAAAATATATGTCTCGCCGCTCTAAATTGGCGCACAGCTCATCAGACTGCAAAACAAGGTCCCTATGGAATATAATACCCTGGACCATATTTAAACTCTTATGGAGCGTGATGGTAATTGAAACATCCCCCAACTTGTCACAAGCGAGTAACCTTCATGACTGGGCAGACAAAGCTGTTTTTATCAGAACTGAACCAGGGTGCATTTTGGACAAGCCCTCCATCTCGCCAAACTTGTCCTCTAAATGCTCTACAAAGAACTGAGGCTTCATGGAAGCAAAGAATTCCCCATCAGCTCTCGTACATACTAGATAGTGGGGTAAATAAGCTACACTGCCATCCTTAGACTTGCGCTCCTCCCATGGCGTGGCCAGGGAGGGAAACGATTTGGGGTCATACATGTTCGCATTAAAGTGAGCCCTGGAACGCTTAGATGCTGCTGGCAGCTGGCCACAGAGCAAGAGATGATGTACCACGCTTCATTGCGGGTCATCTGCCCTGATGCCACCCACTCCGACCAAGGGCCCTCCACACAGGCACTACCCAGCCACAGCAAGGGCCACCTGAAGGGTGGCGATTACCGGGAGTCCCGATGCCCCAGGAAGATAGGCATCTACTCCTTGGCATACGTGGGGAGTTAACGGCGCAAGTGTTGTCAGGGGGTTACAACTAACAGGGTACATGGCAGCCCCACCACAATGAACTGGCTACCATGCTGGATATTAGGTGCAAGGAAGTCCATGGGCGTCATCTCCGGAGAAAGCAACACAGCACAGTGCATGGTAGAAATTGCACCCAGGAATGCATTCTTGCCCAAGAGATGGAGAATGAGCGGGACTGCAATGCAACGATGAGAAAGCTGGCTCATGGTCTCAATGCACAATAGACACAATGCACCATGTAAGGCGCCCTTCCCCAACTGGCTCGCTCTTCGGAAGAATTTGGAAATATGGAGGTCAAACCCGAGAGGGGACCATCACATATAGGCCGAAACATTTGACACACTTTTTAGTCGCCTCTTACGACAGGCAGGAATACCGCAGGCCTGTTCTAACCCCCGAACCGGTAGGGGGGAGAGGGGGGGGGGGTTGAAGATTAGGTCAGTAGATTAGATAACTAATGAGGTGGTATTGAATAGAATTGGGGAGAAGAGAAATTTGAGGCACAACTTGACTAGAAGAAAGGATCGGTTGGTAGCACATGTTCTGAGGCATCAAAGGATCACCAATTTAGTACTGGAGGGCAGTATGGAGGGTAAAAATGTAATCAAGCTATATATACACATAAGTGTGTAATATTTAGTTGCAATACAATTTTTCACTTATGCTATACCGCCGCCGCCGCCGCCCCCACCACCACCACCACCACCACCACCACCACCACCACCACCACAACTAGTAGTAAGGTTTTGCATTGTTTTCAGTGTTCTATGTACTTAAAAGGGTAGTAGTAATGCTACAAACTGGTGCAGGTTCTAAAGTTACTTTTTGTGAAAATACAATGTTTTATCGCAAAGTGAATTTGATGAAAATGAGGTATAATTACTGACAAGTACTGTCAAAGCATGTACTCCATATGTTGAGACTGCTGGTACAAATCGGCACAGAACAATTTACTTCAGAGCAGTAACTTAATATCTCTAGTTAAAACTTCCGGGCTGATGGGCTGTGGTCAGTGTATATAACTCCCCCCTGTAGTTTTGTCTCCACTACGGGAGACATCCTCTGAGGTAAAGCACCGAACTGCAAGCAGAACTCAACAAAGCGCTGACTTTTAAGCCAGTGAGGAGGGTGCCACTGTGCATCACATGGCGTCAGCTATGAGACTGTTTGTGGTAATACCAACATTCTCGATTGAAAGTAATCGATCATCATGCTTCTGATAAAATGCCGACATCCAAATTTAATGCAGTTTAACACCTTATTCTCTCCTGTTAAAATTATTATGGTGTTTATCAATTTCAATAGCGTCTCTATACATGCGCGCATAATAATGCAAGGCTTAAAATATAATGCTCGTCTCGCTGAATTTTATTTCATGATTACCTTCCTGGTAAACATGTTCTGCTACAGCCGATTTATCCCTGTGACCCAGGCAGCAATTCCTCTTATGTTCAACAAGACGGGTTGAACACTCCTCTTTGTGGTACCGATATAAACACGTCCGCATCTACAAGGAATTTTATATACCCCCAGTGTAGTCAAAGAATGTCATGCATCTTTTGCCGATCTTAAATACTCTTATTTTCCTGGAGGGAAATGTGATCAGTGTCCTTATTAATGGACAGAAGAAAAACCTTACCATAGGGTGGCTATTGTTCATTGTTGCTCCTGATTCTCTGCCTAGAGCGAAGTGCCCAGTCAATCTCCTTGCTAGAATTGCCATTCTTTATGAAAATTGACCATAGATGTTCAATCTCATCTTTTAAATAAAAGGTACACAAATTTTGTATGCCCTGTCTACCAAGGTTTTTATTACACCGCTTTTTTGTGTATGGTGGTGGTTTGAATCTTTATGCAGATAACGATCTGAATATATGGCCTTTCTATATACCTTATGGCCCAACGTTCCATCCCGTCATTTAATCACAGACACATCCAGAAAATTTAATTGCCCATTTCTCTCTGTCTCCACAGTAAATTATATTTTTGGATTAATGCTGTTTAGATGTATCAGAAAGGTACCCAACTCCTCTGGTCCATGTGTCCATACTACGAAAGTGTCATTGACGTAGCAATACCATCTGGCTGGTCTCTTACTGGCAGTCTGCAATGCCCTTTGTTCAAAAGTCTCGATAAATAAGTTAGCCACAGTAGGACTAAGAGAACTACCCATAGCCACCCCGTCAATCTGTTCGTAAAAGTCACTATTCTATTGAAAGTAGGTTACGGTGAGGCAGTGTCGGAATAATGCCACAATATTGTAGGAAAAATATCCGCTACGCACGAGATAGCTTCATTTACCAGAATCATGGTAAATAGCGACACAATATCAAAACTAACGAGGATATCATCTGGGTCCACACTCATTTCCATTAACTCTTCAACGAAATGAGCTGAATTTTTAATATTACTCAGTCCTACCAACATAAGGTTGCAGGAATAAGGCAAGATGTCTACCTAACTTCAGGTTTATGCACTTTGGGTAATCCATAGAGTCTAGAAGGGTACTCTACTGTTTTAGAAAGCAGCTTCTTATTGTCGGAGGAGAATGAAGACTCTTTCATCAGTTGGTTGGTTATTTCTAAAATCTTCATAGTCGGATCCTTCTGAAGTTTTTTGTAATTGGAGGAAACCAAAATATCATTGACCTTTCCATGATAGTCATCACTCTTCAATATGACGGTGGCACTATCATTATCTGCAGTAAGAACAATAATGTCTTTATTTGCGTTAACATGCCTCAGCACCTCAGGGAGACCAAGAGATGAATACAATAAGCAGATTCAGAAGGATGTAGGTTGCAGTAGGTACTAGGAGACGAAGAAGCTTGCATAGGATAGAGTAGCATGGAGAGCTGCAGCAAACCAGTCTCTGGACTAAAGACCACAACAACAGTCAAGTTGTGTCACAAAATTTCTCTTCTCCCCAATTCTGTTTCGTACCTCTTCATTAGTTACGTGATCTACCCATCTAATCTTCAGCTTTCTTCTGTAGCACCACATTTCGAAAGCTTCTGTTCTCTTCTTGTCTGAACTATTTATCGTCCTTGTTACACTACCATACATGGCTACACTCCATATGAATACTTTCAGAAAAGTCTTACTGACACTTAAATCTATACTCGATGTTAACAAATTTCTCTTCTTCAGAAACGCTTTCCTGGCCATTGCCAGTCTACATTTTATATCCTCTCTACTTGACCATCATCAATCATTTAGCTTCCCAAATAGCAAAACTCATTTATTACTTCGAGTGTCTCATTTCCTAATCTAGTTCCCTAAGCATCACCTGATTTAATTTGACTACATTTCACTATGCTCGTTTTGCTTTTGTTGATGTTCACCTTACACCCTCCTTTCAAGACACTGTCCATTCCATTCAACTGCTCTTCTAGGTCCTTTGCTGTCTCTGACAGAATTACAAAGTCATTGGCAAACCCCAAAGTTTTTATTTCTTCTCCATTGATTTTAATTCTGACTCCAATTTTTTTCTTTGTTCCCTCCACTGCTTGCTCAATATACAGATTGAATAATATCAGGGATAGGCTACAACTCTGTCTCACCTGCTTCCCAACCACAGCTTCCCTTTCATGCCCCTTAACTCCTAACTGCCATCTGGCTTCCATACAAATTTTAAATAGCCTTTCGCTCCCTTATTTTACCCCTGCCACCTTCAGAATTTGAAAGAGTATTCCAGTCAACATTGCCAAAAGCTATCTCTAAGTCTACAAATGCTACTTGGCCTTGCGGAATGCCCAATGTGGGGACCTGTCTGCCTGGCGGTGGCTTGGGAATGATGGAATCACTGGAAAGTGGTTTCTGTCACAAAGATCATCATGGAGTGACCAATGTACACAAGCTGCAAGAGCAGGGGAGCAGATCATGAGATCAGGGGAACTGTCATTGAGGAGACAAATGAAAATCTGTAATAAGATGGTAATCAGGAGACCCTTACCCGTTGAAGTGGCACTCCCCCACAGGGGATGATGTGCATTGAAGTCCCCGAAGAGGAGAAATGGGGGTGGGAGTTTCTGTAATAAGGTAGACAGTTCAACATAAGGAAGTGGCCTACATGGAGGGAGGTAGACATTGCAAATGGTGATGGTTGGAGTCAATTGCACTCTAACTACTATTGCTTCCAGGTTGGTATGAAGGGGGATCCAGTCACTAATGACATCAGAGCGAACCAAAGAGCAAACCCCTCCAGATGCTATCCCAGGGGTGGCACAGTTCCAACAGAATGCCCAATAACCACGAAACGTTGGAGAGTGACATCATGGAAGTGTGTTTCTTGAAGTCCAAGACAAAATGCAGAACAGGAGGAAACAAGATGACATATTTCTGGTAGGTGGTAATAATATTCACTGCCCTTCCACTGGATTATTGTGTGGTGAGAGTCCAGGTTAGGCATAAAGAAGCTGAGGAGGAGGTCATGTCACGCAGTCAGTGGTTGTCACTGACAAGGATGGGTTGACATCCATAAATAAGATGCCAGAGTCAGGTTACAAGGGGGGAGATGGCGCCTCCAGGGGTACCAGGCGGCCTTGTCCTGGGACTTATCTTTTTTCTTCTTCTTCTTCTTCTTCTCCTCCTCACTTTGGGGCACACAGATGGTGCGTCTCATAGTCGAGTCGAGTTGTGGTAGTAGGCTTCTGGCCTGAGACACACTGGGAAGAGTGGTCCCTTGGGAGAGCAAGATGCCAAAGCCAGGGGCCACTTCTTCAGCCAGGCAGAGGGAGCAGCTCCTTGAGGGGAGGTCATGGGAACAGTAGGGGAGGGGGAGGGGATAGAGGGATGGGACTGGGGTAAGGAAGAGGGAGGAGGGGGAAAGGTTGTAACACAGGAAAAAGTTGAGGAGAGTGACACCAGATGGATTGTCTCATACTTTTGGCAAGCCTCCGCATAAGACAGGCGATCCAGATACTTGTACTCTTGGATCTTCTTTTCTCTCTTGTAAGCTGGGCAACCTGGTGAGCGAAGGGAGTAATGGTCATGACAACTGACTGTGGCGGAACGCAAGGGCTTCCCTATGGAGTGGGTGTCCACAGTCACCACACAGATGGTCTGCCACAGAGGGAGAAGACGTGCCCAAAACGCAAGCACTGAAAGCACCTCACGAGTGGTGGGATGTATGGCTTCATGTCACAACTGTCGCACATAACCTTGACCATCTCTGGGAGGGTATCTCCTTCAAAAGCCAGAATGAAGGCACTGGTATCAGTGCAGTTGTCTCTGCAACCCTTCTGCACATGTCGAACAAAATGTATGCTGTGTTGCTCCAGATTAGCCTGGAGTTCCTCATCAATTTGCAAGATGAGGTACCTATGAAAAATCACTTCCCAGACCATATTAAGACATTGCTGAGGGGTAACAAACACTAGGATGTTGCCAAGAGGATCATAAGCACAAAGGGCTGCAGATTGAGTGGCAAAAGAAGCTTTGATTAACAGGGAGCCTAACCGCATCTTACACTCAGATATTCCACTTCACCAAACTTGTCCTCAATATTCTCTACAAAAACAATGGCTTTGTGGTGGTGAACGTGTCCCCATCCATCCTAGAACAGATGAGGTGGCAGAGAAAGTGTTTCACTACAAGACAGTGAGCCTGGCCTCTCTCAAATGGTGTAGCTATGGAAGGGAAGGCTGCTGGGGCATATGAAGCAGCATTCAGTGATCCTTTATCATTCAAAGAGTAGGCTGTTTGGGAACAGCCAGATTTTCGCAGCTTGATAAGCTTCATGTGCCAAGCATCCTCCCTGATACCACCCACTCCAATCACTGTCTCCCCCATGGGCATCACCCAGCCACAGCAAGGGCTGCCTGGCACGGCAGCTGTTGCCAGGAGTTCCAATGCTCTGGGAAGACAAGCAACCACTCCTTGGCATACATGGGGAGGGAACAGTTCAGGGAGCAGCAGTGTGATCCCTGTGCCAGATGGGTACATAACAGCCCCACCACACAGATTGGCTACATGTGCTGGTGACCTAGCAGGGTGGATGGGGGCTACGCCGGGGAAGGAAGAGGGAAAGGGGGGGGGAGGGGAGAGGAATCCACACTGTAGACACTAGGGAGGGTTTCTTCCCCGAATGGCTCACACTACAAACAGAAAATTTAGAAGTGGAGGACAAACCTCAAGCGGGGACCTAAGTCGCCAGAAAGGATGAAAGAGAACAGGCAGGAGGAACAAAATGGCAAGCAATACAGGAAACCATGTGGATAGCCAGATCAACATAAATCAGAACACCAAAAGAGGAGGAAGGAGGGGACAGTGGGGAGGAGCGCAAGAATAGGGAAGGAGGGGCAGGTGAAGGAAATGCAGCCAGGGAAGGAAGAATAGGCTGCAATAGCTCGGGGCCCAATGTGTGCCATGCATGAACTCATGAAAGAACCATGAGCCCCTGGGGAGGATGAGGGGGTGGGGGGGGGGCCTGTATGTGAGGTACAACGTAGACTACAAAGAGCAGTCTCTCCAGAGAAGCTGACCATAGTACTTCAGGGAGAAATTTCGCTATCAAAGTGTGCATTAAGGAGAATTTGTATAGGTGCTAAATGGATCGTAGCATCTACATGTACTCAGACAGCCAAGCAGCTCTGAAAACTCTTATCAGCCTTTGCAACAACATCAAAGATCATTGCAAGATGGCATGAAGCACTTGGGAGACTAGGGGAAAGCAACAAGGAAACCTGCTGTGGATCTCTACTACTCAGGACTTTATGGCAATAAACAAGCTGATAGACTGGCCATGTTTCAAGAAAAATTTGTTAATCCTGAATTTGAAGAGGAAACAGATTAAACTCATGGCAGGACTCATGACTCACCATGGAAACTTTAAAAAACATGTACACACAATGAGTAGAGGAAAAAGTCACTAAATGTAGACTATGAGGTGAGGAGAATAAAACCACACCACATCTAGTTTTTCAATGTGAAGCTCTTGTGAGCAAAAGACACAGAATATTCGGGTAGGTAGAGCCTGAAGAAACTGTGACTAATAAGGAACTAGTAAAGGGTCTCCTACTACTTCTCAAAATTACCGCGTGACTTTACTAGGATTACAGGGAGCAAAACTCCACAACAGGCTCAATTTTGGTGTGGACAACAGTGAGCCAAGACAATTGTTGTTTTTGCCTCCCTGTATAAATCAAATCAAACAACAAGAGCAAGCAGAGATCCTGCAATAGTTGCACACTACAAAAATTACTCAAAATTATCATGGAAATTATTGAAAAAAAAAATCAAGAAACATGCACATTACGCCAGAAATTAGTAATTCTAGCAACAGACTTCAGGCTACATGGAAAGTAGTGAAACGAGACACAGGACAACCAGCCCCAGAACAGGATAACATCACTACCGAATAAAGTGGAAGGGCTGTAAATTATGAGCTACAAGTGGCAAATAAATTTAATAATCATTTCTTAAATTAGTAGAAAATATAGGGACAAACAAACAGTTCAAGAGAGAAATCACAGGAGTATGTTGAAAAAACAACTCTTATAAAATTTAATCATATGAATGTATCCCCAATTTCTCCTGAATCTGCTGGTGCTGAAATTCAGCTCACCTTGAATTTGCATTATGCGACACTGAACAATCACATCGATACTAATATAATTTTAAGTCATTACTTGAAAACAGGACTTGTACTTTGACCAGTTTATCACTAGAGAGAAAGAAAGTAATAATTACCAAATGATGGGTAGTAAAGGAAGAAAGGAAGGAACATTAAAGAGTTACACTTCCTACAGATGATGGAGTCATTATAGATGGAGCACAAGCTTAGAGGGTCAATGGAAGGGTCCAATTCCACGCATCTCCTTTGACCCGTGACATAATGTTGTGTGTGACATCACCATGATGCAGAGATTTCGAGTTGATTGTGTTTGTAGATGCCATGTCATTTTGTTTGATGGTGCTCTCTGGTGGTGTATGTGTAGGTGCTGAGTTTAATGTGTCATATCGGGTTCGTTTGAGTTTTTGTTGCAATTGTGCTAACATGGCTTTGAGTTTAGGTAGTTGGTACAGGTATGTGGATTGTGGAAAAGTTTTCAGTGAGTTATTAAGGTTTTTATTTTTTTTTTTTTTGTTTATGTGTTTGGCATTTTTTTTTTTAGGTCTTATTAGTTCGGCGTTCGTTGTGCAGAAAGAAGTCTAATTTGTTTTATGGCTTTTTTGTTAGATATAGATGTGACAGCCCACGTGCATATAATTATGTTCCAAGATGGGTGGTAATGTCATGTCTGTCACACATTTTCTGCAGATGTTCGGTCTTCTTGCTGAGTATGTTAGGTGTCACATTTGTAGCAATAACATGAGGTTGATGAGAGTTCTAGCGGCTTGGACCATGGTGGTTATATGTGTTGTCAGTGTGATAATATCTGGAGTTGATTAGATATAGTACCTGGTTCGAGAAATCTAGGGTGGCCATGACAGATGTTGTCCTGCTCACTTATTATTTTTAATATAGGTCTTCTGTAAGTTTCTGTGTGCATGGGACTGGCATGAGTGAGAGAACTATTTTGGATTGGTTTTCATTTTGTCGAGAGGTTTGTTCAGAGTATGTCAAGTAGAGGGGAAAGTTGGGTAAGCCAGCAGTGACTACTGAAATTGATGAATCACAGTTTGATAAGAGGAAGTAGGGAGGGGCAGTTCTTGGGTTGGTCTGTTGGTATGGGGGGCTGTTATTTCGGGAGGGGGGGGGGGGGTATGTATGCTGAGTGTGTTTTTAGGGTTTTACAAGTTCGTAGTAAGAAGGAACTGGTGAGTTTGGTAGAGGAATATACTGAGGAGAATAGCACTATAGTTTCTGATGCATTTTCATCTTGTAGGGATATGGGAAGAGGAGTTATAGTTATTTAGTAGTCAATCATAGTATTGAGTTTAATGATTATGAAACTGGGGCTTGTACTAACATGATAGAGGGGTTTTGAGCAGCAATTAAATCTGTTATAGAGAGAAAAAAAGGCACTCTTCCAACCTCCAATCTCCTTTAGATCAGTATTGCTGACAGAAGAGCGTTCCTGAGAATTACTGTATTTTTCGTGTTTGTTGAGGGCTGAGGGGAGGATGTATAGGCTGAGGGTGGTGAGTTAAGGGGGTTGGGTGTGTGTGGGTGTTCTTGGTATTGGTTGTGGGGTTAATGGGGCAGGTTATGGGTTGGGGGGTTATAGATTATGTTGGAGAGGACCAGTTTGGTTGCAGTTTGGGTATTATTTGTTTTGGGATCGTACAGTGTCTTTTTATTGTTGTATATTTAGCTTGTCCCCACCTTAAACCCCCAATTTATCGTGGCTGTCCCGTTAGTTTCATTATTATTATTATTTTTTTTTTTTTTTTGACTGAGATGTTCTTGCGTCTCTGTCACATTTATTGGCATGTATATGCAGCAATGTCATTGTTGTCATTCTGTTTACGCTGACAGTAGCTGTGTCCGCCATAATTGTGTCGTCATGGAGCAAAAGAGGATGTGTGGAATCAAACACTACTGTAATGCCAGCTTGGATTACGAAAGGATGGGGAAGGAAACTAGCCATGTCCTTTTCATAGGAACCATCCCAGCATTTGCCTAGACGATTTAGTGAAATTACAGAACATTTAAATTTGGATGGCCAGATGGGAATTTGAACCATCCTCCTCCTGAATGTTAGTCCAATGTGCCAACTGATGTGTATTGAAAATTAGAGAGACAGCACATAGTGAAACTGAATATTATGTGCTAAGTCTTGCTTCGTTGCACAAGGTTGTTCCCAGACACTAGGAGTGTACTCTGATCAAAATTTATTACCCATCATCCGTAATTATTCATTTTGTACCATGTTACCTTTACCAACTGATTATGATTGTGACAGTGAACATGTGGACATTTTTTCGTGTTCTGACATGGTGATCTCGACGAAGTAGTTTACCTTCATCACTTTGAACACATGTGAAGAAGAAAAAAAGAGAGACAAAAGTTTGCAAAAGAAAAGAAGGCGATTTATGGTCTGAGGCAAGCTTCATGCATTTGGTATCAATGCATTTATTACAGAATTTAGAGACAAAATATACGCATTCTCACCATTTATACTGATGGATTGATCATCATCTTTAATAGATAAATAAATGGAAGAAGGTAGTAATGAATCGGTTTAAGATGAGAGATCTCGGCTGACTTGGTGTCTTGGCACAAGAGTAAAGAGAAATAGAAAATAAGGCATGACTAGGACGAATGAAAGTAAATATGCAGCTAACAAATTTTGGATGGAAGATTGCAATCTGGTTGCACATCCACTCGAACCTTGTTTCAGGCTACGAAAAAAAAAAAAACAACTTATATGTGAGGAAGCATTCCTTACCACCAAGCCTTCGAGTGGTATATAATCACACTAATAATGAGACACATGAAAGGCATAGTTAATATAGAACTATATTCCTGAAAAACAGGAACAACTGAAGGCACCTGCAATAGATCTTGATCAACAGCAATCAATAATTCACTATATTTTTAAGTTAATAAGGGTAGCAAATTCCTGGAATTCAAAATAGTAGGTCTATCAACTACAGCAGATGGATACATGACCCTGCCAACAGTAGCTCATCAAGTGATATACTTTCAGGGATTGCTCCAAGAACTGTGTATGAACAACACAGTAAAACACCAATGTGTGTGTTCTATGATAATAAGAGGTGCTGTTTGCTGTTGCAGTCAGTTAAAATGGAGCACATTACATTTGAACAAAAAACCATTGAGCTGAGAACCACAATTCCATTCAAGAACTAATTGCTGTTTGGAAGTGCAGTATCAAATCAATCAGTACGAACAAGCAATCTGCCTCTCTCTCTCTTTTTTTTTTTTTTTTTTTTTTTTTTTTTACTATGGTACTGCCAAAGTTTAACCGTCAGTCGTGCAGCCAAGAAGTGGGACTTTCAGAATTCTCAAATTAGCAATCTGGAAACTTGTGGGAGTGCTGAGAAAAACCATACTTTCTGTGTAGACACCTCATGGTTGTTTTTTAAAATTTATTTTTCCTCTGTCTTTAGGTTCTCTTGTAATTATCATGGAATAAATAGTTTAATAATCTGTGTTCCAGGAAAATGGTGCATGAACTTCATTTATTACCAACTTCCTGTTTCATTCTCATTTAATTCAATTTAAGTTATGTATAAAATATACAATGTATAAATTATACATTTAACGTATTAACATGTCCTAGACTGTTGTGCTAAGTTCTCAAAGGACAAACAAATAAACAAACTAAGTCAACTTTATATAATCCATAAAGGACTAGTCAGAGTAAATATTCAGTGCAATGATTGCAGACATTTGCCAGTAGCACTCAGCATTTTTGTTCAAGTTCTTCAGATTGGCCGATGACTTAAATAAATGAGCGAATTAATTTATATCTTCATTCCCTCACTCATACTTTTCATAAATTTCGTCATGTAGGAGAGCTTTTAGGGATCTACAATAAGCTAAGACACCATCAAAAGGCTGAAACAGTCAATGCAGAATTATTTTATGTACTACACTGAAACCAAATTAAGACTAGTGGTAGTCTGATAATTAAGGAAATTACTTCTATATTAATTTATATATTGTCTGTATATTTGAAGAAGAAGAAAAAAAAACACTGTTCATTCTCTTAAATGAATGAGAGGCTGTTTTTACTTAAAACAAAGCACTTATGTAGCTTTATTCAGAGCATTATAAGCTAACTATGTTCTGTCAAAGATAAACAACAAAGTCAGTTGGAATTTATACTCCTGCATCAAAATACACAGATGAATAATAAAAGGTACCCCACAAAGCCTCAATCACTTTATTGTCTTCAGGATTGTACACGATTTGCTACAGCACCAGAAAGCTGCACACTCATAACTTTAAAAAAATGTCACAATTAATCAAATTCTTTGAGATTGCAAGCAATACACTAAACTAAGCAATTGGGGTAGTCATTCATGTCACTGTAGAAAACGAATATGGAACAAAATGACTTTCATATCTGAAAAAATGCTCTAATCTTATCAATGAAAAAGGGAAGCAAAAGAATGTACTATGGAAATAAAAGAATGTACTATGGAAATAAAAGAATGTACTTGATATGAATGGAAAACTCACAAACAAAATTATCAGAAACTGCAAAGCAGCAAAACCACAGTGGCTATGAGGAAATGTGAAGAAACTGGAAACAAACACTATTAGAATTGATGTGTCACATGTGAAGGTTAACTCTTCCTGGCGAGTGATAATACCATATCTGAAGGTCAAACAAAAACTCCTTAGCTCATACAAAGGAGCAGGAACTTTTCTTAATACTGACAGAGTAATGAAAAAAAAGGGGCATTAGGGAAACACCTGATTCCACCTGTCTGCTTTGATCCATGATGTCACCAGTACCGTACAAAATGGTGACGATATCGTCACTACATATACATGCCAACAAACTCTAACAAAAATAAAAATGACAGAAGAACGTCTCACTCCAACAATACAATGAAACTAATGGGACACCTGTGGGAAGTATGGGATTTAGGTCAGGGACAAGCTAAACTCAACTTACTACATAATGCTACAGCCACAAAACAAATGGTGCACTTCATGCAACCTGTACAACTCAGACCAGGCCCATGACACAAAAAAAAAAAAAAACATCTGCAATTCCAAAGAACAGAGTTGGACATTTCCCTTGACCTGCATACCTCAAACAAGGCGCTCAATAGCAAGGAAAAAACACCTACAACTATCACACACCACTGCACTATTACATCACGGGTCAAAACAGACAGTTACTGACTGACTCGTAGTGAGAGATTACAATTAGGATTCATAAACATGAGCATAACTAAAACTACACCAAAGTCTGTTGAAGATAGCACTGACTGAGAAATAAGTAGCATGAGCTTCAATAGACTTGTAGTATTGGAATGCTGAAGCCCAATATCAGTTAGCTAAAGGAAAAAAGAAAAGCTTTTAGTCAGTTTTCGATAATAATATTAAATTATTATTATTATTGAAAAAATAAAAGATTCAAAACAATTTCGACGGCCATATTTTAGAAACCACTAAACATGCTTTCTTTCATGCACAAAATTTAGAAAAATTACTCTATGTTTTTTGCCCTCGCTTAATAACGAAGAGTATGTGAGAGAAACTGAAAAAGTTAGAGTTGCATAGAATGCACTCTACACAAGTATAATTATTTGTTTTGTTTCCTTGAGACGGCACGTAAATAGTACAGGATGTGACAGGCCTTTCCGTTTCTAAAACAACAAATATTACAAAAGCACAATAATCGGGAAACACTGTTCAATGCGCTTAATTTACGGGCATTTAACAAGAAGTATCGTTGTTGCATTCTTCTTTCTTACATGCAACGATCAACACATTTCACTACAAGCTATTAAATTCCGCTTCTAGGCTCATTACACAATGAAGTCAGCAGCAGAAAAACAATATCTTCAACACTTTCACTCACTCTTTACGCCGCTTCTATATAAAATTAAACTACGTAAGAACAACCCAAGATAACGGCACCCTGAGACCGTTTCGCTCATTTGCTCGTTATCCTTTATACAATATGAAAAATTTCAGGTATCTATCGGCTGCCTATATAAATTTCATTTTGCTACTGTTACGGCCTTCATTGTTCCCAACATCTTGTTGCGCGGCTGCGCTGCACGTAAGAATAAAATGTGCAATTACTCCTTACCTGTTCCATGGTTCTTCCTTTTCTGTGACGAAAAGGCTCGCATTTGCAGTAACGGAAGCGAAAATTTAAATCTGTCACGCCGAAATTTCCACAACCAACTTGATACTCATTTGACAGCGCCACAGCGATATTCGAAACGGCAACAGCTGACAACATTGAGCAGTGTTCTATGATATCGATTGTGAAATTCAGAGATACTTATGTTGCCATTGCGCAACTTTCGATACAGTGTGTTATTTACGGGAATACGCTTCTGCAATTTTGGCGCTAAGTGTCTAAAAACAGGAAAGAGGAGTGAGAGGGAGGGGGGCAATATTTATAAACGTTAGTAGAGGTGAATACATTACGATGTTGTTAAACATGTCCCAAAAACTTGGTAGTTCTTTCAGAATTATAATGCACGTTGCGTCGTAAGAAAAACGATGACGAAACGCTTATTTCTTTTTATCCTTGATGATGTTAACTGCACTTCAATCATCGTATTTTTCGTCTAGGTCCAAGAACGTTACATTATAGGTGCACAGAATATTTACACTTCTCCACTAGCTGTTTGCTCCTTTTCAATTATTGTAATGTTTTGTATAGAACATACAATTTTTTAAACTAATGGTACAGAGCATTTAAATTTCTCCACAACATGTTAGGCAGCTTTCCTATTATTGTAATGTTTTGTACACAAGATAATTTTTGTTTGAAACTACCGGTATCAGTAATTTAAAAGTTTTTTGCTATAGTTTATGGCGGACGGAAACGAGTAGGAAACTAGTCAAACAAGCTTACCTATTCATATCTAATACTCAGATTATAGAAGTAAATTGCTTCCGTATTCAGTTTGTTCTGCGTTGATAGAAGGTGCAAGGCGGTTGATGCATACCCTCAAATAATAGTAATAACAATAATAATAGTATTGAAAACATATGGAAAAAACCATAAGGGAATACGTTAACTGATGTTACATCCTTTATTAATGCATAACAGTCCATTCATCACCTCTGCCAAAAATTTAGTCATATTTAATTAATAAAATCTATTCACTTACCTATGCATATAAAATATTTTCTGCGTCATTTACTCCATATTTCATATTTGAAGTACCTCTTATATTTGAAGTACCTCTTATCGTTTCTCATCTTTATGCTCTCTACAATGGCAGAGTAATAAGTTTTTTATGTCTCAGGACATTTCTTATGCTCACCAGAGATTTCGTTTATTCTTATTCAGTAAAAATTATTTTTCCCTTCTTTGTTTTTCTTTATTTTCTGGTTCTTATTCAGCAACCTATGTCAAATAATTGAATTTTTTAAACTTTGCTTTTTCACTGGTGCCTCGAGCTGAGTTCAGTAGTCAGTATTTATAGTGCTATGCCAAATACGTGTCCACGATTCTGTGGCAATGATTGAGGTCGGCAGAAATCGTTTCTGAAAGGAAAATATGAAAAAAATCATCCTCTGGCCTTGTTTTACACGTACGTTATGTATAGTGGGTCCTTCAGTTATTCCAATTTTGTTCGTAACAATTTGTAGTCAGCAGTTTGTGCTGCCGCAACCGCGGCCGTGTAATACCTCGAAAAACTAGTAAAGTCAATGAACTCACGTTGACAAGTAAGTAAAGAGAAATTATCGCAGCAAACACAACCATTTATTTCTACGTCTTCATAATATATAATCCTGCAAGGTTTGATACCAGCTTCTTCTCTGTTTGTTGTAAGATAAATTTTAAAATGTCAATGTTGGAGGACGTAAAATAAATAAAATATACAAAGACTTCAGTGTGTTCAGGAGATGACGGAAGCAAGCCTTGCGAAGTCTTTGGCCCACAAATTTAAACTGAAAGGCACATACAGGCTGTCTAGCAAATAAACTGAGTAGCTTATCTTTTGCTTTTACATTTAATCAGATGAAATTTCTATAGACATATGAAGAGAAGTGTATCACAGTCACTATGAGTCACTTATGTGACACTAGCAACCTACTCCAGTACGCACTGCAACACTAAGTATGTACGGCTGGACAACTTGCCTGGCAAAGCAATAACTTTGCTTATGGGCCATTGCATAGAGTTATGATTAAAATACAGGGAACAACGTCAGGTAACTCAATATCATCACTTTCATACAGCACAAAGCACCTTCTATCATGCACAATCAGTCTGAAGCCACCCTTCTCCACACATCATGGTACATAGTATCCTCTGCCATGCAGTGTCATACGAAGCATCTTTGACACCCAACGCTGATATGCACCACCCTCCGTCAAACAACAATTAAATATTGGTACAAAGCATCATGTTCTACACAAAATCGTTAAGATGCACTCTCTGCCACACAACATTGGTACGTGGCTCCCTCTGCCATGCAGAATGAAGCATTCTCCAGCATGCAACATTGGTAGAGTGCACACTGTCATTTAAAAGAGGTATGCAGCACCCTCTCCCTTGCAACATCAGTATGAAGCACCCTCTGCCATGCATCATTGGCACTGCATGCTGGCTCTGATATGGGTGGCCTTTTGCTTGTATGGATGATTCCACTGGGGTTCTGCCAATCACCACTATGTGGCAATAGTATCATTTTCACATCAGCTGGAGCCAATTTGCAAGAAATATTTACGATTTACATGCAGAAACTTTCCTCATGAATCATTCTATCTATTAGTGAAAACTGTATCAAAGTCCCTACATTAGCTCCTGAGATTAGCCTGAACATACAGACAGAAATCGTGGTGGGAGACTCTATACATGTATAGAATATAAGAGGAAGATGGTACAATATCATGGGGAAACTCGATTAATGTTACAAGGTTATTAACACTGTAGGAAAAAATCACCTGAAATACAAATTGTTTATTGTTACCAATGTTAATGTATATGATCCCACTTCAGTCGCCAATGGTAATGTATATGGTCAGGGAAGGGGGGAGAAGGTTGTTACATCTGCATTGTGATGACAGTATGCAGGAGGTCGAGCAGTCAGGATTTGGGAGTGGGCATCCAGGGCTGCTGTTAAATGACAAAACAGGAAATTAGGTACAATAAAGAGGATATATTTCAATGTACGGTGTACTAGTGTCACACCTAGGGTCAGACGTTACCAGTTACTCTGCCTTCCAAAAAGACGTTTGTTCTGCTCAAGGTCTGGATTACAAGACAGAGAGGCAACTGTGTTCTGCATCGCAGAACACTCCAGCGTCCACACATGTGACCTGTATCCCATGCAAGCTATTGGCTAAAATCAATGGCGTGAATTCACTAGCAGTTTCAGCAGAGATCTGAGGGTGTCTCTTGTCAGCAGCTTTAACTGGACAGAACTGCCTCAGTTTTGAAAGACAGGCAACTTGTGTCATGTAGGTACAGTGTAAGATACTCTGGGAGAAAACTTGTAAAGATTTCACTGGGCCTTTGAAATAAATTTTTTAATCAATTCCCCTAAAATATTCCGTGGCTGGCTGCCACCCTGTACATTCCTTCCCCCTTCCAGAGAAGTGGTGACAACATTGTTAACAAAACGGCGTCAGTCACTCCCCAGAAAGACGGGTTACCCTAGTAGGGGCCTTAATATTATGGGACGGATCTGTTACAGTATTTCATTTAGCGTAAGCAGGAGGGGACTAACATATAGTCATGTTTATCAAATTTCATGAGTTAAGAAAATAGTAAAAAATTAACTATTCAAATTACAGTACAATATCTCCTAGAATGGTTGAAATCATCACTGTCCATATAATCAGATCTTAAAACATACAATGTTAAAATCATACCAGAAGGCTTCACAAAAGAGAAATAAACTATTTTGGTTTCTATTAGGTTCAGGAAAAAAAATCTGTTATTATCTACTGTTGCAGTACAAACTCATTGTCATAGGGAGTAGATGGTGGCCGAACTGAATCAGCACCAATCTTTTAATGATTTACAGGTGTTGTTTGTATTATTTGGCAAATATTAATCTCATTGCTAGATAGTGGAACTAATACCAAAAATAAAATGCATCAACAACATGAGAGAATACTCAGTTCTAGAATAATCAAAGTATTTGGGTAAACAACATAATAAATCAACTTAATGCAATTGTTAGCATCTGACTTGGGTAAAAACTGGGTGAAGTATATTAAAAAAGAGTGATAACAAACGTAAAATAGTGATATATCCACCACATATTAGTTACAGGTAATAGTTGAGCAAAGTTTCACAGACTACAAAATATTAACACATTTCAGTAGCATGGAGGATGCAGTTAGCAAGCTGAAGAGATGATGTTCCATAAATCACATGAAAATCTTTAACCACATTAACTCATGTTAAAATACAAGGTACAAAAGTTTTCGTGTAAAATACTGGACTTATGGATGAATTCAGGGGATAACAAAGGCTACACATCAAAACCCATCACTATCTACTACCAAAATGCTACCTTCTCACATTAAAGTACCTTAAATCACTTCATAGAGCAATCGTCCTTCAAAACATGGCATACTGGAATAAATATGAACACACAGAAAGCGAAGAAAACAGTGAAATATTACACCTAGGTCAAAATTACTCACTAGTTTCAACTGTAAAAATTGTGACATAGAGTAGCCAGAGCATCCGATTTGCTGTCACTAGCTTAACTTGAATACATCATTTAACATTATCCTCATC
Organism: Schistocerca piceifrons; assembly: GCF_021461385.2. NCBI lineage: Eukaryota > Metazoa > Arthropoda > Insecta > Orthoptera > Acrididae > Schistocerca > Schistocerca piceifrons. The sequence goes on along the minus strand of NC_060140.1, from coordinate 269,401,132 downwards.
CTATTCATAAAACTTCAGATAAAAAGGGGAAAGAATCCATTGAGTTTATAATCAGTTCACAAACTACAAAAAGATTCAGAGCTAGAATGTGGCTCTGTGTGACAGAGGCACATGCACTGTATGTAAACAAACTTCTGACTGACGGGAGAAGAGCACAAGGCTTGTCCGGCAGGGAAGGAGAGATATGCATGTGACGTCGACAAACTTAAATGGAGCTTCTCTCTAGTTGGGTGATGGAGGGGGTTATTATGTGCGGCGTAACACATGTCTTGTGGGAGGGGAAAGAGTGGAGAGGCATGTGCAAGGGAAGAGGAATGGCGAGAGGAGCACTGGCTGCCGACAAGGGTGCAGACGAAGGCGAGCCTCATCGTGAAGTGTCAATGAAGTATAGATGAAAGAGGTAGGCAGGCAATCAATTTATGAAAGCGAAGACTGAAAGAATAACCTGATCAGCTGGGCACTCCGCGGGCAGTAACCGCGCCGTGTAAGGTACACGGCCGTGGAGGAGGGAGGTACAAAGTAATGGTTGAGGTTGGAACGAACAGACAGGCGACTCAGAGCAAGGGTAGTAATCCAGCACAATGCATGGGCGAGGGAGGAACTGTGCTCTGTCTGCATAGGGGCAATTTTGTCTCGTGGAAGTTAATTACTACAAAATTCCCAAAATCCATGAAGTAATAGGGTGAGCTAAAAAAGAAAAAGGGGGGGAGGGGGGTTATGAACTACTACGACATTGTACAATAAAAACTTTTATTCATTAGGGTGGAAGTCTCTTGCTAACTATATTTCCAAGAAGATAACACATAACTGCGCTTGGGAGATGATGTCACATCATGGGTGCTAATCATCAACAATCTAGTGCTTACTGCAGCAGGTGCTTCAATCTTATTACGTCATGGACTAGAGGGAAGGTAGTATGGTATGGTACTATTCTTCAGAGGAGGCTCGGAAATGCAGAGCGCCACCAAACTAAATGGCGGTGAACGGGAAGACACCCCATAATGGCGTGCTTTGTTATTGCGATGTGTTTCCGCTTTGCATTCCATCAGCTGGAGGTCGCTTGCTTCCAAATTCCCCTATGAGTTGTAATCTGATCAGCGGTATGAGAATGAAAAACTGACAATCATTTTTTAATCTTAGGCAGCTTGAAAGAAAACAGGGAAATAAATGCTTCTAAAACAACAGAAGACTTAGGTCATCTGCAAAGCAGTGGAGCATTAGTTCCATAAGTAAGATGAAAATCCAAAGTATCACAATCTTTTGAACAATAAAAAACAAATAGAATAGACACCGCAGGGAGTGGCTCCACATTCTTGGTTTGACAACAAAATAAAACATTCAATGACATACGCTTGTAAAAAGTAGCCCCTTGTACACTAACAAGCAGAATAAGAAGTACTTTGAAAAAATACATAAATAGTGTTGAGTAAACCATTTTATTTGCAATCTGATAATTTTGTTAATCAATGACATATTCAGAAAAATGTATTATTGTGTTGTGTGTCAAGATTTGTAACCTGTTTTTGAACATATAAATGAATCATTCGGTGCTGAATAAAGTATTATTATTATTATTATTATTATTATTATTATTATTATTATTATTATCATCATCTACATCTACATTTATATTCCGCAAGCTACCCAATGGTGTGTGGCGGAGGGCACTTTACGTGCCACTGTCATTACCTCCCTTTCCTGTTCCAGTCATGTATGGTTTGCGGGAAGAACGCTCCCTGTGTGCTCGAATCTCTCTAATTTTACATTCATGATCTCCTCGGGAGGTATAAGTAGGATGAAGCAATATATTCGATACCTCATCCAGAAACGCACCCTCTCGAATCCTGGACAGCAAGCTACACCGCGATGCAGAGCACCTCTCTTGCAGAGTCTGCCACTTGAGTTTGCTAAACATCTCCATAACGCTATCACACTTACCAAATAACCCTGTGACGAGACATGCCGCTCTTCTTTGGATCTTCTCTATCTCCTCTGTCAACCCAACCTGGTACGGATCTCCCACTGATGAGCAATACTCAAGTATACGTCGAACGAGTGTTTTGTAAGCCACCTCCTTTGTTGATAGACTACATTTTCTAAGGAATCTCCCAATGAATCTCATCCTGGCACCCGCCTTACCAACAATTAATTTTAAATGATCATTCCACTTCAAATTGTTCCGTATGCATACTCCCAGATATTTTACAGAAGTAACTGGTACCAGTGTTTGTTCCGCTATCATATAATAATACAATAAAGGATCCTTCTTTCTATGTATTCGCAATACATTACATTTGTCTACGTTAAGGGTCAGTTGCCACTCGCTGCACCAAGTGCCTATCTGCTGCAGATCTTCCTGCATTTCGCTGCAGTTTTCTAATGTTGCAACTTCTCTGTATACTACAGCATCATCATCATCATCATCATCATCATCATCATCAACCCCACCAGATGGGTGCCTGAAATTTTCTAGATTTGTATAATCAAATACATCTCTGGATTTATCTGAGCAGATGTTATTCTCATCCTTTCCTGTGACCACATTCCAGTGGCATTTACATTGTATGCACAGGTGAGTAATACTCCAGGATTGCTTCCCATAGCAAATATTAACTGGAATTCTTGCCAATTTCACAAAAGTCAGACTTAGCCCCTGATGACAATGATGTAGACAGTCATCAAAAGCTTGAGATTTTATCCACGTTTGATGCAGCAAGGTATCTGAGACCTTTTAGCCAAGAATCCATCATGGAAGATACTGTAGGATAATCTGTATCTGCTTGATGATATCTGTTTTAGCATCAAATTTTTAGTCAATAAGAGTAAATACCTATTGATGAATATAAGAGAAAAATGAAGACTTTAAGTTCAGTAGCTAATACGATGGTTCTGTTACTTGTGATACAAGAAATAGTAGAGTAACATTGGAAAGTGACACCAAGGAAGTATTTGGTGTGTCCAACAGCATGGAACACATGGAATAACTGGGCTCCTAACTGGAC